>NW_004524664.1:3921675-3922763 GCF_000260255.1 Octodon degus | reverse complement strand
TTTTTTTTAGATGTATTTAGTACAGGGTCTACAGGTCTTACTCCACAGATGGGACTCATAGCGATCCTCCTGTTTTCAGCCTCAAGTGCTGGGATTATAGTCACGCACCACCATGCTTAGTCTCAATGATCCGCCTGTATTCAGCTTCCCAACAGCTGGAATTACAGGCATGGGCTACCATGCCCAGTCTCAACCACATCTCAGCGTGCCCCAGGGGTGGGGCTGGCATGGCAGGCCAGAGGATTGAACCTGGCTGCTGCATTCTGTCTCAGCAGGTGATTTAGTCCACTGAGCTATCTGGCCAGCCTTCACTTTTTTTAAGATAAACTTTTTTCTTTTTTGTATTTAGGACAAGGTGTACAGGGTCTCACTGCATAGATCTGACTTGTAGTGACCCTCCTGTTTACAGCCTCCCAAGTGCTGGAGTTACAGGAGTGTACCACCATGCCCAATCTCAATTGCAGTCTCAGTGTACCCCAGGGGCGGGGCAGGCCCAGCAGGCCAGGGACTTGAACTCCTTGCCTCTGTGTCTGCATAAGCAGGCGCTTTAATCTGCTGAGCTATTTGGCCAGCCCAAGATAAACTTTTCTATTGAAGTATAATGCACCTATAGAAAGGTACACAAATTAAAAATGAGCACCTTAGCAAGTTTTCCTAAAGTGAATGCGTCTATGTAATAAGCAGGGCCTGAGCTCTTGGAGGGCATCCTCATCAGCTCACAGCAAGTAGCAGATCAAAGTAGAGCTCCAGGGCTGGGGAGATAGCTCAGTGGACTAACCGCCTGCCTGGAAAGTGCAAGGACTGGAGTTTGAACCCTGGTACCGCATGCCGTGCTGGCCTGAAACCAAGTATGGTAGTGGGTGTCTGTAATCCTAACACTGGGGAGGCTGATGCAGGAGGATCACTAGAAATTTGAGCTGCACAAGTGAGACCCTGTATTTTTTTATTTTTTATTTTTTTATTTTTTTAAAGGCAGTCTTTTTTTTTTTTTTTAAATTATTTATTTATTTTTATTACATTTATTTATTGTGTGTGTGTGTGGCCAGCTCAGCCCACCAGGGGGCAGGGCTGGCTGGCATGTGGTGCTG
>NW_004524664.1:3918064-3921573 GCF_000260255.1 Octodon degus | reverse complement strand
AGGTGCTTTAGACCACTGAGCCATCTCTCCAGCCCGAGACCCTGTATTAAAAAAAAAAAAAAAAAAAATCAAAGTCACCGCCAGAAAGGTTCCTGTCACTATCCTTCAGAAGTCCTCATGCTGAACTTCTCTGACAGCACTAGATCCCAGAGGCACCTGCATCCCAGACCACACTGCTGGGTTCTGTGCTGGCTCACAGGAAGCTTGCCTTGTGTCCAGCCCACTCTGTGTGTTAGTTTCACTGCTTTGTGGTTGGGGCAGGGAATTCACTGCTCTGCTTTACCTGATAGTCCAGCTTGTTGGGTAGCACTAGGTATGACTGCAGACCAGAGGAATGATGGCAGAGAGGCTGTGGGGTGTGTGTGTGTGTGTGTGTGTGTGTGTGTGTGTGTGTGTGCCTGTGCACATGCACACTTTCATATGCTCACTAGTATCACTGGTGGTTCAGATTTCCATCCTGTTGAGGGTAGACGGATGTGGAAAACTCTCAAGCAGCTGAGTGAGATGACGTGGAAGAAATATTTCTTAGGCTAACTCAGAAAGGAGAGGCTGAAGGAACGCTTGGCAGGGTGCTGGCTCCGGGGAGGAGTTTTGTCACTGGAGGAGATGTGCCAGGGGCAGTGAGATTATGGGGCTGAATTTGGGAGATAAATAGCTGACTGCCTGGATGGATGTCAAGGGCTGACTTTTAGTTTCTGGAAATCAGGTGGAAGGTGGCACCATTTATGGTGGAAGGAACCGGGTAGCTCAGGCTGTGGGAATTTGTTTTGACAGCTTTGTAAGTGCCCAGCTCTGCATGTCATCTCCGGCGCTCTGGTCTCATGACTCGGACTACACTCATATGCTGGTGGGGCCTTGAGCCTGGGGACACAGGAGTGTGTAGGAAGATGCCGGGCAGACAAGGCCGCCCCCGGGCTCGGCCTTTTGGAGTGGGCACGCACTGGCAGGCAGGAGACCTGTTCCTGTTCCTGCCACGAAGTGTCTGATTCCACCTAGAGTTTGGGGCCATTGGAGCAGACAGAATCAAGGGCTCAGACAGAGACAAATGTATTGAGGAGGAGTTCCAGCCTTTGTTTGTCCTGTTTGGCTGGAATTCAGTCCTGTCCCTCCCCCATTAACTGCTTCTGTGCCAAATGGTCCTTTGTTACTTAGGATCTGCACCTACCCCTTCCACCTCCATTTTGGTGGGGTATATAGGGGTTGACACATGCATGGACACTGGTGGGGGAGATGAATAGCTGGAATCTTGGGGTGAGAAGCACACACTTTGCTTTATCTGTGATCCTGCAGAAGGTGCCCCCCAGATCTGTGATGTCTCTTCCTCCATCCCTCCCTGTCCTCCCTGGTCATGGACCACTGTCCAAGTTTCCCCAGAAACAAAGCTGAGTGTTGCAGCCCAACATCCCCAAGGAGGTGAAGGTCAAGTCACAAACATTTTACTTTGTTCTTCTTTTCTATTACAAAAGGCTTTACAGCCACCTTAGCGAGCTCTAGGCTGCTACTGACCATCCAGATATGAAGGAGTCCCATGGTCCCATGGGCACGCAGTGCCGGAGCTTGGGTTCTCATCTGAGTCTCACATTCAGTCAGTCTCTCCCCTGCAGGCTTCTGCACCTGGGATCAGACGCATGAATAGGGACCTTGTTTGGTAGGAATTTCTTTCCTCTGTTGTTTGCTTTGGGCTTCTTCCCTCTCCATTCCTGGCTCCTAATCCAATATTTGGCTTTCTGTGAGCGCTAAATATGTTTCTTCATTTAACCCTCAGAATCATAGCTTCCTACCTGCTTCCCATGGCCGGATCCACAGGCTGGAACAAAAACAGAAATCAGGGTGGAGGGGGTGGCACATCCGGGGAGGATGAGGAGCAGCACCAGGGAGGAGGGAGCACTCACCCCCTCAGGGAATCTCCCAGACATCCTGTGGGCCGTGGAGGGAGGCGTCTGGTCGTTGGCTGTGTCCTCCAGCTCCTGGGCCAGGGCCCTGCTCTACCTCTCTCTACCCAAAGGAGGTCTCCTTGTACCCCGGCATTCCAGGTGCCAGTTGCTGAGTCAGACCTGCCCCTCAAGCCACCAGGCCCTGAAGCATTCTCAGACCCTCAGCCAGACTCTACCCTGATCGACATCCCAACCTCCCCTCTCCTCACTGTAAACAGCCCAGGCAGCAGCACCGGCCTGAGCTAAATGAAACCAGGCAGTGGAAAATTCCCCTCCGGGGTGGCCTTTAGCAGCTGCTCTTGCACCAGGGCTGGGGAGGCACCTGGCTTTCAGGTCCCCACCGCTGAGCCCCAGCTGGAAGGAGGTGGCTGTTTCCTCCTCCCTCAGAGCAAGGAGCCTTGCTCCCCAGTGCTGCCTCAGTGTTAATGCTTGTTAAAAATCTCATCTTAAATCAGACTTGATTTTCTAGATTTGGGAGCTGGTGGCAGTACATTCCGTCTTCGTCTGGTCAGGCAGGAAAGCGGGAGACAGAGCTTCCTATCACCTGATTTACAGCCTTGGCGTGTTTTTGACGCACAGATCACTTGAGAGAGTGAGGCTCAGTTATGGTCCTGCAGATGGAGCTGGCAGGACCGCTTCCTGCCTGGGTGGGGAGGGCCAGAGGCGCAGGCACGTGAGTGCAGAGGGAAAGGCCTATTTGGTGAGAGGCTGCTGGTGCTGACCCCAAATGTGCCTACGCTGCCTGCGCGGGGAGGGGGTGGGACTGCAGGCCCAGTCCAGTGAGGTGCACGCAGGATAAGGACACAGGTTCACAGTCCTGATGACTGGGCCTTTCTGCTCAGCCTCTGCCCACTTTGTGCATCCTTGCCCTCACCCATCCTCAAGTCTGTACTGTGTGTCTGTTGGTGAAGTGTACCTCAGGCCCTGGCACTGTGGTAGCTGCCCAGCGGGACTTAGCTGCATAGTACTAGACACCTGTGCCTGGGAATGCCAAGGTCTCCATCAGGAAGGGCAAGGGGAAGCTTTCCTGAGGAGGTGTCCAGACACCTGTCAGGAAGGGAGCTGTGCTTACAGTGAGGCTGATTTGATTCCCTGGGGTGTCTCTGTTTTATCTCCAACTCCGTCCTGGACCAAAGCTGGCCCAGAAAGCCCTCTTGGCCTTTCACTCTTAAATCAGCTGAACCGTGGTGTCAGGGCCTTGGGGTTACTTGAGGTTGGCACCAGGCAGGCATCACCCCCTTTATCCTCTTTGCCAGGGCTTGGGCTTATCTCCCCTGTTAGAGTGTGTAGTACTTTGGCACCAGTTCGAGTCTTCCCTCTTGTGAAAGTGTGCCAAGTCTTTTCCTCTCAGACTGCAATGGAACTCAGGTATGGTGACCCATGCTTGTAATCCCAGCCCTGAGGATGCTGAGGCAAGAGGAGTAAAAGAAAGTTCACGCCCAGCTGAGCAATTTAGCAAAAGCCTGTTTTGAAATAAAATCTTTTGGGGCCGAGGGAGATGGCTCAGTAGAATAAGCACTTCCCTGGCAAGCACAAGGGCCTGAGTTCAATCCCCAGTTCCGCTTAAAAAAAAAA
>NW_004524664.1:3914949-3917964 GCF_000260255.1 Octodon degus | reverse complement strand
AAAAAGACTGGAAATGTAGCTCAGTGCAAAAGTCATAGGTTTAACCCCTGGTATAAAAACAAAAGAAAATGAAACATAATTCAAACAAAATAGAAAACTGCCATGGATTTGGCTGACCTAACTTTACTCCCAGGAATGTGTGCTCAGTCTTCGGTCAGGTAGTGGCTCCTTGATGCCTTGCTCCCTTGCCTCTGCTCGCAGCTCTTACCCCTGTGTCATTGGGCCCATTGGTGGTCTCTCCTCTGTGCTCTAGCATCAGTCGAGGACTGCTGATGTCCCAGGTCTGGGGGCTGGACACAGTGAAGTAGATGATCCCCTGGCCTCCCAAGCTCAGAGCCCTCTAAGCTTTGTACATCAGTTGTGCACCTGGCACTCAGCTTTTCCTTGCCCTCGACTTCTTCTCTGCTGTCCCCAGAGGTGGGTAAGGGAAGTACTACTGCTACTTGTAATATAGATGGGTAGCCGGGGAGATGGCTCAGTGGAATAAGCGCTTCCCTGGCAAGCGCAAGGGTCTGAGTTCAATCCCCGGTTCTGAAAAAAAGAAAGAAATTGTAATATAGATGGGTGACTCAAACTCAGAATCCAAGTCGTTTGTCCAGGGAGAGGCACTTGGATTAGTTTTATATAAGGTTAATTCTTTTCCTCTTGCGCACAGAAGCATGCTGTGTGTTTGGGTAAATCTCCTTTTCTGAGACGGCATTATGGTTTATGTATAGGCTTCCCCCCCAAAGCCTCAAGCAGTCATGGGGCAGCTGGCCTCTGGAGTTTGTGATTCTTGATCCAACACTGGGATTGCAGATGTGAGTGCTACACTCTAGCCCTGGGGTGGGTAATTTGCATTACAATGTAAGGAGGGGAGAGAGGCTAGCTAACTGCCTGAGCTACTGCCACTCCTTTTGCTCTCTGCTCTTTGCCGCAGCTATGAAAGGTTACCCTCTGCCATGTGCCACTAGTGCTTCCTTTGAGTCAACTGAGTATGGACTGAAACCTCCAAGTAACTGTGAGTTAAATAAACCTTCCCTTCTTCCTTCCCTACTTTTGAGTGTCAGATATTTGTCCCAGCAATGAGAGAAGAGTAACTGAGACAGATGGGAAACCCTGTTTCCATCTCCTTGCCTTGATTCTTTTTGAGGGTGAGGGGACAGGGAGCCTTGTTGGAGAAGAGACAGAGGTGTAGAATGCAGGATAGGAGAGCCTCTCCTTGGGGAATCCCAGGGGGCACAGGCTGAGCATGTTTTCATTCTGCCCTACCTGCTGGTGGAGGCAATGTATGGATTTGGTGACAGATTCCTTAGGGAGATGAATGAAGCAATTGTGCACTTGATGTAAAGAAGATTCTAGATAGAGAAGGTGTTTTCAAAGGCAATAACTGTGAGATGGAATATTTCAACAATATGAACAGACACTGTGGCTGGCTACCCATTGATGATCTTGTGAGCACTTGTAAACCTCCAGAGCTGTTCTTGGCTTGGAGGAACCTTGATTGAAAGCTTTCATTGTCTTCTAAATTCTAATAACTCCTCCTACCTCCTGGAGGGATTCCGAACCTGAATTCTCAGTCAGCAAAGGCCGTTTTCGTACATGAGGTCCTAAATCAGGGAGTTTTCGCAGTGTTCCCCAGATGCCTCCTCTTGCCCTGCACTGCTCTCTGGGAACATCTGATGACCAGATTAAGGGGGCTCTGAGGTGCTGAAGGGGTTTGTGGGGTGGGGAGAGAAAGGCCGTCCTTGGTTGTGCATTAGAGTGTAAGAGGCCAGTGAAGGCTTGCTAGCAGAGGTGGACCTGCAGAATGCTTGCTTGGTGATGTTTCAATTTCAAAATTTCCTTTGGAAGCTGGAGATAAGCATGGGTGGGTCAGAGTGGTGGGGACCTAGAGAAGTTGTGAGGGGTGGGCGCCATGCTCTGAGGCCCAAACTACTGAGAAGAGAGGTTGAAAAGGCAGTGAGCATGACCAGCAGGCACAGCAGTGTGGAGGCTGGTGAGATTTGGAGGTTGGAGGTCCTGGCTTAGAACTATCTGGAGTAAAACTATATCCTTTTTTTTAAGATTTAGAAGCATCTTCTATCTCACCCAAATGGAGCTGGCTTAGGGGTGGCAGCCACGGGGCACAGGCTTGGGCATGGGGACAGCCCACTGCCTCAAGGTGTCTCTGGATGGCACCTGGCCTGTGCTCTTTGCCAGCCAGGCATGTGTCCCCTGGTTGACACCACAGCCCTGAAGGGCAACAGGGTGGCTCCTGGGAGGTGGGGGAGGGAACAGGTCAGAAACAGAAACTATAATTAAATCTTTTTTTACCCACCCTCACCCCCAGCAGGAAGTTATTCTTGGTTCTTAGTGAGGGGGAAGAAGGGGCAGGATGTGAGCCAAAGTCTGCTTTTGACCTTATGGCCTTCCTGGTGATCGGGTGGGAAGCTTTCTGGGTTGCAGAAGAGATTTCCTTGGGTGTCTTTTGAAGATGGGGGCCAGGATGTGTAGCCTGACTCTTTTCAGGTGCTCTTGCACTGGGCAGAGAGAAGCCGTAGCTTGGAGCACTGGCACTTGCCAGCTGTTCCTGTCCACTCCAGCGCTCTGGGCAATGGATAGCAGAGCTGAATGTTCCCAGGAGAGAAAAGTCAGGTGATTCCTCAGACATCGGTAGCACACATGTGTGCTAGCTAGTAATGATCTCATTGAGAAAGAAATTAGGAAAACAGTAACATTCACAATAGCATGAAGGAAAATTAAGTACTTAGCAATTAACATAACTAAGGAAATGAAGACCTCTGAAATGAAAATTCTCTCACTCTGTAAAAGGAGATTGAAGAGGACATCAGAAACTGGAATGACATCCTGTGTTCCAGGATAGGTAGAACCAATATGTCGTGTAACCCTCAAAGTAGAAGTCGCAGTTTAGAGTTGACAGCCACAGTCATCCACAGAGTTTTCCTTAGAACCTAACTCATAATTGTTTGTGGAGACGCTGCCATTTCAAGGGAACTAAAAATATTCTCTGCATTTTTTTTTTTTTTTTTTTTT
>NW_004524664.1:3903548-3914583 GCF_000260255.1 Octodon degus | reverse complement strand
ACATATATGGGCTTTTTTTTTTTTTTTTTTTTTGGAACTGGGGATTGAACTCAATGGGGATTTTTTGATATCTGAAATTTGTGTTTTTTCACAAATCACAGGTGCTCTAGGACTGTAACCCCCACAAATTTTGGGGGTCTAATGACTATACTTCCAAACTGATATAGATTTATCCCAATCCCAATTAAAATACCCCCCTAAAAAACAATTAAAATACCCACAGCATTCCTTGCAGCTCTGGAGAAACAACCTCCAAATTTCTACAGAAGCAGAAGTAAATAATAGCAAAGCAAGAGTCATCACAATATCTGATTGGAAATTATAGCACAAAGCAGCATAGTACTGGTACAAAACCAGAAATTTGGGTCAATGGAACATACTGGAGGATACAGAAACAACCCAGACACACTCACCTATTTGATCTTTTTTTTTTTTTTTTCCTATTTGATCTTTGACAAAGGGTCCAAACACATACACTGGAGATATGATGGCCTCTTTAATAAATGGTGCTGGGAAAATTGGATTATCCACATTTGGAAGATTGAGTCTAGACCCATGTGTCTCACCATGTACTAAATTAAACTAAAAATAAAGCAATGATCTGAATGTTAAAACAGAAAGACAACCTACTAGACGATAAAATAGGTAAAATTATTGAAGACATAGATATAGACAAAGACCCCAATTTTGTAAGAAAGAATACTGGAAATAAATTAATTGGGTCTTATAAAATTAAAAGTTTCTGCACATCTGAGGAATCAACCAACACAGTGAAGAGACAATCTATAGGACGTGAAAAAATTTTGGTAGTTCTTCCTGAGACAGAGGGTTGACATCTTTTTGTTTTTTTTTCTTTTTTGGCAGAACCAGGGATTGAACTCAGGCCCTTGTGCTTGCCAGGGAAGAGCTTTTTCCACTGAACCTTTTCCCTGCCCCTCTAACATCTAAAATATATAAAGAACTCTAAAAATTAGACTTCCCCCAAAATAGAAGTCCCAATGAAAAATGGACACCTGAAATATACAGAACTTCTCAGCTGAAGAAGTACAAATGGTCAATAAATACATGAAAAATGTTCAACATCACTGGCCAAACAAGAAATACAAATTAGAAGAACACTGAGATATCATCTCACTGCAGGAAGAGTGGCTATCATCAAGAAATCAAATAGCGGCTGCAAGAGGAAAAAAAAAAATAACCCTTCCCCATTGTTGGTGGGAATGTAAACTATACAACCACTATGGAGACTAGTATGGAGATTTTGCAAAACACTAAAGCTAGAAATTCTATTTGACCCAGCTATTTCCCTCCTAAGAATATTCCTTAAAGAGTTAAAGTCATATTATTGTAGTGGCACATGCATGCTATATTTATAATAGCAAAATTTCTAGTAGCTAAATCCAAGAAACATCCCATATGCCCATCAACAGACGAATGGAAGAAAATATGGTATTTACACATGGTAGAGTATTACTCTTCCATAAAGAAGAATAAATTCAAGTCATTTGCAAGAAAATGGATGCACCTTGAGTTCATAATGTTGAATGAAATAAATCAGACACACAAATTTAAATAGTGCCTGGTTTCTTTTATATGTGAAACTCAAAGTATAAATAGTCAAATAAAGGATAAATGATAGGCAGTAGGGTGATCTTTTTTCAAATGGGATGGGAAATGAGAGATAGAAGGTGGGAGAAAGAAAAGGAAAGGAGAGGGATTTTTAAAATTATTTTATTTAATATTTATTTATTTATTTATTTATTTATTTATTTATTTATTTATTGGTGGAACTGGGGATTGAACTCAGACCCTTGCACTTGCCAGGGAAGTGCTTATCCTACTGAGCCATCTCCCCTGCCCAAGGAGACGGATTTTTAAAAGGGAATCAAATAGAAGAAAAGAAATGAAGAAAAAAAGAAAAATGGAAACTAGAGAGAAATTCCTAGTTTTTAAAATAGGAAGGAAGGAGATAAAGAGTTAGACAAGGGGAGGGGTGGGAGTCAGGGGCCAAAGAAAGAATAAAGATATGCCATGTGATTCACAAATTCCCTATACTAAATGTAACCATTATGCACTGCAATCTAATAAAAACACATTCATAATATTTATTTATTTATTTATTTATTTATTTATTTATTTATTTATTTATTTATTATTTATTTTTGCGGTACCAGGGATTGAACTCAGGAGTCTGCGCTTGCCAGGCAACACATTCATAATAAAAATAGAAAACTAGTGGGTTATTCTGCATGTGCTGGTGAGGCAGGGTGGCTATGCTGGTCCCTAGGGGTTGTGGCAGAGTCAGGTGAGAAGCCAGGCTCCAGGCTCAGGGTGGCTCAGGGCTGCTGGGGAAGGCAGAGGCCCCCAGCTGTTCACTGCCCCTTCCCTCACTCTTTTCTCGTCCTTGAAGAGCCCACTCACTCCTGTGGCTTTATCCTCCCACCCCAGAGTGCTCTCCATTCCATCCCCTGCTCAGTTCTTCCTCTGGCTTCTCCCCAAGCCTGGAGCTAGGGTCAAGCAAGTATAGCCAAGGCTGCAACTTAGTTTGGTCTCTCGTGGAAAGGTTTCCAGCATCTCCCATTCAACAAAAGCTAAAGTCTTCGGGAAATGGGACATGGGGTTCAAATTCTTGGAGCAGAGACAGCAAACACTTCACCTTTAGGAAGACAAATGACCATCCTCTGTGGAAGCTGCCTCCAAAATCAAACCTTGGGATCCTGCTCTGCTCAGACTACTCCTCGGGGCTCTGTCCTTTTTTGCTTATGCTTCTGTATAAAGCAAATCTCCATTCACTGAGAATCTTTCCCCTTCAGTTCCTTCCTCTCGGAGCTCCCTCTTGCCCACCTGCAGAGCCAGCTGGATTCCATGGAGTGTCCGTCGGGTGCCCATGCAGTTTCCTTCCACAGTTCATAGTTACCCTCACAGGGGCCACAGCCTAAGGTTCCTGGCATCGCTGAGGCTGAGGAGTGGGATTTGGAGGGAGGAGGGGTGAATGTGGCTGTCCAGCCTGCTGTCACATCCAGAGTGCCTCCCGTCTCTCCCTCCCCATCCATACCACTGGATCCCCAGCCCTGCTGCCTGTCTTCTTCTGTATCTCACTCTTCCCACTTACCATCCTGGCCACTGCCACTTGGCTGAGGCCCCCCTACCCCGTCACTCTTGCTCCTTCACTGCAGCCACATCACATGCTGAGGCCCAACTGACTGTCCCAAACTCCAGTGTGGCTCAGCCACTGTCTGCTTGGTGACATCAGGATTCCCCTTAGGCTTCCACAATCCGAGAGGTTCTGTGTGCCCATTTGAAGACCCTGAGTTCCCAAACGCCTACTACTTCTGTCTTACACACTGGATTCCTGTTTTGCCTCTCAGAGTGTGGTCTCAGCCTTGACCCCAGGTCTCTGCTGGGGACACCCCTCTTCAATGTGCTCGGTGTGGGCAAACGTGCTACCACACCCATACATGTGTACACATACATGCACCCCCAAACACATGAATGTGTGAACAGGACCACTTACAGCCCACAACAATTTCAGCCCTTCTCTAGGAAGGATTTCCTGCTGGGACCCTGTTACAGTTTGTGTCTAGGTAGCCCCCCCAAGCCTTGTGTGGTCATCGGTGGGGCTTCTCAGAGGTGGCTGGATCTAGAGCATGTGACTGATTCATTCTGCACTGCCAGGAGTAGGGGTGCTGGGATTGAGAGTGTGGGTACCCATGGTAAGGGCAGGCAGCTTGGGCAAGACATAAGGGGCAGGAAGAGGCTTGCTACTAATTGCTTGAAGCTGGTTGCTTGCTTGCTTTGGCTGTCTGCTGCCTGCTGCCTGCTGGGAACTGTTTCTCATCCGCAATGCCTGTCTGCTACACCACCCTGCCTGGTAGCTATACAGTTACAGACTGAAACCTCTACAAACTGTGAGCCGAAGAAACTTTTCCTCTTTTAACTTTGGGAATTGAATATTTTGTCTTAGCAGCGAGACAAGTAACTAAGACAGACCCTTTCCCCACATCCTGCCTCCCACAAAACAAGTACCTTCAGCTTGGGTGTCCTTCAACTCCTCCATAGTTTTTGCTACTATTGACTACTTGTGCCTTCTTGAAAATTCTCAGCCATGCTGCTCAGTATTGTGATGGCTTCCCTAACATCCATTCACTCTAGATTTTGGTAATATAGAACACCCTGTTGGGTATTTTGGCTTTTGTTTTGTTTATTTTGCAAGGCTGGGGCCTGTCAGCTGCATTCTCTCCCACTGAGCTCCACCCCAGGTCTTCCCTGCTTTTGATCTGAGGAGGACTCTACTCTTGTCTGTGTGCACTGTGAAATTCAGCTCCACCCTATGCTCTAAGTCTGACGAATTGACTTTGGCATAAGCTAAGGAGAACTACAGAAATTCTTTCTAGGGTGGGGTGTGAACAAATTCACACCGATGGGCTTGGGAAAAGTGTTTGTTGGGCAGTTTCCGAGTGAGAAGTTTCTTTGTACCTTTGAGAGATTTCTGGGTAAGAGGGCCTCTTTCCCCTGGCTTGGAGGCTGAAGTAGGAAACCAGGAGTTTTGGCAGCTGACTTTATAATAACATTATCCCTCCGAAGGCAGGACCAAAGAGCAGAAGGAACTGGGTCCTTGACACTGAGTAGAACAGCTGAGTTGAACTGAACCTGGAGGCCTGGCTGGTCTGTATTTCTGGTCTCATACGCCTTTTAATCTCGTTCCTTGTATAAACTGGTTTGAAAGTTTTTCTCCTTATATGGAGAAAAGTCCTGAGACATTCCCTGTTTTTCTCCCCTCTTGTTTCTTTTCTCTTTCTGGATACTCATCTCAACTATCCTCAATTCCTCCTCTTCCTTTCCCTTTCTATCAGAGGATGTTGACTCTGTGCTATTCACAAACCAAACAAAAATTTATGCTTCTTTTGCTGTTGTCTTCCAAATCGCTAACATCTAAGATCCAGGCATGGCATCTAAAAGCCTTCTAGGATTTCGGATTTACATCATGGCTCAATGAGTTCAAAAGTGAATGTCTTACCACTCCCCACCAACCTGTTCCTTGCTTGGATTTTCTACCTTTGTGGAATGGTCACCTGCCCTTCCTGTGGTTGGAGCTTGAAGCTGGTGTCTCCAGTCTTACACCCTCCACATATCCAGTGAGCCACCACTGTCCTCGATGGTCTCGCCTGACCTCCATGGTCTCACTGCCCTGCCCCCTAGCCTACCCTACCTGCGCTGCTTGGGCTCTGTTGTCCTCTCTCCTTCCTTGGTGAAGGCCAGGCCCTCTGTCAGCTTTCTCATACTACTGGCCATTCTCTAAAATGTCAACTTGGTTCCTGGCCTCTGCCCAGCACCCTTTGGTGGTTCCTTCTGTTCCCTTCAAGCAACAGCTCCCAGAATTATCGCTGGCATAAGCCTTTTGATCTGGAAATTCTAGGTCTCCCTCCCAGGTCTTGGCCAGGCCACTTCTGCTGTCTCAGGAGCCGCCCACCCCTAGGAGAACTCTGTCCTCAGGCTGCGGTGCTTCCCTGGCTTGGCAGCCTGGGGTGAGTACACCCAGCAGCAGGTGTGGGGCAGGCCTTCAGCCAGGAGAATGAGAGTGAGTGGGAGTGGGCTGGATGCTTCCCCCAGGGGCCCATCCCTGAAGCAACTCACTTTCCACATGGGAGAGCCACTTCCCTTGTGGGGGGATTGTACTGTGTCCCAGGGGCTTCCTGGGACAGGTCATTGCTGTGTTATGGTCATTGTAAGGAGCTAGTTCTTTTTTCTTTTGCTTCCCCTACCCTTTCCCTGGGGATTAAACACAGGGGCGCTTACCATGGAGCTATATATCCAGCCCTTTTTATGTATGTATTGATTTTGTTTTTTTAATTTTGAGGCAAGGTCTTGCCAAATGTCCACGCTGGCCTTGAATTGTCCATCCTCCTGCCTCAGTCTCCCAAGAAGCTGGATTATGGCTGTGCCTGGTTTGCAGGAAATTATCCTCTGAATGTGAAGCTTCCTTCAGGTGGAAATAGAAGGGAGAGGGTCATGGAGAGGCCTGGAGGGCGGCCCGGGGTAGCAGCCCTTCGGGGCAGAGGAACAGGGGTGTTTTGTTCTCACTGCCAATTCTACTGGAAAACTTGAGACCACTTTGATCCCTACAGCTCCCAGGAAGATGCTTTTTCTGCTTTGGGCAGATACAAGGAAACTTCTAGCTATTGGGGATCAGCAGGGGAACAGGGAGGTGCTGTGGAGAAGGGAGACATTCTGACAGCTTTATTCAGGTGCCCCTGGCCCCGTTCTCCTAGGGGCACATCCCTCCTGAGGCCTTCCCTGACAGCCAGCCCTGCAGGAGCTGCCCTGCACTTTCACACAGCCCTGGAGGCCGGGGGTTGTGGACGGGGTGCCGGAACGTGTGTGTGCACACTCCGATGCTGGTCAGCTGATCCTGGGGTGGCTGCCTCTGGGGAGAGGGCACACTTTGAACTATGAGTTCTGAATTATGATGAAACTACTGATACTAACAACCACATGATGGGTGCTCGCTGCGATGCCTAATCCCCTCTCCAGCAAGCCCTCTTAATGAGGTCACATTCTGTGGATGGGATTGGGTTTCCAGCAAGTGCCTCCCCCTCCAGCCTCCTCCTCGGCTCCTGTCCAGGGCTGGCAGAGCTTCGAGGCATGCAGGGTTGTAGGGTTCTGGGAGGCATGCTTGTCCCCTTCTCATCGAGGAGGACACCCTCTGTGATTGTACAGGAAATGAGGAGGAATCCAGACTCTGGATAGCTGGAACAAGGAACGGGAAAGAGCTTAGGAGGAGCAGAACTCAGTAAGCAGCAGCTCACTGGCTGTTTGGAGCCCCACGATGCCACCCTGCAGCCCTTAGGTGTCCAGTGGCTGCCCAGGGCTGGGGTGTGGGTGTGTTTGTCATCGCTGCCATCCCAGCTGCAGCTGGCCCTCTCCTGCCTGCTCCCCCTGACCTTCCCAGCTTCTCTAGGCACCCACCCCCATGTAAGGTCACAATGTCACCATCTACAGGGAGATATGAGTATCATTGGATGTCTCAAGGCTCAAGCTTTTTAAGGAACGAAATAATATTGGTGGAATTTGACAGGTTTAGAAGACAGATCGGTCTATTGGAGTGCCATTCTGAATAGTGAGGCCTAAGAAATCCTTCCTGCCCTTCTTTCTCCTTCCTTCCCAGCTTCCTTTGGGCTTGACCCTGGGATGCAAAGGCCACAGATAGCCCAAGCTTCAAGAAAGGCCTTAGGCCGGGGAGATGGCTCGGTAGAATAAGCGCTTCCCTGGCAAGTGCAAGGGTCTGAGTTCAATCCCTGGTTCCACCAAAAAAAAAAAAAAAAAAAAAAAAAAAAAAGAAAGAAAGAAAGAAAGAAAGGCCTCCTTCAACCAGGCTTCCCAGAGGAGCACCAGGGCTTCTCTGCTCTTCCACAGCTTCTCTGATGGGGTCCCACTTTCCTGTGGCTGGAGCAGCAGTTCCTTCAGTCAGCCTGCCCAGCCTGCCTGTGGGCTCTTGTGTTGGAGGGCTTTGTTGCCAGAGCTCCAGCCAGGGTGTGCTGATTGGCAGAGTCTGAGCGTGTGGCTGTGAACCTTTGTCTGTTCCTGTTCACACTCAGAGCTGGTGGAACAGACACTCTGACGTGGACTCGTGACAGTGTGACCCACAGCTCTGTGCTTTGTGCTCCTCTGGCTTTGGTCACTTGGAAAAGGCTGGCAAGACACAATGTGGCCTGGCCTCAGGTGGCTTGCTGGCTGCCACTAGCTGTGGCCTCTTGTGCTTGTGGGCCTGAGTGTGGCCAGTGCAGTTGTGGCTGCTCTCATGATGGGCCTGGCAGCCCTTGCCAGCCCTGGCCATGTTGGCCTCAGCTGAGATCCTGCTCTGTCCTCATCCTGTTCCAGGGAATTGGGTTCTCTGTGGTCCCAGGAGTCAGCTACATAATTTGCATAGCCCAGTACAGAGTGAAAATACAGGGTCTCTTGTTTAAGGATCATTATAGACCTCAAGATGGCGACAGCTCAGTATTACACCAAGTGTGGAACCCTGGTAAGGGCCACAAAGCCAGTCTTGTCTGCCCAGCATTTGCTTCTCAAAAGGAGGCTTTTGGGCTTTATGAAAACAACCCTAAAAAGAATGTTTAGGCCCTACTGACAGGTGGCAGAGGAGTTAGTCCTGCCTAATACTTTCATATTGCACCTTGGGGATTAGAGACCTCTGGCTCCACTTCCTTCCCTGAAAGGTAGTTTCCTTGGGTTTTTCCTCACTCCTCTGTGCCTCTCATGGGTGTTTCATGTGTTGAGAGCAAGGAAGGAGGGTGTGTGTGTGTGTGTGTGTGTGTGTGTGTGTGTGTGTAAAATGGAGGCAATTAGAAGCAGAAGAGCAAGCTGAAAGACGAATGGCGGGATACAGGGTTTGGTTTTCTATCTGTTTCTGACCCTGTTCACCTAGGACACGGAGCAGTTCTTGTTATCTTGTGACGTGGGGCTTTCTATGCCCAAAGTGAACCCTGGCCATCCACACGGCTATTTGGTGTATGTCCTTTTGCTCTTGAGGGTCTCACTGTGTAGCCCAGGTTGGCCTTGAACTCAGATGATCTTCCTGGCTCAGCCTTCCAAGTGCTGGGATTACAGGTGTTCACTACCACATCTGGGCTGTTTGGAAGAGAAGATAAACTCTGGCCTGGAAGCTCACACTGAGAGCAGAGGTGGAGTTGCTTGGTACCTTCAGGGCAGTTCATCCTTCTCCCAAGAAGACAGGATACAGAGATAAATGACCTGGCCAGAGCAGCCTTCTGGTGAAGAGAATTGCTTTGGAGCAGAAAGGAAGATATTTCAAGATGAGGCAGCACACAGTGTGAAGGTAACATCTGTGATGCGGGCCCTCCTTCATGCAAGACGACCGCTTAATCAGAGTACCTGGGGCAGCTCTCCAGCACTGTGCAGGATGCAGCCATCTCTGCCTGGCCCTTGAAATGAAGGAGTCACAGTCTAGTAGGAAGACACAACTGGCCTTGTGTTCCTGAGAACAGGGCCACAGGCTTGTCACTTGGTATCGCTTGGCCTGGCCCCTGGGAGGCACCAGTGAAGGGCTGAGCAGCAGAAGGAATTAAATGGGCAAAGTCGTGGCAAGCTGGTGACAAGGAAACAGAGCTCTTTGAGTTCAGTCGGCCAGATTCAGAATGAGGAAAGGGAACTCCCTGTTGGCTGAAGGTGGGGTGTATCAGAGAGATAGTGTTTGTGTTTCACCTTAATTAGGTAATGTAGTCTACAAGTGCCCCACTACTGAGCTGCACCCCAGGCCCTTGGAGGATTTGAGTTGTTAGGAGCTGAAGGGGGCAGGGCATCAAGAAATGCAGGAGAGAGGTAGAACACAGAAAGCTTGGGTTGGGTGGGCTGACACAGCTGCCAGTGGTGGCTCAACTTTGAACAGTCATGTGGTTTTGGGTAAGTCACCTGACCTTTAGGGGCTGTATTTTTTTGATATGTAAGATGGGGAGAAATACTCTACCTCATCAGATTTTAGTAAGAATTACTTAAAATATCTACCTAAAGCACTTAGCTTAGTGCTTGGCATATGATAATCAACAAAGGACTATAGCTATTTAATGACAAAGACATAAATCAGGAAACCATAAAAGTTTTGACAGACAACAACATCTATCTCACTTGAAAAAAATGGAGTTTATTTGGGAAATCGATGACTTTACATTTTAAGGTGGAGTTGGCATATGAAGAATCTTGAATGCCATGTTCAGAACTGAGCTTTTTGTTTTGAAGCTGAGATAAGAATTAAGTCAAGTTCAAAAATGAGCTTTTTAGGAAGATAAGAATTATGTGACCCGTTAGGATCTTAGAGAATTTTTCTTTTGCTCTAATTCATTCTGTCAAGTTATTCTCACATTGGAACTGGGATATAGTCTCTCTGTGTGTGCCATGTATTTTTTTCAGTTAATTTTTGCACTATTTTCAGATGTCATATATATCATGTGATTTGGAAATTAGCAGGACATCTTAGAACTGTCTAAGTAAAGAGGTTCTTAGAAATTGAGAGGAAACCCTTGGAATTTAAAAATTGTCACAAGCCAAGAATTTGCTTGGCTTTGGCCTGTGGTGAGTCACAAGAAGGTGTGAAAGATGTGTTGTTCCAGGATGAAGTGGCATGGTTGGCATGGAGAGTGATTGTAAGCCTTTGCTGTAACCCCAGTCCCTGAAGGCCAGGGTCACAAGAGGAGATAGGAGCTTCTGGGCATAGCGCTTTCTTGCTAGACCTCCTCTCTGGAAGGTGATCTAAAAACAGACATTAAAATGTAAAATATGCACCCTTTGGCCCAGCTTCTCCACTTCTGGGAAGTTATCTCAAGAAAATAATCAGGCAAGAATGTCTGTTTTTGTCTTATTTAGAATAGCAAACATAAAAATAGCTTAAATATCTGTTAACATGGTGTTTAGTTTTTTAAAGTGGGGGCTTATTCAACAGAATACTAAGAAGTTATTAAATATTATGGCTATGTCTGTATGTATGGCCATGGACAGTTGTCCTCTGATGGAATATCAAAGAAAAAAACAAGATTCACAGCACTATATTTGGATGGCCAATTTCATGTTGATTATCTTTATATTTATACATGCATTAAAATTCAGAAAGGCTCAGGAAGACTATGAATAAATGTGTTGAAGTGACAACTTTTGTGAAAGGAATTAAGAGTTGATGATGTTTACTATATTTTTATATCAGATGGATTTTTAGCAATGTATCACTTCTATCAAAAGAAAAATAATTTCAGATTTAAAAATTTCTTGTGACTTTTTTGTGGGTTTGAAAAGAAAAAAATGGGTTGAAAAGTAGCTGAATTGAAGGTAAATAATGTAATAAGAGCTGTATAGAAGAGAAGATGTCTTGATCATTGAGTATAATTAAAATTAATATCAACTGTAAGGAAACAGTGATATTCATTGTGAATTACTATTTTTTTTTTGGTACTGGGGATGGAACTTAAGACCTTGTGCTTGCCAGGCAAGCACTTCTTCCACTGGGCTATCTCCCTGGCCCAAATTTTCT
>NW_004524664.1:3901737-3903318 GCF_000260255.1 Octodon degus | reverse complement strand
AAGTGCTTATTGTACTGCGCTATCTTCTCCGGCCCATTGTGCATAACTGTTGAAGGTGTTTTCTATCAAAGCTACAGCTTGTGATTAAAGCTAAATAGGCAAAATTTACACAAATGTTAGAAAGTTTTATATTGCTTCTCCTTCTAGCTGCCTCAGGTTTGGGGGTCTCGGGTGAAGTCAGGGTTGAGCAGGGTCTGAAGCTCAGACAGAAACCAATGGATGCATCTGATGAGCGCAGGACCCACAGCGCTGAGGCCGGTGGGCTGTGAGGCATGCGCTGCCTTGAGTTGTTTGCTAAGCCCTTGTCCCTGCACATCGCAGAGGTATTTAATTGAGGACAGGGTCCCTGCCCTACTGTGCTCAGGTCACAGATCTGAACGTACTAGAGGACTGCTGCTGCCAGGGAGCCTGAATCTACTGCCTCCTAGGGCATGGGTGCCTGCTGGCAGCGTCACATCAGCAGCTCAGGTGACAGGGTGCTGACCCAACTATCCATTACAGGATCAGTGTGGAGGGTGGGAGAGAGGATGATTAAGACAGGAGGTGTCTCATTTCTGGCTTGAGGTAGGTATCTTGACTTCTGAGGCCAGAATGTGGTACCACTGAGAACCACACCGTCTGAGGTGAGGTGTGAGGCAGTGTCACAAGGTGGCTAAAGCAGGGGTGGTGGGAGGGCAATTGGGGGTTGACTCCTGGCTCTGCTGCTGTTTACTAACTGTGTGGCTTTGGGTAAGTTACTTAATAATTAAGCCCTAATCACTTCACGTGTGTGTGTGTGTGTGTGTGTGTGTGTGTAAACACAAAAATAACAATAAGATCATATAAGTAAAGTATTTTGCATAAAGCTCATTTTTTAAATAACTTTTTGGTTGGGTATTATCATGGCCATTTTACAGAAATGGGAACAGGTTCAGGAAAAAAGTGAGTGGTGATAGGAATGTGGACAATCGAGGTCAAGCTCAAGAGGCTTCAGTTGGGAATGAAGATTTTTCTAAGAGTTGAATTAGATGACATGTATGTTACACTCTGGTACCCAATTTTTTTTTCCCTACATCATGCCTTGAGAACTTGCAGCAAGCTGAGTTTAAAGGCTATGGGTTAATTGATAAGGTGGAGGCAATTTCAAGATAGCCAGTACTCAGGCTGTGGTATGAATACTACTGGCTACTTTCAGCCAAATTTGTGGTGAGAATGAAAGACTAAATGCAGTGCAGAAAATTTTGAAAAACTTAAATTTTGGACCAGAAGGAACTATATGTAAAGTTGGGAACTGTGATGGTTCATATCTAGATGTCCCTCTGAAGCCTCATGAGCTCATAGATAGACGTTTTAGGAGGTGATGGGATATAGGGTATGTAATCGTGGGTTAAGGATGTGTGATATTTGGATTAATCTCCTCGTTGGATTAGGATAGTTCTGGGAGTAGGTGAATGGAGTTCCTGAAGAGGGAAAGAAGCCCCACTTTGGGTCTGTGTGGCATCCATCAATAGCCTTGTAGCTTGGATGCTATATAAAGGGACAAAAAGGAAGCAGCTTTGCTATGTCCTGCCTGCCCTGCTGTGGACCCTTTCTGCTTAGCAA
>NW_004524664.1:3882996-3899892 GCF_000260255.1 Octodon degus | reverse complement strand
TTTAGGATAGCTGCATCATTTGGACATCATTTGGACATCTAGACAGAATTTGGACTTGTTATTGTATTTATTTGGAGATTAAATATGACTTCAGGAGGATGTGTCTGGTTGTCAAGTTGACAAGTTGGCTGGATGAAGAGCTGCCCAGCAAATTATGAAAGCACTATCCCGTGACCTTGGTCTTGCATCTGGTCCCTCACCTCTGCTGCCATGGCACTGTTCCTCTGCCCTGCTTCCCCACCATCGTGGACTCTCTGTCATGCTCGTCCATGATGATGTTCTGCATGGGAGCTCAGTGACCACGATCTGCCCGCCCCTTAAACCATAGGTCAAGCTATACCTCTCCTTCTTTAAGTTGTGGTGTCAGGTTCTGTGCCTCAGTGGCAGGAAAGCTGAATAATACAAAGCAGAAGTACGATGAAGTCATGTCCCTGTCTTTGGAAGACTTCAAGTTCTAGGGTTACCTAGAGATATTTGCATGTGGGATAAGGCACTATGAATTTTTACATTTGAAGATAGGAAGGGTTTTATTTGTGGTCTGGTTCTTCCATTTTCTTCTGTCATATATTCATTTACTGTCATGTTGGTGAGGGCCTTTGTAGGAGGAAAACACATACATCTGCTGCCTGTTCAGGAATTCACACGTGTTTAGCGCATTCTGCCTCCACACTTTTTGGTGGTAGTGACGATGGGATTTAACCCAGAGCTGCGCACATGCTAGGCAAGTGCTCTACCATGCAGCTGTACACCCAGCCTTTAAAAAACCAAAGAAAGCAAAGCAAAGCAAAACAAAACAAAATGACTGTTCAGAAATTTTGCCAGTATCCACCCTGGAAATGGCCTGCATGTACTGTCGCTGCCCACCCCCACCTGGAGCAGTGGAGACAAAGGGAAGGGTGACAGCATGGGAAAGGGGCCCTCTGCAGCCTGACGCTGGTGGCAAAAGGATCTACATGAGCCCATGGTTTGGCTAGAGGAGGGTGACTTCTCCAGGGAGATGAGCAAGAGTGCATGTGTGTGCAGGCAGGTGTGGACTTGCAGTGTGTGTGCTCACCCTCTCTCACTGTACTGGTGTGAGAGCCTCAGTTCTTTCTCCCCCTGTCACTTTGTATGGTTTATTTTGAGCCAGAGCCTCAGCTAAGTTGCTAAGTTGCTCAGGCTGAGCTGGAACTTTTGATCCTCCTGCCTCGGTGCCTCCAGAGTGCTGAGATTACAGGTGTGGCCACTGCTCCAGGCATCAGTTTCCTCTTTGAACAGGGAGACAGTAAAGCGACTGAGCCACAGCCTGGTGGAATGGCTGCCCAGGAAGCACTTGAGCTCTCTTCTCGTCAGGTTCTCTGAAGCCTTCTACGCTACACAACGTGGCCTCTTGATGTGCTTGGAAACTAGCGGGTACTTAGCCCAAGTGCAGCGCTACGAGAGTCCGCCCTGCTAACTTCTGCCTGGGGAGGTGAGACAGCAACAGCAGTTGGGTTGGTTATTTTTAGCATGCTGCAGAGAATGACGTGTGTGACTTCCAAGGCCACACACCTGGATTGGAGCTTATCAGACATATGCACACACTCCCGGTGTGCAGTGAAGAAGAAATTTCAATAGGATGATGCCCAGAGCAGCTTTGTCCTGGGACGGGCAGAGCACAGGCCCTCTACAGTTTGCTGTAGCCCAGCATGCAGGGTAAGGACCAGGCTGTGGTGCTGAGTCCTGATGGCGCCGCCCTCTCACAGCTCCATAGCCCCTGCTTGGGGTGATGGTGGGAGACCTGCACCTCCACTGCCTCCTCAGCAGGATCTCGTGGAGGGGCAGGGGCCAGGCCTGGGAGGACTTGCTGTCCTTGCCGCCAGCCAGGCAGGTTGGAAACTAACCTGAGCTAGAGCTGCATCGGTCTGTGTCCTCCCTGCAGGCCTCTCTGGGCAGCCCCTGCTTGGTCAATTTTTTTTCTTTTATTTTTATTTCTTTGGCACCAGGGAGGGAATCCAGGGCCTCTTGCATGCTAAGTAAGTGCTTGACGGCTCAACCACACCCCAGACTGTGTTATGGCCCAAAAGAGGTGATTGGGTCCTCAAGGTGGACGAATGCTCCTCTCCAGAGTGAACTTTTTCTCTGAGGGTGGGGTGCAGCAGACTGAGAGGATTGGCTTCCGGGAGGGAGTTGTTAAGAACCCAGCTGGGGGCCCTCTTTCTCTCTTCTCCATTGCTGAACACCTGATCTTTCTTCACAGTTTTTTCCCTGCCTTTTCACTGTGGGCCCCCCACAGAGGCCTGGCAGATCTGGTGCCACATTCTTGAACTTCTGGAGCTATGACCCTAGGAAACCTCTTTTCTTTATGAATTACCCAGTCTCAAGTGTTCTGTTATAGTAACAGCAAATGGATGAAGGCATCACTTTACACTTACTATACTTAGATCCTGCCTAACTCCTCCGTTTTCCCAAGCCTCTTCCTGACATCCTCTGGCAGCATTTCACATCCTGTGGAACCTGCCTCACCTGTGTCACCCCTGTTAACACATACTGTCACTATTGTCTGCCTCCAAAGCTGCACCCCGCCTATCTCATTCCTGTGTATAGTTCCAGGACATTGTACAGTATGTGGCAGCTGGTGGGTGCTGACAAATGAATAAATTATATAAACTTGCCAATTTTCAGACAGCTTTCCTTCCTCTCAGCCCCCACAAAGCACTTTATGATTTTGCATTAATTTCTCTTAAGTGAAAATGAATCACATTATTTTGTTTCAGAAATTTTCTAGCCACCCACTGAAGCCCTCAGTGATCTGGGGATCCAGAAGACAGGAAGAGCAACCCTGCCCCCAGAGTCTGCTGTCAGCAAGAGTGTGCCAGCCCCAACAACAGGGCAAGGGCGAAGCTGCTCAGCTGCACCTGGGCTGGCCTGCCAGGGATAGAAGGCTGGAGGGCTGGGCCTTCCACAGAAGAGGCGGCTGCATAGTGGGCCAATCAGCTTCTCTCTGCACATACCTTCTGGAATCAAACTCCAACCCTTCCTATTGAGTTACATCCCCACCTACCTTGTATTCTTTATTTTGAGGGTCTCACTAAGTCACTAACTTACCTAGAGTAGGCTTGAATTGAGAGCTTCCTGCCTCAGCCTCCTACAGTGCTGGGATTACAGGTGTGTGGCATCATACCCAGTTCCTTTTCTCTTTTTCACATTATGACCATGATGTGAACAGCGTTTCTCTCATGTGATCCTTGCCTCGATGGGGTGCCTTATCACAGGCCCAAAGGCCTCAGGAGCAATTCATCATGGAGCCACACCTCAAAAACCATGAGCCAAAATAACCTTCCATACTTATAAGTTGTCTACTTCAGGTATTTTTTTGTCTTTTTTTTTTTTTTTTTTTTTTTTTTCGGAACTGGGGATTGAACTCAGACCCTTGTGCTTGCCAGGGAAGCGCTTATTCTACTGAGCCATCTCACTGGCCCCTCAGGTATTTTCTTACAGTAACAGAAAGCTGGCTAACACAGGCTCCAGTGCCTCTGAGGGGCCAGGATTCACAGAGGTCAGAGTTTCAAAGATCCCAAATGGAAGCTGCCTGGAGAGGTAATAACCATATTCAGGAGAGGGAGGCAAGAAGACAAAGCCCTAGCCTTGTTTCTGAAAGGTCCTCCTTGTTATAAACCCAGAGCCTGATTTTGCAGAGCCTGGAATCCCCCAGGGCACCAGAAGCTGGAGCAAGATCTTGCCTAAAGTCCTTTCCCTGACTTTTCCTCTTTGTATCGGCAAAACGAGCTACCAGGGGCTCTGAGAACATGTTCCTTCAGAGAGGGAAATTACACACTTGTAGCAGCCAAAATAGCTATTTGCAATAATAACTATCCTAGCACAGGTTGGAGGAGCCTAGTAAATGTTGCCCTTGTTTGAAATCCTCCCCTGATCCCCACCCTGCCGCCTTCCTAGTGCCGAGCAGGTTGGAAGGGGAGTGACTATTTTCTGTTTGTTTGAGTTTCAGAGCCAAGCTGTCTGGAAGCCCTGTCTGCAAGGGCTTCTCTCCCATCCCAGCAACATACCCAGCAATCAGAAGCCACTGCTGACCCCAGGCTGCCTGGATAAACACTGAGGAACCCGGAGTGGTCATTAGCGGAGGGCAGAGGCTCTGATGGTCACCGCGAAGCCCAAACCAAGTGCAGTCTCTGCCCTCCGTCTCCTGGGAACTCAATGATGTGGGGCGGAAAGGCCAGGTCGCAGCCAGGTCCTTGGTGCAGGGGGAAGTCAGCATGCCCTTGTCTCTGGGCCCAGATGCCCAACCACACTCTCTGGGGTAGAAGAGAGGCTCCTGGCTTGAGTGGGACTTGGGTTTCTACCCACTGTTATCCCCACATCTGAAAGGCTGAGGTGAGCAGGCCAGGTGTGACTCTCCAGTCCCAGAGGTTGTCTGGTTGCTTGCGTTTCTCTCAAGATGAGAGATGAACATCGCTCCTTGCTGAGTGTTTAAGGATCTGTATTTCAGCAGACTATGGTGATGCACACCTATAATCACAGTTACTTGGGAGGCTGAGGCAGGAAGATTGCTGACCTGGGTAATTTAGTAAGAGCCTGTCTGAAAATGAAAAATAAAACAGGGCTGAGGATGTAGCTCGGTGGGAGCCTGGCCGCTGAGCATGAGCAAGGCAATATCTTTTTTTTTTTTTTTTACATTTTTTTATTGTGTGTGTGTGTGTGTGTGTGTGTGTGTGTGTGTGTGTGTGGCTAGCTCAGCCCACCAGGGGGCGTGGCTGGCTGGCATGTGGTGCTGGGGGATTGAACCGCGGGGTCCCTGTGCTTTGTCAAGCTTGTTCCAAGTAGGTGCTTTAGACCACTGAGCCATCTCTCCAGCCTCAAGGAAATATCTTAATATTGCCTTAACACATCTTAATTATTTTTTCTTCCCTTTCTCTTTCCCTCTCCTTCCAGTATCATCCACCAACCCCTTTCATGCAAGGCCCGGGAATTTCATCTGACTCCACCAAAGCCACGTGATCTCTATTGTGCTCTCTGCAGGTAGATAAAGGGCTTTCTATGCAGGGGGCCAGAGATGTGAGATTTACTTTCACTCTGGCTTCTGTCCTGAGCCCTGCACAACAGCCCCACAGTCCCCTCCTCGGAGGGTGGCTCATGAGGCAGCAGGGTCCTGCTGGAAGCCCAAGCCCCATCTCCATCCATGCTCATTCCTGCCCTTGGTGGCCTCTTGGCCTCATGGATGACACATCTCGATCTTTCCTCAGCCCCTCTGCACTGCTTTGGGTCTGTTCTTCACCCCAGATCTTTTTCTGTTCCTTCCCACTGGGCCCTCTCCACCACCATCTGTGGACAGATATATGTGCTGCACCATTTTCCTATCCTGCACCCCCCCAGAGCTCTCCAGGTGGTCTTCAGGGTGCCCGCCTGATACCTTGGCAGCCTCATCACCTGCACATCACCTTCATTATTATCTTTCTTTGTTTTTTATTTGTACATTGTCCAGGTACATTGTAGAGGACACCTGGGCAACTCTCTGTGAAGGAGGAGCTGTTGTCTCCATTTTGGATAAACCTGACCCTATTTCCATGTATTGACATGCACAGAGCTGGCTAGGATTTGTACTTATCCCTTCATTTGGCTTTAAGTAATGCATATCGGTCCAGGCGAGGTGCTGAAGACAGTATACATGTTTCTCCGTAACAGCCCCCACAAGTCCCAGTACCCTCTCTCCCTGTTGTTCCCTGTGAGATCCAGGACAAGGCTGGATGAAGAGCCAATGCTTCATCATGCTCCACACTGTCACTAAGACTGAGCCTCCAGATACAGGCTATGACTTCCTGAGACGTGGAAGATTACACGTCAGAGCAGCAGCACCGACGCCCAAACATTAGCTACTCCCTCAGTTGTGCTATGCAGATTACTCTTTCTGCACATCCTTCTCTGCGCATTGCAGAGCTGAGTTCCGTCCTCCTACTTGCCCAGCCACTGCATTCACAAGCTTCCTGCCATTCTCACAAGTCACTCATGCCCAAGCCATTCTCTTATTCACAAATTAATAAAATCTGGACGGGTCCTGGGTAAAGGCATTTGCTCAGATAGCCATCTTCATGGCTGGACCCAGGACCCCTGGGCTCCCCATAACTACACTGTGCCTTAATGTCTATTCTCACCGTGGATGGCACTGGAAGTGGTAGATTAGAATTAACTCACTAGAATTTCAATAACTTTTCCATGGAATTATAAATATAAACTTCCTGGGCTTCAATAAGGACTGGGAAGGACTCCGTGTAGTACATACTGATCACATTCCCTGTGGGTGTTGCTCTGTGTACAGAACACATCTTAATTATTTTTTCTTCCCTTTCCCTTTCCCTCTCCTCCCTCCTCCGATCCTCTGTTTTTTGGTCTCTTCCTATTTGCAAAACATCTGTCTTCCTGTTTCCTATTATCTGTCTTTGTATTTTGGGTTTCTCATAAGAAAAACTGTGTAAGGCTGGGTGTGGTGGTACATGCCTATAATTCCAGCCCTGGGGAGGCTGAGGCAGGAGGGCCATTGCAAGTTTGACACTTTTCCTGGGCTACGAAGTAAGCTTAAGGCCAGCCTGAACTGCACGACAACACTCTGTCTTAAAAAGACAAAATAAAATAAAGAAAGAAGAAAGAAAATTGTATAATAGTTAAGCTAGCGAGTGGAACTTATCCCACTTTACATTACGGTATCAAGGTGCACCATTTTCTTACAAATGACTCAAATCTGTCCTTTGTGGCAGCATAGTACTCCATTTTATATAAATATTTTCTTTATCCATTCATTTACTGAAGGCACACAGGCTGCTTCCAAGACTTAGCTATTGACTTAGCATATCACCTTAGGGCAAAGTACCAACTCTTGCAGCCTTGCTGGCGCGTGCTCCTGCCTTCCCTTCCTTTCTGTATTTCTCACCTGGTCCTCACAGCCAGCCCACGTGTCCCAGCCTTCTCCCTTCCTGGGCCACAGCAGGCATCTGCCCTTGGGTCCCTGGCCCCACAGCCAGAGCGATGAGTGCTGCTTTGCTGCTCAGCTGCAGCACTTTCAAAGCACCCGAGACTGGATGGCCTCCTGTGTCTCCCAGAGATACAAGGGGCTCCTCAAGGGGCTCCTTGAGTCTGGGGCTAGGTCTTACCTTTCTCTACATCCTTGGTATCTGCATGGTTTCTGGACCAAGACACCTTCGTCTTCACTTTCTGAACTCGTCCCAATGGTCTGTACCGTGTCTCCCGCTTTCGTCGACTCGAGACTTGTCTCAGACCTACTTGGCTTGAACACAGCTAGAGAGGAAAAGTTTGGTTTGGGCCCCTCCCAGCGGAATATTTCCATTCCGAGGGAAGAACTATTATTCCATTTATCTTGGGGCCCCTCTTGTGGGTTTCTGATTCTCTCATTTCCAGGAACTCTAGAGTTCTCCTTATCTGAGTACCATCTCAGCATAAGTACATTTTCTCTGACACACAGCATTCCCAAGTTTATGTACATCTTAAGGAGAAAAAAAAAAATAAATAAAAGAACTAATTTACAACTGGAATTACTTAGGGGAATTTAAAAGAATTAATTTTGGGATCTAGGAAGAGAAGCCAGAGGCAGGTTTGAGAGCGAGGTAGGGGGCTCCTAAGAACTCCGAAGGCTGCCCACACTCCTTTTGGAGGGCTGGATGATGGTGGAACTTACTGACCTGTTGGCAGAAAGAAGAACAAAGAGAAGAGAGATTTTCTTCAAGCCTGATTCCTCTTTTGGCTCATCCCCACCTCCCTATGGGGACTGTGCCAAGCAGGGTGTCCCAGGCTCATAGAAGGTGCATCCTAAGGGTTAGTGCTGCCCATGGAAGTGTCATGGCAAAGGGCAAGGCAAGGAAATAAGAATGCTGGGGACATGGAATCATGGCATGAGGACAAAGTTCCCCACATCAGAGGCCAGGTAGAAGAAAGAAGGACTCCATGGCAAGTGAGCTGTTCATAACCAAGGCCACCAGATTGGGCAGCCTGGGGGTGCCTGCCAGTGGGCTGTGGCTGGGCCAGGCAGGGTCAGGCTCACATCCTGCAAGGAGCCAGGATGATGTTTCACACTACCTCTGGCTGGGATGTGATCCATGACCCCAGAGGCTGTGGCTCCCGGGACATGAAGGCCATCGGCAGGGGATAGCTTGGTCCTAAACAGTGGGCTGAGTACTGCTTGTGGTAGCAGCCACTGTGTGATTTCTAGGGGGAGCTCCTGTTATCCTTGGTGCAGATGTGAAATAAAATAGATATTCACTATCAGATCCCCAGCCAGTGCCCCATGGCTGTTGCGCTGGGTCATCAAGGAGCTGCTTCCTGTGTACGACTTCCTGCGAGCAACCACGGACAAATGTCCAGTGCTAGCCACACACTTGAGTGACCCTGAGACCTACTTGTCTCTCCTTTGACCATGTGCCCTCAGTTTCTTCCACTTGTTGGGGATGGGAGGCTTAGGGTGGCAAAGAGGCACAGCAGGCAGCAGCCACCCGGCTTCAGGGGACCCCAACAGAACCCCCACTTTCCTTATCCCACATTCTCTTATACACAATTTAACCCCAGCTCCTCATTCACCTTTCCTTTTTTTATTCTTTCTTTCTTTCTTTCTATGTATTTAGGACAGAGTTTACAGGGTCTACAGAGTCTCACTATGTAGATTGGACTCCTAGTGATTCTCCTGTTTTCAGCCTCCCAAGCACTGGGATTACAGGCATTCGCCACCACGCCCAGTCTCAGTTGCCTTCTCAGCATGCCCTGGGGGTGGGGCTGGCACGGCACCCTGGGGATCAAACCCTGGCTGCTGCGCTCTGCCTAAGCAGGTGCTTTAGTCCACTGAGCTGTCTGTCTGGCCTAGCCACATTTCAATACTGTCTGGTGTGAGGACACAAATTCCGTGACATCCTCAGTTACGCCAGAGGGGAGTGCAGAGAAGATGGAGGACCGGCAGAGGGGTGTCATGGGTGGGGGAGGACAGTGGCCAGAGAGGGGCACAGAGGCCACAAAGACCAAATGCACTGCTTCCTGGTCAGGGTCTAGCTGTACCTTTCCCCACACCACTGGGAGATTTGGGTCAATACAGGAATTTTGGACCAATCCCAAATATGAGGGGACATTTTTTGAAATTACAAGTTGAACACTGAAATATAATTTTTAGGGTATTTGAATGGCTTATTGGAAGCAACAGGTTTTTTTTTTTTTCTTTCCAGTATTAAGGATTGAACCCATGGGCTGATACTGACCTACATCTATCTATCTATCTATCTATCTATCTATCTATCTATCTATCTATCTACCTACCTATCAATCATCTATTTATTTTGAGACACAGTCTCACTAAATCACCAAATTGCCCCTGCTTGTTCAAACTTGTGATCCTCTTGCCTCAGCCTCCCACCGTGCTAGGATTATAGGTGTACACCACCATGCTTGGCTGGATAACTTAACATTTAAAAAATTTATTTATTTATTTCTATAATTTTGAGAAATAAATAGCAATAAGACAGCTTCAAATCAATTGGTAGGACAGTTCCAATAATTAACACATTGCATATTACCGTCCTAGCGGTTATTTGTTGTACAAGATACAGACATGATATCCTATTTACAAACACTATTAGAACAAATCCCTCTATTCCTTGAATTAAGAGAATGTAGCTGTATATCTATCCTAACCATTTTGAATACACAGATGCAAAATGATCATTTATCTGTATCATCTTTTTTGTTTAGTTCCATCATTTAAATATTATAGGTGTGTGAACTCAGCAAAATATTCCAAAATAGTCCAATAGTCAATAATAGTACTGGGTCTTCCACTTGACTGGTAATGTCAGAAGTTGTTGACTTGAGTCCCCTACAACTCAACATAGCAACACGGCTTTATTTATTTATTTATTTATTTTTGCAGAACTGGGGATTGAACTCAGGCCCTTGTGCTTGCCAGGGAAGCACTACTGAGCCATCTCCCTGGCCCCCCAAAAGAGCCTGTCTTATGTTTTTTTTTTTTTTTTGCGGAACTGGGGATCGAACTCAGGCCCTTGCACTTGCCAAGGAAGCACTTATTCCACTGAGCCATCGCCCCAGCCCCTATGGCTTTATTTCTTGTACTTTGTTTTTATATTTTTCTGATGGATGGTTAAGACCAAGGTAAAGCAAGACCTATGTAACAAGAATTGTAGCTTTTGGATCTGATAAGATCAGTCAAATCCCCTCAGGATTTATCCTGAGACCCTGTACCTCAGATTGTAGATCCTTTGTTAGTGTCAGCCATGTGGATGAGTCACGGCCATTGCTTGGCCAATGTGCTCTCTGTGAAAGCCTGAGAGAATGTTTTCTCTCCATGTGACTCTCCTTAGGCACACTCTACATCATTGATCACTTTCCTCTTTGGCTTCATAATCTCCTTGATCAGAAAATTTGGGAAACAACTGAGTTACATGATGTTACAGTACATGTTCTCATATGTCCTGAGTCTTAATTAACCTTGAAAGGCTAGGGCTAAAATGTTGGCTTTCCTTGTGGCCCTCCTTTTTCTCTAATTTTTGTCTGCAAACTTAGGTTGTTAACCCTCCAAAAGAGAAGCTTATTGTTATTACCATGTAACCTAGGCTGTTGAGCTTAACCTCACTATCTGTCTGAATATCAAACATCTTAGGCATAACATGGAACAGGTATTTTTCATCAAGTATTGATATGTTAAACTTTAAGTCCCTACAGAATATGACAAAAAATTTAAAAAATTAAAATATATATTTAAAAAATAGGAATAAAGAATTATATATGTTTATACATAAGTCTAGAAATCTAACCATATACAGCATTGTTGAAATTAACATTTTAGATGAAAACTGTTCTAAGACATTGAGGCTGCATTGTGACCATCACTGTGGGCTATCACTGTGGTCATGAGTGACAATGGGTTCCACTGGCAGTGGCCACTTGCCAACCTCTGCCTAGTTCCTTATTCCATGAATACTTGGAATGAACATTCCCACCCAGGGGCTCTATCCTGTCTAGTCTGATCTGATCTCTTCCCAGCATAAGCTTTGGTTATGGGGAACTCTAAGAGGAACCTTATAACTCCAAGGGAAGCCATTGCTGCCCTGGGCATTCGGGTATCAAGAACCCTTATGTTCTTCTGCTCATCTAGTCATGAGGCCACCAGAATAGGTGACCAGCAATGCCTGCTATAAGTCCTCACTAGTCTATAGAATCAGGAAATCCAGGGTTCAGATAACCAACATAAAGTTAGAGCCGGGAGCCTGGAGGAGGGTGAGATGGAATCTGAGCCAAAGGAGGGGAAGGAAGTTCTGGGAAATTGCTTTGAATGGTGACTATTTTCAGCCAGCCTTTATCTTCTGCAGGTGCAGCCTGCGAGTGGGCTTGGCCAGCTTAAAGGGCCAGGAGCCAAGCAGACAGGTAGAAAAATATTTCCAGGTGTTTTTATAGATCATCCTGACCTCTTGGGAATCACAACTTGTGGTTTGTCACCTCTTCTACTGTCCAAAGGATTAAGTTTTGGCCTGGCTTGGATGTGGCATTAGTGAACCAGTCCAGCCCCCTCATCCATTGCAGGAATACCTCTGTGTTGTTCCCCATGGAAGCTGAGAACCCCCCAACAAAGCAGCCATGTGGAAAGCCCTTACTTGGGGCAGCCCAAAGCACCTGGTACCTTGCATACAGTGAGTGCTTGTGTGTGCTAAGTGAAGTAGTGCTTTACGCTAAAGAGACATCTGATTTCACTGACTTTCTCCTCTCTAGTTCTAATGCTAGAACTAGTAGCACCTGTCTGCTCCTTCTTCCATTTGAAGATGCCTATTCTGCCCCTCATAATCTATTTCTTTCCATTAAGGAAACATATTCTTTTGTTCTTACTTAGTTGCCAGAATGTACTGGTTTTCAGAAATGCAGAAAACCAGAAACCACAAGTAAAATGTCTTTGTAGCAAAGGTATAAAAAAAGGACCCAGGAAACCAAATTGTTCATCAAAATACAGGGCCTAGTTAGTGTAAAAGAGAGAAGAGACAAAGTTAGAGGAGACAAGGTAATTTTGGATGGGAGCCCACCGAAGATGGGCCCCCTGGGGAGCTCCTTGGCCAGAGGACTTGTGTAGGAGTTGAGCAAGACTAATCAGGACCACACTAAAATTATGGTCACCACAACCCCCAGGTCCTTGGTCTACGAATTACTGCCAAGTCAGGGCATAGCAATCTTGTACTTCACAATTGGTATTTTGGATCTAACTTCAGGGCTTTGCCTAATCCTGATTAAATTTAATCTTGTTTATTCTAATCAGTAGAAGCCATTTGAACCTTGTTTCTGGAATGTGTATTCTGTTCCTTTCAACTTTGTGTCATTCATCAGGTTTTCCTTTTTTTCTTCATGCACCAAGTTTATAACCTCACTTTGATCTCCACGTCTAAATCGCTGACAAAAATGTTGACCAACAGCTCATTAGAGACTGCTTTTCAAGTTGAGTCCTATACTGGCTCAACTTGGACTGTTCAGCTAGCTGTTTGTTCATTTGCTTATTAGTTCCTGGGTAACATACTGCTCAGGGATAATGACATTTTGTTTTGATGATGCTGGGAAGAAGGCAGTTAGAAAGTCCGTGGGAGCCCCCTCTCTGTCTATTGGCCTTTCTAAGGAAACTGTATTAGTCAGTTTTCTGTCACTACAACTAAATGTCCAAGATCGCTAACTTATACAAAGAGAAGGGTTGTTTTGGCTCAGTTTTGGAGGTTCCAGCTCTTATGCAATTAGACCCATAGTTCTAGGCCTGTGGCAAAGTAGCACATCATGGTGGGAATGTATAAAAACATAAAACCACTTACCTCATCAGTCAAGAAACACAATGGAAAAAAAAAGGGAAAAAAAGAGAGAAACACAATGGGAGGAGAAAGGGTCGGGGTTGCACACCTCTAATAACCTAAAGACCTCCCACTAGGCTCCATCTCCTAGAGGATTCACTACCTCACGATAGAATCACTCTGGGTCTTGAACCTTTAACCCATGGACCTTTGGGGCTATATTCAAACCATAGTAGAACATTTCCTACTGGAGGCAGCATGAGGTGCATTTTATACTACAAGAGCCTGTCTTCTTCCAGCTGCATCTGACTGGACTTAAAAGCAGCAAAGTCATGGATTTCCTGTGGCCTGTGAGGGCTTGAGGTGAAAGGCCCTGCCTAGACAGGGTGAGCAAAAGATGGCAAGGCCAGGTACTTAGCAAGAAGGAGTTGAGGGTGGTATGTTACCCAAAGAGTCAGTGCACTTATTAACATGGGGTCAAACTGGACAGAAACAATATGTCTGAAGAGCACCAGACTTTAATTTGTCAGTATGATTAGTATGATTTGGGAACTCTGATGCTACAAATACTTAAAAATCCTGGATATAATAAATGTCCCTTTGGACATGTAACTAAACAAGATACAAAAAACAGTAAAGAAATCCCCAGACCCCAAATAGAAGAAGAATGAACTGAAAGCCTTACTGGTAAATACAAGAGCCAAGGCCAATGCAGCAGTGGTGGTAGGATGGCTTGTCTTCAGTGCTGGGAACAGCCACAGGTAGGGTCTGAGCCTCAGGGACACACAGTCATAAGGCTGCTTCTCAAAAGAGGATGGACTTGAAGCTCTTGCTTTAAAGCTAGGATTACGTATGGGCTACGTGTGCAGTGAAATAATGAGCTAAACTGGATCCACCCTCCAGCTGAAGGAGCCAAGGGCTCTGCTCTGCTTTGACTTGGTTCTAGAGAGGAAAAAAGATGCCTGAGGTCTGGGGAGATGGCTCAGTAGAATAAGCACTTCCCTGGCAAGTGCAAGGGCTTGAGTTCAATTCCTGGTTCCAGAAAAAACAAAAAACAAAAAAACCTGTACTCTGTGGTCACAGTCTTACCTTGGCTGAAGTGGCTTCTCACATCACCATGGTGGTCTAGAGATCCTCAGACTAAGACATTAAAGTTAAAGTGGGCCAAGGCTGAAGATACTGGCAGCCTGAGGATGCTGTCAGGAGCAAACCCCAAATCCCCCTGGAAGGCCACACCCTGATGTTGCTTTGCAGATTTGCCCAGATGGATCAGGAGTGTGGGCTCAAAATTAGAAACTCATGAAGAAATCCACCATGAGCATGTGTCACAGGACGTGACTAAGAACGTCTGAAAATGGAACATCAGGGATTAAGAATGAAGTATAAAAGCTGCAAGGAAAAAGATGATAAAAGTGGTAGGCATATCAGCTGAAAACCATATTAAAATGTATGAAACAGCACATCTGTACAAAACAGAAGATAAACATAAAGCTAGAGCTGAAGAAATTGTCCAGAACTCACTGAGAAGTGTTAAAGAGATAGAACATCCTACAAAGATGTTAAAAGATGTGGGGATGGACTATAAAGACTTAATATGTATCTAACAGAAGTTCCACAAAGAATACTAAAAAAGTGAGGGAAAGTCAATATTTTCTAGAATTGATGAGAGACCTACATCATAGATTCAAAGGTCACATGGGTCTCAGGCAGAATGAATTATACTAAGTCCACCAGTAGATACACTGTGGTAAAAGTGCAGAACCTCAGGTGTTGGAAATATGTTTCTAAGCAATCAAAGCAACCTATAAAGCAATGGTAATTAGATCATTACCAGATTTCTCTGCTGTACTAATAGAAGCTTGAAAATCCTATTAGATGTTCAGAATGCTGGCTAAAATTTTTCATACCTGGCTAAACTATCATTATAGTGGGAGAGCAAAATGAAAACATTTTTATTTTATTTATTTATTTATTTTTTTGGCTCAACCTTTTAATATAAAAAAGTCATTGATGTACAAAAATGTGAAAGTTTGACAATGACAACATATGAAATCCTGTGGTTGAAAGTCCCCTCCAGTGCACTCCGTGGTGCACATGCGCCCACCCACAGATTCTGGCGTGGAAACATAAACTAATGCCAACCAGTGCCACCAAGAAGTGCCAACATGTGTATCCTTCACTCCATCAATCACAGACCCAGTATTCACTCTGAACACTGAGCAACAAAAAGCACAGCATCTTCCCAGGAACAGCAAGGCAGCCTTCTTACTCACGATGGAGCAGCACGAACACACCCAGTAAGAAAAGGACTGCATACTTAAATTTAGGGTAGTCATTCATGAGGATTGTCACAATTCCAATATAAGGAACAAATCACATGCCACACAAGCCCCAACACCAGGGCAGGCTGAGCTGGCCAGAGTCGAGGTGTAGTGGTGTAAGCCTATAATCCCAGGCCTGGGGAGGCTGAAAACAGGAGGATCACCATGAGTCCAAGCTGCACAGGGAGGCCCCCCTGGATCTCCCCACGACATCTTTTTTCTCTAGCCAATGCTGTCCTTGTTTATAGAGGCCTCGATCACCAACAGCATTATTATCTCCTTTGGTCAAAAGTTGATATGCCCATTTTGCTTTTCATGAATCTTCAAGACTCGATGAACTATAGGAATCTCTCTTCCTTCTATCCTAAAAACAACAATTTCCCCTACTCATATAGGATCTTCAACTCGATTTGTTAGAAAGAGAAGATCTCCTCTGTGAAATGCAGGCTCCATGCTGCCACTGCCTCCTGTTCATTCACCGCACATTGTCCAAAAAGTCTAGAGAGAGCATGGTGGGGCCAGCAAACGGGACGCGGGCGGGAGAAAGGGCGCCATGAAAACATTTTTAGACTAAGATAGAGAGACACTGGCATTGTCACTGAAAGAATCAGAAGGTATCCTTCAGGAAGAATAAAAGAGTAAAACTGAAAACAGAAGAAAGTGTCAAGATGCAACGAGAAATGACAGGCAGGGCCAGGGAGGTGGCTGTGGCTTGTATGAGATGCTGGGTTAAAAAAAGAGAACGTGCATGGAACTGTGAGCAACCATTAGCTGAGTAAAGTAGTGACGATAATTTTGGGGAGCATAACAAAGAGGAAGAACTACATATTGGACAGGAACAATTGAAATGTAATGTTAAAATTTAGGGAGAAGTTAGAGATCATTGATGAAGGCAAATATGCATGCTATGGCTACAGCTATGGCTACAGCAGACATGGAAATGTACTCACTTCCTAGTTGTTCCTTCTAGAAAGGACTCCAGATGTGAGGAAGCCTAACTGCTTCTAGTTTCTGGCTTCATGCTGCTGTGTCTTGGCTTCTGAGCCAGGTCATGCTATTCTCTCAGCAGCTAAGGGCTTGGCCATGGCTGCTGGATGTGATTGCTCAGCCTCCACTGGGAGCTGCACTGCAGTCAGCCCAGTTCTTTCTTTTGCTTCTCATACTGACTCCCCCAGCATCCTTTACACAGATGTCATCTCATGTCTGGTTCCTGGGGCACCCAGACTTGTGACACATGCTAAAAATGCACAGAAAGGCAAGAAGGAAGAAAAGATAGACAACAGACAGAAAGAGAAAAATGTTATACATAACTTCTAAAATAGTGGAGGAAGAAAATTGAATTAGTAAGGAAAAATCAGTGAAAATAGAAAAACAATACAACATGGTAGAAATGAGTCTAAATATAGCACACAAGTTAAAAACCAGAGATTTAAAAATACTACACGATCACACTTCCAAGTGGCCTCTAACAGGGTTGGACTTACAGAAAGAAAGAGTAGCATGGCATTCCTATATTCCTGCAGGATGAGGAGAGGACGACAGGGGAGCGGGGAGGGACAGGAGAGTGAGGAGCTACTGGTATTGATCGAATAGTACAAAGTTTCAGGAAAAGGGAGGTACAAGTTTTTGAGATCTATTGCATGGCAGCAGAATAACTTTAGTTAATAACAATGGCTTACACATTTCAAAATTACTAAAACAAATACATTTTAGATATTCTCACTATCAAAAAATAAGTACTATATGTGAAATAAGGGATGTTAATTACCTTGATATAATTATTG
>NW_004524664.1:3879366-3882896 GCF_000260255.1 Octodon degus | reverse complement strand
ACTTTAGTCAGTTGCTTCATTGTGCCCCACTTTGTATAAGCATGCAATCTTACAGGAGGACCAGATGGTTTATTATATGTTGTTATGGTTTGTGTCTAGGTGTCCCCTCAAAGCCTCATATAGTCATGGGGTCGGCTTCTAGAGATTTTATTGATCTGTAGTCCAATGCTGGACCATGCTGGGGTTACAGGTATGAGTGCTACACCCACCCTGGGGTGGGTCACCTGCATATAATATAAGGGAAAGAGGCTTGCTCTTGCTGTTCCTCCTTTTTTGCTTTTGCTTGTGGAGAGCCACCTGGGCAGCTCGCCTTGAAAGAAGAGCGATTGTCTCCATTTTGACTGAGCCTGACCATATTTCCTTGTATTGATATGTACAGATCTGGCTAGGACTTCTCTTTAGCCTTTCAACTGGCCTTAAGCAATGTATATTGGTCTAGCTGAGGTGCTGGTGGTAATTTTTGAGGACAGCATGTGTGTTCCCTGATAACCCACACCTGCTGCTCTTCAATACAAGCTGGGTTGAGACAGGACAAAGAGCCAGTGCTCCATGCTGTCTCGAGATAGAGGGTATATCTTCCTGGGGTTTGAAAGATTACACATCAGAGCTGAAGCACCAGATCCTCGAAAGGTTAGATACTATCTCATTAGCATAATGCAAATTATTCTCTCTGCACATGATAGAAGTAAATGCAGACCACCCACCTAACCCAGCTCACAGTAATCATCTACTTCCCACAATTCCCTTCCTCAAGCCACTCCTCCTTCTGGGCTGAATAACACCCTGCCCCCCAACCTCCTTCATCCCGCTGCTGTGCGGCTCTGGGTCACTCTCTTTGTTCCAGAAAGCTATCTTCATGTCTGGGCTTAGGGCCCTTTGGCTTCCCTATAATTATATATATGTCTTAATGTCTTTGTTTTCATCGTGGGTTGCTGTGGGAGTGGTAGATTGGAATTAACTTGGTGGGATTCCAATAGCATTTTTGGGATTGTAAGTATAGACTTCTAGGGCCGAGACGAGAACCAGGAGGGGACTCCTACATTGCTGTCTTCCACTGCCATGAACTGTTGCCATTTGCCATATGCCATCTTGCCTTGGAGCTAGCCAAGTAAGGACTGAAACCACAAACTGAAATAAACATTTCCTTCCTTAATTTTGGGGCCAGGTGTTTTGTCTCAGCAATAAAAGAAAAGTAACCAAGACATATGCCAACTAAAATTCCTAAAACTTTTAAAAACTGAGATTGACAGATTGTATTAAGGGGGAAAAGACAAAACCTATCCATAAGCTGTTAGTAAGAGGCATACTTCAAATACTGGTCTTCAGGAAAAGCTGAATATAAAAAGGTAGAGCTGGCTAAAGGAAAGCTGGTACAGCTGTGTCCATAATTGAGACAATAGGACTATTCAGGACAGAAGCAGTAATTAGGGTGAAGATTCGTAACAATTCATACAAATACTTAAGGAAGCATCAATTTTGAACATGTATGTATTAGTAATGTAACTATAAAATATGTTAACAAATGGACAGTCTTTTAAGAAACTGATAATTTGATAAGCATAGTGGTAGATTCTTACATTTTGCTCCAGGTAATTCAGAGATCAATCAGACTAAACAATTGGTAAGAGCACAGATTTGAGTAGTACAATTAGTAAACTTGGTCAAATGGCCATCAAGCCCTATGTCTATTTTCCTACTATTTCTTTACCTGTCAAATAATTGTAACAGTTATGTAATGGGAAGGAACTTTTTTTAAAAAATGTATTTAGTACAGGATTTACAGGGTTCCACTATGTAGATTGGACTCGTGATTCTTCTGTTTTCAGCCTCCCAAACGCTGGAAATACAGGTGTGCGCCACCATGCCCAGTCTCAATCATCCTTTCAGTGTGTCCTGGGGTTGGGGCTGGCACAGGACACCAGGGATTGAACCTTGGCTGCTGTACTGTGCCTAAGCAGGTGCTTTAGTCCACTGAGCTGTCTGGAATTTTTTTTTAGACAGGGTCTCACTGTGTAGCCCAGGCTGGCCTCAAATTTTTTTTTTTTTTTAAACATTTATTTATTTAGTGTGTGTGTGTGTGTGTGTGTGTCTGTGTGTGTGCGTGTGCGGCCAACTCAGCCCACCAGTGGGCGGGGCTGGCTGGCATGTGGTGCTAGGGGATTGAACCGCGGTCCCTGTGCTTTGCCAAGCTTGTTCCAAGTAGGTGCTTTAGACCACTGAGCCATCTCGCCAGCCCCTGGCCTCAAAATGATGGCAATCTTTCAACTTCAGCCTCCCGAGTGCTGGGTGTCAGTCTCCTGACACCTGATGATGGGGCCTTTCTAAGTATAACACAAAATCAAGAAGACAGAAAAGACTGATCAATCTGACTGCATAAAGGCTATTACTTTCTATATGTCTGAAAGTACTATGAAACCAGTCAAAATCCAAACAACAGTGCAATATTTACAACACAAATAGCGGACAAATGACCAAACTATATGGAGCTTTTATAGATTAATAAATACAACTTCAACATAGATAAAGCCCAATTCATCTGGAGGGATACTGAGTGCTGTTTTAAATCATTTGAGAAGGTAGATATTTAACAGAATTCATAAAAAAAATGGGAATCTGTAATTGAGTGAAATCCTTAAGATTGACAAAAAAGTTTAATGCTCAGTCTTAGAGAAGGCATGAAGCAACCACACTAATGTGTTGTGGGAGAGTATGCGAACTGGTAGACGCTCCATAAGGATGATCGGCACCTTATGGAGTTGGATGCCTCCTTCACATCGCCTGCTGGAGCCACAGAAGTTGCAGGAGTCACCTGCATGGAGTGTTTTACTCTCCAGCTGTCACCTGAGAAAGAGGCACAGCCGTGCTCTCTGTGATCCCAGCTACTTAGGAAGTTGAGGCAGGGGCAAATTCCTGATAGTATGAGTGACTTATGAGATCCTGTTTCAAATGAAAAATTTCAACAAGGACCAAGAGCATACTCAGTGATGGAGTACTTGCTCAGCCTGCACAAGGCCTTGGGTTCACCCCAAGTATACAAAATTAAAAGAAAAAAAGCAAGTATAGTCCTGCACAATGTGTTAGTCTGACAATGCAGATTTTGGCTTGCCTCCTTGGGAAGTTAGCTGGTTTCTGACATTCATAGTCTGAAGGAGCAAGGGTGCTGGGGTTCTCTGAGGATGGAGGCAGCCAAAGACCTGTGTGTCTGCTGCCAGGGTCACCTGCTGTCACCTGGTGTCTGGCTTTGGAGTGATGAGGGCTGGACCTGCCAAAAGACCTGCTCTCACCTGTCACATCTCTGTGGCAAGAAGACAGCTGTCGGAGCTCGGCTCCCACACAAGAGGAAGGGCACTCACTGCACATTTGCTAGAGGCACCAGGTGCGAGACTCACTTGTACCAATCAGGCTCAGGGAAACTCAGATCCGGTGTGTGGAAGAATCTCAGTTCCTTGGAGGGTAGTGGGCTATGTTTTTCTAGTGGCTGGCTGGCTTGCTTCCTCTCCTCTCCTCTCCTCTCCTCTCCTCTCCTCTCC
>NW_004524664.1:3870214-3878210 GCF_000260255.1 Octodon degus | reverse complement strand
TGTATCTGTATATTCAAAGTGGTTTGGATAGATATATAGTTACATTCTCTTAATGAATAGAATGATTTGTTCTAATGGTGTTTGTAAATAGGATATCAAGCCCACATCTTGTACAGGAATTAACCACTAGGAAGAATGTATGCAGTGTGTTAATTATTGAAACTGTTCTACCGATTTGATTTGCAACTCTCTTATTGCTATTTGTTTATCAATAAAATTATGGGGGGGAAAAAAGGAGCTGTGGGATGAGAAGGAGGAGTTGAGGAATGGTTTCCTCAACTGACCAGCCTGTCATCACTGTAGGGAGGGTTTGGGGTGCTTTGGGAGGCAGCTGCTGTGGGGGAACACAGCCCCCTTGGGGTGCACATCTCTGAGTGCTTGAGTCATGGTTGTTGCCCTGGGCTCATGCACTGGGAGCTTAGTCCTTGGCATATAGTGCTGAGGGGGTGGTGTGGAGAGCAGGCATATGGGCTCCACTCTTGTGAATGGGGTGGTTCTTTGAGGGTGGGTAGTGATAGAGCAAGGCCATCCCATACTTTCACCCCTTCTGCACAGGTCCCTTCCTTCTCATGTCTCTGCCATGGTGTGATGTAGCCAGTGGGTCCTTGCTAGGGTACCAACACCATGCACTTTGCTTCTTCCAGCCACCAGAGTCTCTTCTTTCTCTTATGAGTCAGCCAGCCTTGGATACTGTATTTCAGCAACACAAAATAGTTTGGGGATGTCTTAGTCCCTGGCCCTGTGGCTGACCCGGAGTCTGTGGTTCCTTCCCTCTGCCCATCACATACTTCTTCATGCACAGCCACAGGAATCTCTGGGGTCCCCTTATTGCCTCCAGAAGCCACAGACAGTTACAGTGAGATGACAGGTACCCCATCTTCTTTGCAGGTGCTTTATGAAAAGTACCAATCCCTTCACTGGGTCTCAAAGGTGAGAAGGTGGAGGCTGGGGAAAGTACACAGGGCCAGATCTTCTCCCAATGACCCTCCCACTTAAAAAAAAAATATCTATGATCCAGAGACAGGCTCCAGTATCTATTATGGATTAAACTGTGACCTCCAAAAAGGAATTTCGTATCTTCACTCTGTATGTCTCTAGATGGGTATTGGAAACAGTGCATCATGCATAATTAAATAAGAAGTGACTGTATTGGGGTAGTAGTGTCCTTACAAGAAGAGGTGAAGGGACAAGATTGAGACATAGGGATAAAATGGCTACATGGGATTGGGTGGTAGCTTGTTAATTCTTTCTCTCTCTTTTTTGCAGTACCAGGGATTGATCTCAGGACCTTGTGCTTGCCAGGCAAGCACTTATTCTACTGAGCTATCTCCACTAATTCTCTATTTGATTGGCAGTTTTTGAATGGAGTGTGTGAGTTCCTAACCATGGTTCACCTTTCTTTGGTCCTACCCATAATTCAGCACAACCAGAAAAGCTCCATGTAATAGCTTTTTTCCTGATTCAGAGAAGACCCTCTGCTCCCTGATAAGGGCCCAAGTGGGCTGTAATATGGACTGATTCCGGGTGTCAAAGATGAGAAGGCGGAGGCTGGGGGAAGTTGGCAGAGCCAGCTCTTCTCCCAGGAATGCTGTGTTCCAAGATGTTCTGAATGGAATCTTGCCATGGAGAACATCACGAGTAGAGCTAAAAGTGGACAGGGTCACAAAGTAGCAATGAACCAAGTGAGTTAGCCTGCCCTTGGCTGCAGAGGAGAGATAGTGGTTTTGAGCCAAAATCAGCTTCCCTGGCCCCTGCCCTGCTCCTTTCCTAGGGCTGGCCGGTTTTCACAGAGTGAACAAATGGTCTGCCGGATCCCAGGTCACCCTGAAGACCACTGGGATGGACACCTGGCTTCCTGTGGTAGTAGAAGTTGGCTACATGGACTAATGGGATCTGAGGTGGCCTTGCTCATGTAGTGGCCTCTGCTTTGCATGGGAGGCCCCTCCTGGGGAGCAGTCAGTGCAGCTGAATTTGTGTGCAGCACTGTCATTTGTAGAGCCACCTGGAGGACAAGGGGCCTGTTGTGCCCAAAAGCTAGAATCGGAGTGTCGGCCTTGTCTAGCAGGCTTGCTTCTATTGTGCATCTCATTTCTGATCACCTCTATCTTTTCTTTTGTTTTTGCTGAGACAGGAAGAAACAAGTCAGATGGGCAGAATTCTTCATTCACAACCACCTCAGGGGTTGCCAGTCAGCCCTGGGGGTGAGATGTCCTTGGTCAGGTGCAAGCCAGCCTGGGAAAACTGCTCAGCCCAGTGCTCCAGAGTCTCTGGGTGCCAGAAGAAGGTGCTTCCTCATGCCTGGTTTACACATGCGTGAGTGAGCGGTTCTCAGGATACCGCCTGTCTGAGGCACGACAATCCTCTTCTTCTGGCCACCTTCACCTTTGGTGCAAGGGCCATTCCCCCAGACCCTTGTCTAGCTCTTTGTGGTCTTCCTGGAGAGATGAGACCCTGGGCTCTTTCATGGTAACAAAAATGCCTGAAAGCCCTGTCCCCCCCATGCCCAGTGGGGCACTGTGTCAGTTTTCCATAACTGTGGCGAATACTCAAGATAAACAACTGAAAGGAGGACATGTGCATTTCAGCTCACAGTTTCTGAGGTCTCAGTGTATGGTTCACTTGCTGCACTGCTTTATGTCTGAGGTGGGGCAGCGCAGTATGGCTGAAGGGTGTGGCAGGGGAAAGCAGCCCACCTCGTGACCAGGAAGTTAAGAGAGGGAAATCCTGGTCACAAGTGTGGAAGTGAATGACGTCCACATAGGTCCCATGTGGAGGCCACCTTCACAATCATTCTGAAAAGAGGCACCAGGCTGAAAAACCCAGGGTGCCAGATGTGACAGAGAGCTTAGTGGAAGACATGGACCAGGCAGAGTCCCGGCTCTCCCTGGCCTAGATCAATCCAGGTGTGGTGGTGCTGGTGTATGTTAAACCCAGACCCTTGGAGGAAAAGGAAAACCTGTCACCAGGGAGCAACCTTCTTTTTTGGAATTCCTGGCAGTTGGATTGTTAGCTGGTTAGGTCCAAGCCATTGGTACACAGATTTTAAAAATAATATATGTAACCCTAAAACATAACAATGATTGAAAATACAGAACATATTTTTAAAGTACATTATAGTAAAAAAGACGCATTGCCATTAATGCCCCCCAGCTACTCCTCCCTTGTGTTGAACTCCTCAACACATCTAATGCTTGTGGTTAAGAGTGTTATAACATCTAACAAAATGGAAGGTACAATCCACATTTGCTGAATTGGAAGCAACCATGTGAATGGGCATCCAGTCACTATTTTTATTTTTTATTCTTTGGGTTTTTGAGCCAAGGTTTCACTATGTAGCCCAGGCTGGCCCTGAACTCACTATGTAGCCAAGGCTGGCCTAGAGCTTGTAATTCTTCTTGTGTTTCAGCCTCTTGAGTGCTAGGATGACAGGCGTGCATTGCCATACTTGGCTATGTCATCTACTTTTAAAGCACTGAAATGATGCCGGCAGCGACAGGAAGCACTGGAGCCACAGGACCTCACAGACTGGGAGGGGACTTGGCCGGCCTCCGGGAAGGAGTCAGCAGCAGGGCTGCTCCATGGGACTCAGGTGAGGGGTAGGATTAGCATCCAACTGCCCAGAGCTTTGCAAAGGCACCAATGGTTCCTATTTCTCCTCCTGAGGTTCTGACTGGTGCTGGCAGGCAGATGGGCAAGTGCATTTTGAAAACACTGGAGAAGGCCCCCCTTCCATTTTTCTAAGAACCACTGCTCTCCACTAGAGGTCTGAAAATCTCCTTGAGTTATGTCTGCTCAATAATTTGGTATTTATTTATCTAAAAATAACATCCATATACTTTACTCATAGATTAATCATCATAAAGGAAATACAAAAATAGAAATTAACAAAAAGCAAGCTCAAAGATAAACAGAAATAGGATGTCTATGATTTTCCTCCTGATTTCTGATATATGACCAGAGACCCCTCCCCAGAATGTGTGTGGCCCCTCCCACTTTGGCAGCCACTGCCCAGGGGGTATATGTATATCTCTTGCCGCACTTCCTGGCTGGCATGCAGTAGTTGTTCAATAAATGACATTGTGGGGTAGATGAATAATGAGTGAGCTAGGGCTAGATCTTGAAGAACATGAATATCTTGGAAATATGAAAGGAGGGAGATGAAACAAACAAGAGCCTCCCTCCCAGATTAGCATTATGATTTATTGACCTTTCTTAATAGCAACATTAAGCTTAAACTTACAGGAGGACATTAAGCCTGAGTAATGATAGATTGTTTTAGCTAATTAAATTGAATGTATTTATTTACCACTTGTTTCCATTAGCATAGTGGCCCCATAGTCCTACATTATAATTGCTCAACCATTTCCCGGGAGGCCAATCTACCCTCTGAGATTCTATCAGCAAGACTGGGAAGGGCATGCTCCCTCTCCGGGGAAGGGATTAGGTGAGGAGTCTCCCAGGAGATAGAAGCCCCAAATCTCAGCTATTAGTTAATTAGGTGTTGCATAATGCATGCTTGAGGGGCCGGGCGAGACAGATTCTCATGGACCCCTAGTGGTGGGGAGTTTGTTAGGTGGCACCGCATCTGTAAGCGAGCTGGAGCACTGGTTACCAGGCAGAGTGGATTTGTGCAGGCAGATGGGCTGGTGACCTCTCCAGGGCTAACTCTGAATTTTCCCCCAGCCTACTCAGCCCAGGAACCTTTCAGGAGAGCACTGAGAGGGCTCACTTTCAAAGACTGGTCCCTGGAGGGAGTCTGAGAAAGCCACACTGGTCTTGCTCTGCTCTTTCTTGTGTGTCCAATGTCACCTTTGCAAGGTGGCTCCCTCAAAGCAGATGTCCCTCCCCTCTCTGTCCTTAAAATTCCCTGTCCTGACACTGGCTACATATGTCCTCAAAACATTGGAGGCAGGTACTAAGAATCCCCTTCTACCCTCCTGCCTCCTAAGTCTCTAAATTAATCTTGCCTTAGGTCCTTTATTTATACTAAAGTACAAATGACTGCCAATCCTTCAAAGCCTAACTTCCCTGGGAAAATTTGTTGATAGGGTCCAAAATGTTGAACTGAAGCAATGTAGCATCGAAGGAGGGATCTAAAACAACTTCTGGGGTACCATAAAGCTTCTTAGTAGCTTTATGGTCACACTGTACAGACAGGCTGGTAGATGAGTGCTTTTTCATCAGGGGCATGGCCTCTGAAAAGCGGGTCTCCACAGAACCTCAATCTCTCCCTGCAAGCATTTACAGTCTCTGCTGGAAGGGAAGGAGCCTGTGGAAGCCTCTTGGGACACAGCACCTTCCAGCACTGACAACTCTACCATTAGAAAACCTGGTACCCAGTTACAGCACATTTCACAGTTTAAAATGTTTGATATAAATCTTCTCCAACTACTCACTCTTGTGGGGCAAGTTGGGCTGACTGCAGCCATCAGGGACACCAGCCACGTGGGTGCTTAGATGTCATTTCCTTAAGCTGGGATCCAAGGGGGGAAGCGGCCCCTGGTGATAGGAGGGGCCTCTTGGTGGGGAGAACAGAGATGCTCTTGGGTGGTCACTGGCTGTCTAGCGCTGTTCTAGTACATGTGGCCTGCAGAGCAGGGCCTTTGGCAAAGTCTCAGAAGTCCAGGGCTGCAGGTGGGGGACCCAGAGACTTCTGAGGCGCCCTTCACAAGGGACGCAGGCCAGCCTGGGTTCTGTGGCTGGTGTGTGGCCTTTATGAGCCGTGACCAATGGCTCAAGGCTTGGGCCGGCAGCCGCAAGCCTTCATCCTAAGCAGGAATTCTAATTAAACTGGGACCCTCAAGTCTCACTTACAAAGAGCTGAGCAGCAAACTCTGCTTGGTGGCCCCGTTCAGCTGGTCACACTCTCAGTGCCACCCGTAGAGATGTGCATGCCTGGAGTCCCGGGTACACTAGGTGGTGGCTACTGAAGATCAGGGCCTGGAACTGACCCTTGTGTGGGCCTGAGCTTTGGTCCCAACAGATCTGTAGAGAAAACACATTGTGAGGCCCTCAGGGGATCAGCATGGATCTATGTCACATTCATCTCCTTTCTTCACGATGGGGTCCAGAGAAACTCAGGCCAGTGGATCCTCTCATCCAGGTTTCTCCACAGGACCAACAGGAGGGGCACCCACTGATTGCTTTGTTTAAGCAGACTGAGCTAACAGACAGGCCCCTCAAATGTAAATGCAGTTTTTCAGTGGAACTGGGGATTGAACTCAGGCACTTGTGCTTGCCAGGGAAGCACTTATTTCACTGAGTCATCTCCCTGGCCCCATCATGGACCCCCCCCCCCCCAGGAATCACCGTTTCTACCCCAGCTCAGCCCAAGCCTAGGTCCCCCTTCCTGTGTGGGTCACTGAGTCCAGTGGAAACAGAACTGAAGGTCTGGGGTGAGAGCAGAGACCCAGTGCTAGATGGTCTCCACTAGCATTCAGCCTGGTCCCACGTAGACTCTGAGGCAAACGCCCACGCCCCCAGACGGCCAGGGAGGCAGCTTGCAGGCCTTGGCAGGAAGGAGGGCTGAGTCGGCCTTTTGCAGAGCATGAATGGTCAGTACAGCTGCCTGCGACCAGCAACTTCTTTTCAAATCCAAGCAGGAAGTGACCTTCTGGCCAACACTCCCCGCCCCTCACCGGACCTCAAAGCCCCAGAAACTTGGAGGCTGCTTCAGTCAATAAGTGTGGCTCCTCAGCTCCAGAACTGGCTGCGGATGGAAGCAGAGCCTGGCAGAAAGGGCAGTAAGAAAACCCAGAGAGCGGCCTGCTCTGTTGGGAAAAGAAAAGGTCTGCTGTTAACAAACCTTTGGGGGAGATTCCTGTAAACTCTGTGAAGGAGGCACAGGGCCTCTCTGCTGTGGTGAGTCCAGCGGTGAGGAGAGAAGAGGGGAGCATTCAGCTCGGCGGAGGTGGTCATCCGCCAGAGCTTTGCTCCACCCTTCGTCAACACAGCGCTGGGCTCCCCCTCAGCCCCCAAGCCCACACCTGCATGGATCCTGACCTGGTTCTTTGTTCAAAATGTCTTGTCCCATCCTCCCCTAGCACCTGTCACCAGCCAGTGTCTTCTTTCCTCCTCTCTGTGTGTCTAGATCCCACACGTCTCTTTAGACCTGACCCAAGTCCCATGACTTCCTCAAAGATTTCTCCAGCTCACTCTGACCTCTCTCTTCTTGGAAATATTGTCACCCTGGAATGAGTCTTCCCCACACTGTTAGCACTTAATTTTTCTCTAGTGGTTCATGAAAATTAAGCTCTGTTTCACCAGCCCGTCATCACTTGGCAAGCACAGCTCCATTGCTTGCTGGGATGGGCTTTTAAGTACTGACAGTGGATTCCTGCACAGAAGGCAAGCTCTTCCTGTGTGTGAAGATGGGCACTGTGTTCATTTTCCAGGGCCAGCCAGCCCCCCAGTTCATTAGAGAAGGATCGCTACTGATCCTGAGATTTGGAGGCGAGACCCTGGCAGGGGAACTGCAGTGATAGATGTGTGCTTTTTAGAGAGAACTTGGTTGGTAGAGTAGTGTAGCTCCTTATCAATCCCTGGGGGCCACCGGCAGCCTTACAAGGAGATTTCTCAGCAGATCAGTGGGCCAGGCTTTGCCTTAGCATTCAGGGCCACAGTGTCCTTATCTGTATGAGTATTCTAAGCAGATGATGCCCAGCATCCTACTGTGTGGACCAAATTTTCTCCTCACAGTTCATACGCTGAGGCCCTAACATCCTGTTATGGTTTGGGTCTTGGATGCCTCCTCAAGGCTCATGGGTTGAAGGCTTGACCACTAGCCTGTGTGTCACTGGGAGGTGGCTGGACCTTTAGCAGGAGGGCTGGGAAGAGGGGAAGTCACTGGCGCTGTGCTCTTGAGAGGCAGGCTGGGCCCCAATCTCTTCCTCTCCTTTTTTTTTTTTTTTCAAAGCTTTATTGATAAACAGATAGCAATGAGACAGTTTCAAATCAAATCGGAAGTACAGTTTCAACAAATAATACACTGCATATA
>NW_004524664.1:3864520-3865086 GCF_000260255.1 Octodon degus | reverse complement strand
TGCAGCCCTTCCTTTTCTCCAATTTTGATCTGCTAACTTAGGCTGTTAACCCTCCAGAAGAGAAGCTTATTATTAACCTGCAATATATGCAGTTCAATATACCCTATCTGTCTAAATATCAAAATATTATTGGCATATCATAGAACAGGTATTTTCCATCAAATATTGATATGTTGAACTTTAAGACCTTACAGAATATGAAGGAAAAATGATTAAAAAAATAGAAATAAACATACTAGTATTTTGTTGAGGACTTTGCATCTATATTCATAAGAAAGATTGGCCTGTAGTTATCTTTTTTTTGTTAGACCTTTCTCAGTTTTTGGAATCAGAGTAATACTTTTAGGAATTAGTTTAGGAGAATTGCTATCCTTTCAATTTCATTGAAGAGCTTGCAAAAAGTTCGCATTGAATTGCATGCAAATTTCTTGTAAAATTCATCTGTGAATCCACCAGAACCCGGGCTTTTCTTTTTGGTAGGTTTTTTTTATCTTTTTTATTTCCTGCTGAGCTGTAAAAGACTTAAAAGACTCAAGTCAACAACATCTGACATTGCCAGTCCTATG
>NW_004524664.1:3852091-3863430 GCF_000260255.1 Octodon degus | reverse complement strand
CTATATTTCTATCCTAACCACTTTGAATACGCAGATACAAAATGGACATTCATCTGTATCCCCTTTTCTTGTTTCGTTCTGTTATTTGAATATTAGAGGTGTGTTAACTCAGCAAAATATTCTAAAAGGGTCCAGTAGCCCTTAATAGTATTGGGTCTTCCGCTTCACTGGCAATGTCAGAAATTGTTGACCTGAGTCCCCCACAGCTCAACATAGCTGATCCAGTTTAGTTGGCAGTTCTTACTCAAGTTGACATAATCACAATCTATCCCATAGTCTCTGGATACAAAGACAAGTTCATAATTACATCTGACATGTTATAACTATCCTGCATATAAGTGGAAATGCACTAATTCCTTCCTCAGAATTGAAAACAAATTTCTTTGGGCGATACTCCTAACATTCCATAACTTGAACATCATAACATAAGCTTAACAATACATAAGAACCAATATTAAGCCTGTCAACACTGTATGGCATAGTGAGCATATTAAGTGAGAATTATTGTTTATGTAGCTGATCACAGGGTCATAGATGGTATTTAGATCTAACTTCTACTATCCATTCTGTATTGCCCTGGCCTTTAGCAAGCACCTCAGCAGATCTCAGTTCTTTTCCAACCTGTACCTTCATTCCCGAAGGTTCTGGACCATTTGCCATTCTTCCTAGATTGGGTGGTTGTAGTTTCTCATGGACTTTAATAACAGGACATGGTAATAGTAGGAGGTGCTCTAAGGGATCTCCTGCACTCCAAGTATATTCTTCCTTCCTATCCTCCACTGTGGAATAATAGTTCAATTTCTCTAGAGAGTCTAGGTCTACCAGTCCTGCCACAGTATAATTCCCTTTTTAATTTGTTTTCTTGGAGACTTGAGGAGACCAAAATGACCAGAGGGAAGCCTTAGCTTCCAGTTTAGTGGTATCATTTTTGTGCTTCCAGATACAAGCCTTTTTTTCCTCTGCAACTAAGACTGTTAAGCCAGAACATGATGTCTTGGGAACAGGAAGCAAATATTTTATTAGTGGATCTCTGAGGGTAATGCTGAGTGGTACCGTTCCCACTTATACCCCTGGGAGACACAGTACCATGTAGTGGACACTGATTCAAGCATATACAGCCTTTCGAAGAACCTTACCCCAGCCCTTCAAGCTTTTGTCCCTAGCTGGGACTGTAACTGTGTTTTCAAAAGATATAAAAATATTCCAACTTTCTGGGCTGCGGATGTGGTTCAGTGGTAAAACGTTTACCTTACATGCATAATCCCCAGCAACCACATAGACACACACAGACACAGACACAGACACACACACACACAGACACACACAGATATAGACACACACACAGACACACACAGACACACACAGACACACACACAGACACACACACACACACACACACACACACACACACACACACTCCCACCCCATCTTTCTGTCAGTCCAGCCACTCTGCCATTATGGATAGTGAGGAACATGGTAAGAGTAGTGAATTTGATGAGCATGAGCCCATTGTTTCATTTCTTTGGCCATAAAATATGGTCAGAGGCAATGCCATGTGGATGAGGCATTCTGTGACACAGGTACATGCATTACATGCAGGGAAGGCAAATCCATACCTAGAATAAGTGTCAGTGCCCGTAAAGACAAAGCACAGGCCCTTCCATGACTGGAGTGGTCCAATATAATCAACCTGCCACCAGGTGCCCATCTGTGTTAGTTGATACATTGTGTCAACTTGGCTGAATCAGCTCCCGCAGCATGGGGGCCTGCCCTTCAGGTGGGCAGGGCCCAGGAATTGAGAAAGGCAGGAAGCCGCCCTGCCTGGTTTCCTGCTGCCCCACCCTGCTTCCATGGAGAAGTCTCAGTCTTCGAAGGAGCTTGATCTCAGCAGCCGCGCCACTTTGGAGGAGCTCTGATCTTCACTGTGGAGCGCTGATCTTAGCAGTCAGCGCAGAGGGAAGAGAGAGGCTTGATGGACTCCGCTGCAGCTGCTGCTCCTCCTCTGCTCTTCATTGTTTTCTGCTGCATGAACTGCTGTTGTTTGCCTTGCAGCCAGCGGAATATGGACTGAACCCTCCAGTAACTGTGAGCTTAATAAGCCTTTCCTTCCATCATTTTGAGTGTCTGGTATTTGTCCCAGCAACGAGTAAAAAGTAACTAAGACACCATCACTCTGGGGAATGGTGCCATACTGGGAATTTAGTGCCGGCCTCTGCTACTAGAATATTGGGCATTCAGTGGCTGCACCCAGATCAGCCTTGGAGTCCGCATTACTGAGCCCACGTGTAACCTCCACCCCTGCCACCAGGGCCACTCTCTTTATTGGGCAATGAGAGGGGTGGCTGCAGAAAGGGCTTGACTGCTGTCTACAGAACAGGTCTAATCCATTTGATGACTCAAGTCCTTTTCTGCTACGGTCACATTTTGGTGATTGTTTACATGGGATACAATATTTTCACATCATTTGCCCATATGGTGAGGTCTAGTCACATACCTCCTCTCCAGTAGCTTTGTCACCAATATTCTAATCATGTTCCTTCCAAGTTCCTGACCCTTTGGCCAGACACTGGTTATAGCCTATGGATCAGTACACAGTCACACATCTGGCCATTTTCTTCTAGGCAAAATATACTACCAAGTGCACTGCCCAGAATTCTACTGTGAAGATTTCCCTTCACCATTGTCGTCCTTCAGGGTGATCTGAAAAGGGGCTGCAATGCCGCAGCTGCCCATGTGTGGGGGGTACCTGTACAACATGCAGAACCATCCATAGACCAGGCCCTGCTTTTCTCTTCTTTTGATGGCAGACCATATGGTACACCCTATGAGGTCACGTGTGCATGATGGGAAAAAGAAGACATAGCAGGAGTAGGAGCCATGGATATTTGGGCAACTTCTTCATGTAACTTAACCCCTCTAGGCCTGCTCTACCATATATATATATCATATATATATAGTTTCTATTTAATGATAAACTGTTGCTGTGCACATCCAACTTTATGACTTGATGGATCAGATAGTACCCAGATTATAATAGACAACTCAGGTTGCATATTAATCTGGTGTCCCATGGTAAAGCATTCAGTTTCCACTAAGCCCCAGTAGCAGGCCAAGGGCTGTCTTTCAAGGGGAGAATAGTTGCCTGCAGATGATGGCACAGTCTTGCTCCAAAACCCTGAAGCTCTCTGCTGTAATTCACCTCCAGACAGCAGCTCTACCTGCCCCTTGCACTTCACGTACCATTGGATTTGCTGGTTCAAATGGCCCCAGTGACAGAGCAGCCTGAACAGCAGCCTTTTCTTGTTCTGGGTCCCACTCAAAACTAGTGGAGTCCTGAGTCACTCAGTAAATGGACTGGAGTAGAACACCTAAGTGAGGAATATGCTGCCTCTGAAATCCAAATAGGCCCACTAAGCATTGTGCCTCTTTTCTTTTTGGTTATAGGGGGAACCAGATACAACTACTTACCTTTACCTTAGAAGAGATATCTCTATATGCCCCACTCCACTGGACTCCTAGAAATTTCACTAAGGTAGAAGAACCTTGAATTTTCATTGGATTTATTTCCCATCCTCTGGCTCTCAAGTGCTTTACTAACAAATCCAGGGTGGTTGTTACCTCCTGTTCACTTGGTACAGTTATCATAATGTCATCAAGGTAATGGATCAGTGTGATATCTTGTGGGAAGGAAAGGCCATCAAGATCCCTACCAATGAAGTTGTGATACAGGGCTGAAGAGTTAATGTAACCCTGAGGTAGGACAGTGAAGTGTATTGTTAGCCTTGCCAGCTGAAAGCAAATTGTTTCTGATGGGCCTTATGGATAGATACAGAGAAGAAGGCATTTGTCAAATTAATAGCTGTGTACCAACTATCAGGAGATGTGTCAATCTGCTCAAGCAAGGGTGCCACATCTGGTACTGTAGCTGTAATTGGAGTCACCACTTGATTCAGTTTAAAGTAATCCACTGTCATTATCCAAGACCCATCTTTCTGCATGGCCAAGTAGGAAAGTTAAATGGATCTATGTGGTGGGTCCATTACCCTTTGTGTCCTTCAAGTCCTTGATAGTCGTACTAATCTCTGGAATCCCTCAAGGGATGTGATATTGTTTTTGGCTTATTGTTTTACCAGGCAGAGGCAAGTCTGGTGGCTTCCATTTGGCTTATCCAACCATAATAGCCCTCACACTACAGGTTAAGGGACTAAGGTAAAGATTCTGCCAACTACTAAGTGTTCGCATATCCCAACTATGCATTCTGGGGCAGGAGAAATGACTACAGCATGGATTAGAGGACCTACTGGACACAGTGATCCACTGATTGCCTGACCTCAATAGGCTCTTAATCTTACTGGAAGGTCATAATGACACTTTGAGTCTCTTAGAATCAGCATTACTTCAGAACCAGTGCTGATCAGTCCTCAACATATCTGGTCATTTTCCTTCTCCTATTGTACAGTTACTCTGGCAAAAGGTCCTAGGTCCCTTTGAGGAAGGGTGGGAGAAAGATCAATCATATGCATTTTTGGTGGTCAAAAAAATGGGTCCTTCTTAAGGCAACCTGGCCTCCCCTTCATTCTGGGTGCTCTGAATCTGTACTGGAGGCTAAATAGTCTCTGCTGGACACCAGAGATGACTCCCAACATGAAGGTGAAGACTGGAGCTGCTCCAAAGGAACAGAAGGAGCCTTCCTTCTTCATTTCCAGTTTATTCCATTTAGACAGCAAGCCCATTGGTTGCAGCAAGTCACACCCCATAAATCCCAGCAAATCTTCCCTGAATCTCCTCAGCCACACCCCAAACTACACTGACCCAATTTAGTTGACATTTCTTATTTGAGTTAACACAATCAGCTAACTATCAGCAAGTTGATTATTTGAGATATTTTGTCACAGCAATGCAAAACTGACTAACAAATACCCATGTGGCTGTATTTTGAGATTTGTCGAAGAAAATTAAGATGAAATGACCCACTAAGATATAGAGGGAGTAGAAAGGCATGAAAAAGAATTAGGAGGTGTCATGTACTTGCACCAACTCACTCCAGTGAATGTAACCATGATGTACTGCAAGCGTATACTAATAGAGAAAAGAGCCAGAGAGGGCATGGGGACAGGGTCTTGCTTTGATAGCACTGGTGATCTTCTAAGAAATTTCTTTGTGTCTGTCTCTGAGCGCACTCTCCAAGGCATGGCCACATGAGCCCAGTTTGAAAAGGCAGCTGGCTGTCAATGACCCCTCATCAAATGCCAGACCCTGCTGCTCCTTGATCTTGTACTTTCCAGCTTCCAAAACCATAAAAAATAAGTTTCTGTTGTTTAAACTGTCCAGTGTGTGGTTGTTAAGATTCCCAAGCAGGGCAAGGGCTATAGCTCAGTGGCATAGCACCTACTTGGAAGCACAAGGTCCTGAGTTTGATTCCTGATACCCACTCCCCAAAAAGATTCCCAAACAGACTAGTATACCTACATTTGATGCACTGAGTCAGTAAACGTTCATCCAGTGTTTACAACATGAAAGAATATCTTATTTTACTGAGATTATAGCAGTAGTGAATAAATTAATTAAAAGCCCTCCCATAATAGATTTTGTGTTCTAATGGCACAAGACAGATTTTTTTCTTTTTGAGACAGGGTCTTGCTGTACAGCTCAGGTTGGCCTCGAACTCATGGCTATCCTATCTCAGCCTCCTGAACACTGGAATTACAGGCATGTACTACCATGCCTTTTTACCAATACAGATTTTTAAGAGGAATAAACATATAAAATAATTAATATGTCAAGTGGTGACAAATATAGAGAAAAATAAAACCAAGAAGGCAATAAGGAATGTTAGAAAACTCTTAGGCCAAAGTTGTATTTCCTAATAGGCTTGTGCGAAAGATTTCACTTTGAGATATTTGAATAGGCAAACCATATGAATATCTGAAATTTCAAAAATGTGGTTAGATGTATCCATGGTATAAGCAAAGGTTTGGAAACTGAAGTTCATACTTTAGGATTTCAGTTGACTACAAGTTCACCAATAGTCTCGAGTGTTCTGGGCCTGCTCCCAGAGTTCATGCTGTGCTAATAGAAGTCTGTGGAGAGCACAGTGTAGATACAGATCTATTTGTACAGCGGGGTGACATCTAGACTTGAGTTCAGCTCTGAGCAGCACATCAAACTACATCAGAAGACCATGACAGCAGTGTTCATATTTGGAAACCATGCCCTTGGGGAGTAGTTGCGGGAACTGGCAACCGTTTAGTCTACAGAAGGAAAACTGCATTCTAATGAACAGGATCTTTTCAAGTATGTGAAGGCTTGGTAGTAGTAAGAAGGGACATTGTATGGAGATACTGGATGCCAACCAAGGAGCAGGAGACAACAATTTAACACCTGCAAGCTAGCGTTACCCATCTGGAACAGACAGACATCATGTAGGCATATGTGGTAACTAAATTTTCTCTCAGGACAGGTGGAGAGAGCCAGCATGGTTACATATCAAACACGCTCCATAGTTTGGATCAGAAAAGATCTCACAGGGCCCATATATGAAAAGCTTAGTCCCAAGCTTGGTGCTATTAGGAGGTGGTGAGAAACTTGGAGGCTGGGGCTTAGTAGGAGGTCTTCTGGCCTTTGGGGATGTGCCCCCCAAGGGGACTGTGGCATCTCTGTCTCTTCTTTTTCTCTCTTTTCTCCCAGCACAAAGGGAACAGCTTTGCTCATGATCCTACTATGATTTATTGCTAAAACAAAGTGTCTAACCATGAATTGGAACCTCCAAAACCTTGAGCCAAAACAAACCTTTTGTTTGTGTAAGTTGATCCTTGGCAGGTATGTTTTGCCCTTTTTTTTTTTTTTTTTTTGTTTCATAATGGAAATGACCAACATAATACTGTAGATGACATGTCTGCATTACAGTAAAAGAAGGCCTGTTATTTTTTGATTGAGATAGCTCTAAGAGGCCACTTAGAACATGTATGAAAGCCCCATAGCATGACCAGAAGCTGATGAACTGGAAGATGGACCTTCTACTGTGTGAGTTAATCTCTCTGGCTTTCAGTTGTCTCTAATGACAAATGTGGATAGCAACATTGGTCCTATTCCAAGGTCTTTCCAGATCACAGATCTAAGTGCAGTATAAGTTACAAAGTTGGAGGAGTGCAGCTAATTACAGAGAACAATATTTGTAATCTTCAGAGCCACTGACAATGAAAGAGTTGACTTTCCAATAGATTTGTTTTAGTAGGAACCAGAAGACACTCAATGGATGCGCTGAGCTAGATGAACTCTGGGATCCCTTCCAGCACTACGGGTTTTCTAGGAGGCTATGAAAAATACATCTTTTTGCTCCTTGCCCCTTCTGCTGCCACCTATCAACCACTTATAGTCACATGTGGCCTCCTCTTCTACTCTACGTTGAAAACTGGAACATTACTTAGAGCAAAGTCCGACTGTAAAATTCCCTACCTGCCCAGTGAGATAGTTATTGCCATTTGCTTCTTGATTAGGGGGTGGTGTGTGTCCTGGGATGGGTTGTTTTAGTCATGGAAGTACACAGGATGGATACAGAGTAGATATCTACTTCCCAGGAGTGACTGGTGGCTCACTGCCCTCAGAAATCTTGCAGAGCCAGCCAAGCTCTCATCTCCCCACACAGTGCCTCTTCATTTCCTCTAGAGTCTCTGTGTCATCTTTACAAATCTCCATAATCCTAGATCTAGAAGGCTTTTTTTTAAGAATGTATAGCTCAGTGTTTCCATAAATGCCAGCCTTTCGCGTACCACGCTCACAGTTTTTGCCATATCCATATGCCAACTGTTCCACTATTTACTCATGGTTCTATTTCAATTGAGACTTCTCAAAATGCTGTGTTTTTATATTACCAACACAAGTAGAAAACCAGTCTTAAACTTGCTATAGAGTTAAGATAACCATGATTAATAGTAAAAACATTACAATTTAACATTACAACTTAAACATGCTTGCTCACATGTCCAAGTAAAATCACTGGAACGCCTTATCACAGTACATCCATTCCACACTTTTGAAACATAGATCTATATTACTTCTTTCTAGGCAGACAAAAAAAGTAAAGTGAAGTGATTTGCTCAAGATCCATGCAAGGGAGCTTAGTTGGTTAGTCTTTCTTTTGATAATGCTAATAAGCACTAAAGTTATTTGCTATCTGGGTTACTTTCCTAGGACTGTAGTAGCACTATATCTCAGACCAGGTGATTTCAAACAATGGAAATGTGTTTTCTCACAGTTCTAAAGGCTACAACTCTAAAGTCAAGGCATGAGAAGAGTCACAGTCCCTCTGAAGCCTCCTCAGGAATTCTTTCTTTCCTATCCCACCTCTTGGTAGCCCTAGATGTCCCTTAGCTTACAGTTGCATAAGTCACATCTCTGCCTCTGTCTTTACATGGTGTTCTCCCTATGTTTCTGAATCTTGGTCATCTTCTTACAATGACACTAGTCATATTGGGTTAAAGGCTTACCTGACTATAAAATGACCTCATCTTCACTTACGTATTTCTGTTTGTAATTACCGTATTTCCAAATAAGCTCACATTCTGAGGGACTAGTGGATAGAATTTCAAAATATCTTTTTTTTTGGGAGGGGGTACAATTCAGCCCAAGGCACCATCCCAAAAGGATTTGATCTAATGGAGAATATTGAAAGACCCGAAATAAATCATAAAAATTAAGTAATAGAATTAGATATATTGAAAAAATAGCTTGCTGTTGTATCTTACATGGTGGTGTGAAGATACCATCCCTTTCATTCTTCACCATAGCTCTCTGAAGTAAACAAAAAATTCTGGGTTTGGCAATGAGACGTTGGCCAATGTGATGCAAGGAAAGGCTTGAAAATGCTTGCGTATCGGGCCTTTGTCTATCTAGTTGCTGGAAATTTTCTGCATCGTGTGAAGAAGCATGGACTAGCTGGGAAGCACAGGGCCTCAGGGAGAGGTGATGAGTTGTCCTAACCATTCCCCTAGTACCAATCAGCCTCCAGGGGAACTGCCAACAGGCTGCAGCTGTGTGTGAGAGGCCCTGCACAATCCAAATCCAACCCAGTCCAATGGCTCACTCAGACCACAATCAAGTGACCTGATTGTCTTAAGCTACTAAACTGTGGTTTATCACTTTGCGGGTGAAGAGGCTGACTGCTAATTGTGCCAAGGACTAGAAGGGAAGGGAAACCTGCTCTTCTGAACCCAGTGCTATGGATGTTTCTGATCTTGGTTCATCAATAGCAGGAGGCACAGAATGAGCCTTCCAAGCTTCAAAGAGGTTGTTTTAGGGCAAATAAGGGAAAGAATGACTTTTCACACTAAATTAATGGGCCTCAACACTTTCAAATGTAGTGTAGGTTTAAAATGTAAGTAGTGGGCTGGCAAGATAGCTCTTTTAGGCAAGCTCAGGCAACCACAGGGACCATAGTTGGATTCCTGGCACCACATGCAATGCCAGCCTTGCCCCCAGGGCGGGCTGAACCAGCCAGAGTTTGGGTGTAGTGGCTCATGCCTGTAATGCCAGTGCTGGGGAGGCTGAAAGCAGGGGGATCAACAGGAGTCTGAGCTGTGTAGTGAGACCCTGCAACAACTAAATACATTAAAATAATAATAATAATAAATAAAATGTAAATAGTTTTATGCATCTATTAATGTTTCAAGTCACAGTGGAAGGGGTCCTATGCTAGGAGATAGGGATCCAGAAATCAAGAGAACATGGTTGGCTTTCTCCCAGCAAGAGGGGCAGCTGTGTTGGTTCTCGTTCAACCTATACCCATTGAGTACTAGTTCATGCCAGGCCCTGTACTGGTGCTGCTGATGAGTGCAGAACAGAACACAAATCTCCTCCCCCAGTTTGTAGCTTGTTGGAGATGGCAAATATTGGACAAGTCACTAGCTGGTCATAAGGCGTAAGTGGTTGGTCACTCGTGGGCATGGTGTTGCAAGAGAAGGGTAGGGTGCTTAGGGATGCATGTGTTATGTAGTCTGAAGAGTCATGAAAGACATCCCTGAGCAGTTAGGCTTCAGCTGACAACAGGAAGCTAAAAAGGGATGGAATTGGCAGAAATAAGAAAAAACATTTATAGAGGGTCCAGTATATGTCAAAGACAGGGCGAAGATTGATTATGCAGAACTGAAAGTTGTCCAATATGCCTACATTGGAGGGGACAGAAGGACAAGTCCAGGCTAGGGAAGGTCTTCTCTGTCACTCTGCCTCCTGGGAGCTTATGTTACTTGGGCTCCTTGCCTTGTGGCTTCCAGTTGTGCTGGTGTGGGAGGCATCAGCAGGAGATCCAAGAGGAGAGGTTGCGGTGTTTTGTTTTGTTTTTAAATTTTAAAAAATAATTTTATTGAGAAACAAATAACAATGAGACAGTTTCAAAAGTGATTACTAGCACAGTTTCTTTATTTTATTTATTTTTATTTTTTATTTTTTATTTAGCACAGTTTCAATAATTAATACATTGCATATTATTGTCTTAGTGGTTATTCATTGTACAAGATGCAGACATGATATCCTGCCCACAAACACTATTAGAACAAATTTCTCTATTCACTGAATTAAGAGAATGCAGCTGTATATCTATCCTTTTTTTTTTTCGGAACCGGGGATTGAACTCAGGCCCTTGAGCTTGCCAGGGAAGCACTTATTCTACTGAGCCAACTCTCCAGCACAATCCTAACTATTTTGTATAAAAGATATGGAATGCTTCACAAATTTGCATGTCACCCTTGCTCAGGGGCCATGCGAATCTTCTTTGTATTGTTCCAATTTTAGTATACGTGCTGCCAAAGCGAGCACTCAAGGTGTTTCTCTTCCTGTCTTTTTCTCTTTGGGCTCCAGGTTGTGGCAGGGCCTTATGCTACACCATTTTCTGTTGGGTGGCCCCATTTCCAGGCTCTAGCACTTCTGGTCTGATAACATTTTCTTTCCTTTCTACCCACCTAGGCCTAAGAAACATGACAACATCTCACTTTTGCTGGTCTCAGAATGTCTTTTATTAAAAAATTTCTTTAACATTTTAGGTAAGGTCTTTTTGAATCAGGATTTTGCTATGCTGTTTAGGATGGCCTTGCATTTACTTTGTAACCTTGCACTCTCAGCGATCCTCCTACCTCAACCTCCAGAGTGCTGGTAGGAGGTAGGAGGATGGTATACAGGATCTGAGATCAAAATATATGGTGATTGTGTAAGTCTTATTTTACAAAAAAATATTGTAGTGAAATACACATTGTTATTAAAACCCATGGAACAGACGACCCAGGGCCCGCTAGATCCTCATTCGACCCAGGCTGCCGGCCCAGCAGGGAACCCTTCAGCAGAACTCCCTG
>NW_004524664.1:3846153-3850396 GCF_000260255.1 Octodon degus | reverse complement strand
TTGTATGATATCTTCTCCTAGTATTAGAAACTTGAAAAAATATATTTCCATTTTCTGTTGACTTTAAAAAAAAACAAAACAGGTTTGTACCTATGTTGTTTATTTATTATTTCTTGTCTGTGTCTTGTAATATGAGAAACTACTTTGGCAGTAACAATACACAATGTACTAACCATTGTTACTCTCCTAAAATCTTGTTTTGAGATTTTGTAGAATAAATAAATAAATAAAATTTTAAAAAAATTAAAAACAAAACAAAACAAAACCCCATGGAATACTCCCCCTTGTTTCTGACACATTCATTCTGTAGGTCCTGCCACTTTCTGAAGCAGTTCTAGAAGTCCTCCCCCATGAATATTTTTACAAGGTGTGGTAAAAACACTGGATGTTGTTACCTAGTGCCCTCCAATGGAAACACGGGTCCATAAATATAGTAGCAAGTCCTCATCCACCTTATTTACTAGATCCGATACTCTGTCTCTTCCCCAAAGTCAAAATGACCATGTAAGGGAAACACTAAATTGATCCAGCATACTGAAGCAGCCTCAACAGTGCAACTACTCGCACTCACATCAGGTTTCTGTAAAGAAGCGTACAATGTATTGGCTCATGTGACTATGGAATCTGAGAAGTTGCACCATCTGCCATCTACAAGCTGGGGACCCTGAGAAGTCCGGGTGTAGCTCAAAGTCCTGAGAGCCAGCAAGTTCTGAGGTACAAATTTCTGCCCAGGTCTTCAGGCCTGAGGCAGCAAAAGACTAATATTCCTGCTCAAGCAGTCAGACTGTGAATTCAATCTTCCTTTGCATTTTGGTCTATTTAGGCCCTCAACAAGCTGGACAAGGTCCACCTGCTCTGGAGGACCATGTACTGTATTCAGTCCACCAATTCAAATGATAATCTCTTTCAGGCACTTTCATAAGTGCATCCAAAAATGTTTATCCGACTATCCGGATGATTTCTGATTCAAACAAGTTGATATATAAAGTGAACCATCACATTACCTTCAACTGGGATTTTGAGGATGGTTTGATGAACAGACTGTTTACCATGTTGCTGCTAGTTCTCTGGCATACTCTGAGGCAAATGCCACCTATTTCATGCTCCGGAATCTAACTGACAGGCACACTAAGGGTTTTGGATGTAAGGGAAATGATAAGTTATTTGTAAGATTGTAGCTGGAAAGTAATGTGATATTTCCTTTTTAAAAGATTGTCCTGTGGTTTCCATTTCTAGCAATGACAGGGTAAGATCTGACCAGACCACTGTCCTATGAAAATCTACTAAAACTCTGGATAAACAACCAAAAGCATTGGAGAATGAGAGACAGACAAATTTTTCAGGGACACTTTCCTGGGGCCAGGGGCAGCTGATGTGATGCAGGAGGTGGCAAGGTGCTAGTGGAAACACTGATGTCTTGCTGGCATAGGAAGCCAGGAAAATGGAGCCAGGGAGCTTGCAGCTGCAGAAGAGGATGAAAAATCCTGGAAATGGGAAAAGACAAAGGGAAAACCCCACATGTGGAGCATCCATATCTCTCCACGACCTTCTGAACCGTTTACCTAACAGAACAGACTAGAAGTGATTCAGGTTAAGAGAAAGCACTTGAATAGACACAGGAACTGTTATCCAAGAAACTATGTATAAATCTCATCAGAGAAAAGGGACAGGGCTGGGGAGATAGCTCAGTGGCACAAGCACTGCCTGGCAAGCACAAAGTCCTGAGTTCAATTCCCAGTACCAGAAAAACCAACTAACAACAAACAAACAAACCCAATGGAGAAAAGAAATGGAATCAAGGCTTTCTGCATCTTAACATTTACTATGACCAGGGTATAATCCAAATTTACTTTACATAGAAGGGCCATGAATATGGAACACTTTCTCAGGAGAAAAGAAAACCAGTGCACATGACCCCAAGGTGAGTTAGATATTAGAAACAAGATTCAATGCTTGTCATAACCACCCCCTGGAAAATGCAATAAAATATGCTCACAGTGAATAAAAATATAAGAAATCTCAACAAAGAAAGGGAAATAATTTTTAAAAACAGAGCCGGGGAGATGGTTCAGTAGAATAAGTGCTTCCCTGGCAAGCACAAGGGCCTGAGTTCAATCCCTGGTTCCACCAAAAAATAAAAATAAATAAATTTTTAAAAACAATTAAATGGACATTTCAGAGCTTAAAAATATGTCAGAATAGAATTCTACTGGCTGACTTGGTGCCCAGCACAGTGGGCAGAGAAAATAATAAATGAAATTGAAAAAAAAGCAATAGAAATTATCGCAGGTGAAGGGCACACTGATGAAATACAGGTCAAATTGTGGACAGTCAAGATGAAGAGCAAATCTTAAATATGATGAACGGAAAAACAATACCTTATCTACAAGGAAACAACAATTCATTTTAGGGCTGATTTCCATCAGAGGTCATGGAGCCCAGAAGCATGAAATGTATTTAAAATGTAGAAAGAAAAAACTCTCAATTTAGAATTCTATATTCAGTTGAAATACCCTCAAAGAATCAAGGTTAAATATACATATTTTCAGGTGAAAGAGAATTGACTGCCAGAAAATCTGCAAGAAGTAGTAAAGGGAATGTCATGTGAAGTCATATATAATATAGAAATATATCTCTATCTATCTATCTATCTATCTATCTATCTATCTATCTATCTATCTATCTATCTATCTATCTCAGCCACTAAAGGATAGGGTAGTGTAAGGGAATATAACGCAACACAATATGTGAAAAAGCACAGTGTTTGTGCAAGCTGTAGTTGGGGATCAATATATAATTGTAAATCTTAGAGCAGCCACTAAAAATAATGCAAAAAGGAGTGCTAAAAAGCCAAAAGTTAAAAACCTACAGAAAGGAGCTGGGGAGATGGCTCCGTAGAATAAGCACTTCCCTGGCAAGCGCAAGGGACTGAGTTCAATCCCCGGTTCTGAAAAAAAAAACAAAAAAACAAAAAAACAAAAAAAACAAAACAAAACAACCCTACAGAAAGGGAGAAAATGTCTGCAAACAACTCATCTAAAAAAGAGTTAACACACAAAAATTATGAAGAACTCAGTAACAATACATAATACAATTAAAAACTAAGAAAAGGATATGCATAGACATTCCTCATAAAATGACATACAATGGCCATGGATGGTGTGTATGAAAATTGTTCAACATCACAAACTACCAGAGAAAAGCAAAGCCACAATGAGCTATCACCTCCTATCTCTTAGAATGACTATTAAAATCTAAATTACATTACTTACACCTCCTGATTTTTTTCAACTTACCATAAAATGATTGAGACAATATGGTATAGAAATAAACTTGGCTGTATAGAATGGAGCAGACTAATTGTCTAGACACAGATCTTCAGTTGTACAGGCAACTGACTTTTTAAAAATAGACTTTTTTTTTTAAGAGCCCTTTTTTCTTTTTCAGTGTTAGCTGCACGGCAAAAATGAATGGACAATACAGACTGAGTGCTGCACACCCTTTCTCCCCATGCACGGCCTCCGCAGCTACCTATACCTAATGACCAGCTAAGGACTCATTAGTGGGTTAATCCACCTACGTGGCCAACACCTCACAGTCCAGTGCTGTCTAGGTTGCACCTTTGAACTCTGCTAGGTTGGGGATCAAATCTTCAAACCAGAGTCTTTGGGGGACACTTTTATTTAAACACTAACAGCACACCACTAACTAAAGGAATATCAGAACTATCTTACTCTGGAAGGGATCAAAACAAAGACTACATGCTGTACATCTTCTTTAATTCCATTTATATGAAGTTTTAGAAGAGGCAAAACCATGGTGTCAGAAAACAGCTCAGACATTGCCTGGGGCAAGAAAAGGGGAGGGCACCTAGAGTGACTGGTACGTAAGTGAAGCCTTTATGGTGATAAGGGGAAATGTCCGTATCTTCAACAATGGTCGTGCTTACAAGACTGTAGAGTTACTTCATCAAACTATACAATTACAGGGAGTGAATTTTGTGCTATGAAGTTAATACCCAGCTACAACACGCTGCATGGTTGGAAATTAAGTGGAAGGTGCTGGGGACCAGTGACGCTCCTGACACCACTTCTGCCTGCTTACAGAGCACAGCTGGGACCCAGAGCGGGCATACAGCTCAGTGGCACAGCACTTGTCACGTTGGGAGGGTCCTAGGATCCATCTCTGGCACTGCAAAAGAAAAGAAAACAGAACAAGAAAAAGACCCTGGGGGAACCTGGTT
>NW_004524664.1:3813610-3846053 GCF_000260255.1 Octodon degus | reverse complement strand
GGCATGTGGTGCTGGGGGATTGAACCGCAGTCCCTGTGCTTTGCTAAGCTTGTTCTAAGTAGGTGCTTTAGACCACTGAGCCATCTCACCAGCCCGGGAACCTGGTTCTTTTCCAGTTCTTTTTTTTTTCTTTTTCTTTTCCAGTTCTGACACAAAGGACCAGGTCACCACCACTGCTGTTGTCACTGGTCTCCCTGGCTGGTTCCCAGGATGTTATTAGGTTAACTGTGATCTTGTCTATAAAGCAATCCCTGCTCCATGGAGACGAATAGCCACTAAGCCCAGGGAGGTTAAGCAGCTTAGCCCTTGCAACTTTATTTCTTTCTGCCTATTTTCTTGTCTGCAGAGGGAAGGGCTGAACCCCATGGCCTCTGAGGATCCTCTCGGCCTTAGTGGCCTGTATTTTAAGTACCACGCAGATTTGATCTGAGTTTTTACTTAGGGTCTTCCTGATACGCTCCTTGGTAGGATGCCTGCTCCTTCTGCCGCATCTGAGTGCATGTGAGGGCTGAGGAAAGTGCTCTCCACGCGGTAGGAAGCCCCTTCCTGCCGCTCTATGACCCACTCATCTGGGCTGTGACGCCAGCAAAGTCCGAGCAGAGAACTCAGACTTAAGTGCACTCCAGCGCAGACCAATTCTGGTCACTGCTTTCTGTGTAAATTTGGTCTTTTCTTCTCACTTAATTAGAGAGCTGTGAAAGGCTTCTGTTTCTCAGATTTTTCCTGTCCTTGCTAACCCCACACAGTGTAGCCTTGGATGTAGTGAGTTCATCTGCTGGAGGCTTGTGGGCTGGAAGTTTGGTTCTTAGCATGGCTCGGGTGGGGGGAGATGGCGCCTTGTTATGTTATGTTGTGTTGTGTTATGTTATGATATGTTATGATATATTATGTTATGATATGTTATGCTATTTTATATACTGGAGTTTGAAACAAATGCCTTGCACTGAGCTACACCCCAAGCCTTTTTCATTTTTTATTTTGAGGGATAATATTATAGTTTAGTTCTAAAATCTCCCCCAAATTCTCATACTTGGTGGAGGGGTTTGTTGGAAGGGATAGGCCATTGTGGCATAACTTGGAAGGGTATAATGTAGTGTTTTTTTGAGACAGAATCTTACTATGTAATTTAGGCTGCCCTCGAATCATTTATGTAGCCCAGGCTGGGCTGGAACTCACAATGAGTTGCCTTAGCCTCCTGAGTGCTGAGATGCCAGTGTGCTGGCGGGGAAGGTGTATTCATGTCCCCAGCTCTCTGCTCCCTGCTTCCTGGCCACCGCATGTGAATGGCTTCCTCCAATTTGCTGTCTCCCATGACACTCCTGCCTTGGAGTTGCCAACAGCCAATGAATCCATGGAAACTGTGAGCCAAAATAAGCCTCCCTTCTTTATGATGCAGATGCTGGGTATTCTGTTCCAGCCACAGGAACATAACCAACACATAGGGCTGTACCAAGTAGCTAAGTTGCCCAGGTGGGGTTTGAACAATCCTCCTGCCTCAGCCTCCCAATAGGGCTGTGCTTGTGTTACCACACCTGACTGTGATCAACTTCTAACAGGTAGGGCCTGGTGGAAGGTAAGCAGCTCATTAGGGGGATGGCCCTTGGAAGGGACTAATGAAATTCTTGTAGGATCCCATTTAGTTTATGTGAAAATAGATTATGGTAAAAGCGGGAGCATGACACCTGAATCTCTCTGGCTTCCTATCTCAGCATGTGAACTTTCTCTCTCATGTACACTACACCATGGCTCCTGTTGTCATATAGCCAGCAGGCCCACCAGGTGCCATGATCTGCAATAACCAACACTGTGAACTCCCTCTTTTTAAATAAATCATCTTGCCTCAGGCATTTCATTATAGCAACAGAAGATGGACGAATTCATCCCTCTCACATGAGTTTTAAGCATTAGGTACATACTCACTCTAGTCTTATTAGGTTACTCTTGCTCTTGTTCGGTGCCTTCAATTTGCTCCTCCCTACTTCTGTGTAATGCTCAGCTTCTAGCTCTAACACTCCAACTGCTCTTACACAGGAATCAGCAGGATACCAGCTAGTTTCCAGAAATCATTAGGAAACAGAAATCTTACCAGGCAACCCCAAAGTGCCCACTGGCCTTCACTAGAAATTAAAATCTTCCCAGCAAATGAATGTGTGGCTGTGAAGAGGCGAGGGGCAGTTCCAGTGCACACCCTTCTTCCCCAGTTTCTCTCATTGAGGTTTCTTGGCTCCGCAGCATGAATTATTTTAGACACCGACTGATTTCTATTTGGCCCTGAGCACATGGATCCCATACACATGTGGATGGAGGCGTAGTTCCAAGGTTTTGTAGCAATACAATTACTTTGCCATATGTTAGAAAGTGTGCTCTTGAAGGCAGCGAGGCCCAGGATGGAGGGCTGGATCTGCCGTCTACAAGCTGTGTGACCTTGGTCTAACTGCAGGACCACCCTGTGTCCCACTTTCTAGATCTTTAAAATGAAGGTTGTGAGAGGAGTGAAGGAAACGCCATGTGCAGAGTGCTTAGCCCGGAGCCTGAGGCGCAGTTCGCAGCTCAACAACTGGTGCTTAGTACTGTGCTCCCCCAGCTTGCGTAAGTGTTGGGTGCAAGGCAAAGTGGTTCCCCTTTTCTAGGAAGGGTGGCGGGTTCCATGCCGCTCTCCACATGAGGTTCAGGAATTCTCCAGGCCCTGCGGAGCTGCTGTGGCTGCAGGCTGTGGGCTTCTGGGTGGGTCCACACACGCTTCAAAGACAGTGTCTCTGTTTGAAGAGGAGTATTTGCAGCTCATTAGCTCTGCGGCAGAGACCACCAACCAAATCCAATAGGGTTTTGGCTTAGCCTCTGCCAGCTCCCCCAAAGACCTCTACATGGGGTGGCTGGAGGAGATAAGCTTGTTTAGAGTAACACTTGCAGGAAGACATTGCTGGGAATAAACATGACCCCTTGAGTAGCTGAGAGGCTGAGCTGTGTGTTCCGGATGTGCACATCTGGACACTGGAAAATCCCCTTGGATGGTGCTGCTGGTGATAACAGCACCCCCCAAAGAACTCTCATGCAATGCACATCAAAGTCCGACTCAAATGCCCCCCCTGCTGCACCAACCACATGCCAGGGCTGCCACAGTTTTGATATGCTCTGGAGGGAGGGAAGGAGAGTAGTGGTGTTGCTTTTCCATCTTGTGCAGAAAATGAAGGGTGGGCCACAGTGAATCCCATGGTCACAGGCACCAGGACATCTGGCCAGGGTTGGGAGCAAGCCAGGTTAACCTACTGGGTCCTCTGAGTTCTCAGCAGATGTCAGCTCCGAGAGGGATTCCAGACCCCAGCAACTGGGCCACATATGGGACAGGGGTCTAGGATGGTCTCTGAGGGAAGTGACTCCTGCCAAGCCACTCTGGGCTGTATAAAGGACACCTGACCCCTTGGACACTTTCTCTGCAGGCCCTGCCTTGAAGGAAAGTGAAGTCTTTTATTTGACAGCGAGAGAGGATTGAAAAGCTAACATTATAGGGGACTCAGGTCAACAATTTCTGACATTGCCAGTGAAGCGGAAGACCCAATACTATTATGGGCTACTGGACTCTTAGAATATTTTGCTGAGTTTACAAATAACAGAACTTAACAAAAAAAGGGGATACAGATGAATGACCATTGTGTATCTGTGTATTCAAAGTGGTTAGGATGGATATATAGTTACATTCTCTTAATGAATAGAGGGATTTGTTCTAATGGTGTTTGTAAATAGGATATCATGTCCGCATCTTGTATAGCAGTTAACCACTAGGAAGAATGTATGCATTGTGTGAATTATTGAAACTGTCCTACCAATTTGATTTGAAACTGTCTTATTACTATTTGTTTTTCAATAAAATTATGGGAAAAAATAAAATAAAATAAAATGAAATGTTAATAGTAACTTAAAAAAAAAAGAAAAGCTAACATTGTAGGGTGCCCATGAGAGGCTTTTCAATTCTGACTTCTGCAAGACTGAGTCCAGGAGACTTCCTAAGGAGGAGTAGGCTGTTGGGAGCCAGGTGGGAGGGGCTAGGAAGAAGCAGATCAAGTTTTTCCCCAAACCAGCCCTAACCTTAACCTCAACCCCAAGCCCAGCCCCAACACCAGCCCTAACCCTAACCCCCCCTTTCTTAGGTTGCATCAGCCACTTTCTGTCCTCCCTGATCATCAGGTGTCCCCTAGGCCACACAGAGCTGGCCAGATGCGAGGGGAAAGACTCGCCCCTGCGCTTGTGCTGGCTAGCCTGGAGGATGGGTTGGGATTTGAGCCTGGAACTTGGGGGTCATGAAGGAGGGGGAAGAAGAAAGGAGGCAGGAGTGTTTTTATTTATTTTTACATTTGTAATGGACATGCATGGAAAGAAAGAAAAGCAGGAAAGAAGCAAGGGTGAGGTAGTATAGAGAATGCCAGTACTCTAAAATGTACCTTTAGCCTATGATCCTAGCTACTTGGGAGGCTGAGGCAGAGGATAACAGCTCAAGAACAACTTGGGAAACTCAGGAAAACACAAAATATGAGATAAAAAAGGGTTGAGGGTCCACTCAGTGCTTGCTTGCTTACCATACTCAGGCCTCGGGTTCAGTCCCCAATTTTATGGGAGGTCAAGATTTATTCACTTCTCCTGTAGCCAGGAATCAGGCACCTTTGAGAATACATCTCTTCATGCAGCTCACAGGTCTACCTTCCTGCTGTCCCCATAGCCTGTCCTTCTGAGACTAAGGGTCTTTAGAGGCATTTTCCTCTGATTTTGGAGGTTGCCCAGTGAGCTGGCAGAAGGCAAAGCACTGTCGCTCCTCTGTGTTGCCTGGCCTCCCCTCTCTCTCTCCTTTTCTTTCTCCACGTGGTGACCTTGGTCTTCTCCCACCCTGGGCCTGGATAGGCCTTGCAGAAAGGGCAGCAGAGACATGGGGATTGTGCCCAGCAGCTTGCAGCGCTGGCAGAGACCGCAGCCCAGTGGCCTGGACCCTAATGAATTCCAGGCCTGGTTGGCTGGCCAGAGAGCGCTGGACTCAGGACTTGCAGAAAATGTGGAGAACTGGCATCTGGTTGGGAAGACTTGGGGCCCAGTGGGTCCTTGTTGGGTAGGCCATTACTCAGAAAACTGCATTTTGCTGAAACAAAGAACACACACAGAACCTGCTTGCGCAACTCCTCTCCCCACTGCAGGTGGCTGTAGCTCTCCTGCTCAGCCTTTCCCACTGGCTCCGAATCAGGAGGGAGCTGAGTCCTGTGCCAGAGGAGATGCTGCTTGGGCTGGCTTCCGGGTGCTAGATACTAGGTACTCTCTGGCTGGCAAGGTGCCAGGGCCATGGAGCTCTGCCATGGAGCTGCAAACCATAGGCCTCAGTGCTGCCACAAGTCTATAGAGAGCTCTCTGTGGGACTTGATTACTGTTTTCAGATACTTTCAGAGCTATCATTTAGAAAAGGGACAGATTTATTTTGTACAGAGCCAAAGGATAAAATTAAAAGCAAAGGTGGAAGCTGTAAGAAGAGACTAGGTTCTTTCATAAAAAGAACAGTTTAGCTGCTTGTGTCCTTAGGCAAGGTGATGTGCAGCCTGGGGAGCTTGTAAGTTTCCCAGAACTGGAGCTGATCAATCCAAGAGGTTTTGGAGAGGGAAATCTCAGTATTTAGCATCTTCCCATGTACAATCGGAGGATAGGTATTCTGCTTTTCATGTCTGTATGTATACAGTGCTTGACACATAGGTAGCATGTGTTTGTTGAATGACTTAATGACTGAAAACCATAGAGTAGAAGGTAACATTAAGTGATGTCAAAGACTTTTACAGCATGACCCTCTCCAGAAGTCTCCCCTAAATATTTTCTCATTTTTCAGAGGTTAGGAATGGATCCCAGTTTTGGACTGGAAAGTGCTTAGTCAGTCCATCAAGCTCTAAGATGGCTATGGTAGGGATAGGACTAGAGCAACAGGGGTCCTTTCACTGGGTCAGAATCTCTGGCTGGAGTCCAGCAGAAAACAGAGCACATGCAGAGCTCTTTCCACTTATCTCCCAATGGGACTGCTCACAGTGCTAGGGGAGAACCTTCCAGGTCTAACGGAGCTATTCACTTCTGTCTGACAGACTGATGTTCCTTACGATGGCATCCCAAGCCTGGGGATTGAACCCAGGGCTTCGCACTGAGTCCCAGCCCCAGCCCTTTCTTTATGCTTTCCTTTGAGACAGTCTTGTGGCACCGTGAAGTTGCCCAGCTTGGGCTCAGACTTGCAATCCTCCTTTCTCAACTTCCCCACATGCTGGGCCCACATGGCGTCATGTATAGACACCATGGTGCCCAGCTCCTTGCAATAATTGTTTTGAGAAAGGGTTACTCTGAAAAGTTGAAAGCCACTGGCCTCCTGACTCATTAATTTACTGAGCACCTACTGTGTATAAGGCATTGTCCCTAGGTCCCAGGGGTGTGGCAATAAATTCTGGTGGGAAGGAATGAGCCATGCAGAGAGGCAGGGGCCTTTGTGAGAAGGGGCCGAGGTACACAGAAGCACAGAGCAGGGAAGAGGGCTGGAGAGACTGCTGCTGTCGCAAGCAAGTGACCAGAGAAGTCCTTGCTGAGGAGCTGGTATTCCTGCAGACTCAAGGAGCCACATGTGAGTACGGGAGAGCCAGTGGGCATGGGCACTGGCCCTGGCAGCCTGCACCCCTGCGTTCTGAGGAACAGATGCCAGTGTGGGTGGAAGGAGCAAGAGGCTGTGCAGCTGCTCCCCAGGACTCCTGCCTCTTGAGAATCAGACTTTTATGTCCTTGAGTGTGAGCTGGATTTATTGATTTGCTTCAACCAGTGGCACATGGCAAATGTGAAGGCTGTCATTTCCAAAATGACTCTAGCCTGCTTGGCTTTTCCTCATTCTCTTGCTTTAAGCAGTCCTAGGAATCAAAACCAGGCCCTCACTGATGCCCTAGGCAAGGGCTCCATCACTGAGCTATGCCCCAGCCTTATTTAGTGGATTTAATTCTGAGATAGGATCTTGCTGAATTGGCCTCTAACTTGAAACCTTTGTGCCTCAGCCTCCCAAGAAGCTGGGACTACATTCTTGGCAATTGCCAGGAAGTGGGAGTCACCTAAGTGCCCATCAACAGAGGAACAGATGAACAAAGTGAGCACTATACACGTAATGGAATACTGTTCACACCGAAAGGAAGGCAATGGTGTTACATGCTACTGCTTGGGTGACTGAGCACCTACCATGTATAAGTGAGCTAAGACGTTATGCTAAGTGAAATGTGCCAAGACAAACACGGTATAAGCCCACTTCTATGCAGTATCAGAGCAGTCAAAGGTATTGACTGGTAGAATGGTGGTTGCCATGGGCATAGGGGGAAAAGGAACTGAGAGATGATAGCTTTGTCAGATGAAAAGTATTTTGGAGACCTGTTTTAAAACAATGTGAACTGTACCCCTAAAAATGGGGGAGATGGTAAATTTTTCCTTTGTTTCCTGTGGTACTGGGTTTTTTTTTCTTTTTCTTTTTTCTTTTTTTTTTTTGTGCAGTGTCTCACTACACAGTCCAGACTCATAGTGATCCTCCCGATTTCTGCCTCCCAAGTGCTGGAATTACAGGTGCGCTGGATCAAATCTAGGGCTTGATATATGACAGGCAAGTGTGCTACCACTGGGTGATACCTCCTCAGGCACCAAATGGTGTGTAGGGGAAGAAAAAAAAAAAAAAAGAAGGGGGCCAAGCAAGAGCCCTGAGGTACTGCACCAGGAGGAGGTCTGGGTGAAGGGGACAGCTGAGAGTAGGCTGAGGACACCAGAGCAGGGACAGAAGGGGACCCTGGGGGAGGGCAGTGTCTGCAGGCTCAGGAAACAGGCAGCTGGGGCTTCTGGAGGAGCAGAAGAAGAGTCCTACTCAGAACCTGTGGAGGGTTCTGGGGCCACCCCAGGGAGGCAAAGCCCAGCCTGGAGTGCAGCTCACCTCAGAGAGCTCTGACTTCAGGGAACGGAGGGCTGGGTCCAGAAGGACTTTTGTGTCTTTTGTGTAGGGTCTCTACGCAGCTCAGACTCATAGTGATCCTCCAGATTTCTGCCTCCCTAGTGCTGGGATTACAGGCATGCGCCACCACGCCCGGACTCTGTCACCAGCTCAGTGCGCCCGGGGGGTGGGTCTGGCGTGGCACGTGGTGCCAGGGATCAAACCCTGGCCCCTGTGCTTACCTAAGCAAGCACTTGGTCCACTGAGCTATACCGCTGGCCCTGACTTTCATGTCTTGGGAGAGGTGAAGTTATAGCATAGTTCTGTGTGGACAGGAAAGGAGAAATGCTCTGCAGGAGGCAGGTGAGGAGGGAGACATTGCTGGGGGGCATCCAGGGATAGGTGGGGTGGGGGCTGGAGTGTGGGGTGGGGAGGTAGGGGAGTGGTCTTGTGCACAAACGCAGGAAAGTCTGACTCCCAAGCTGTAACCCAAGGGTTCCAGGAATCCTAGACTGCCAGCCAGATTCTCTCACTACTCCTCTGCATTTTACTCACACTAAAGATATTCATCTTTCCCCTGCATGGCTGCCAGCTGTCGACGCCTAGACCTCAGCTCTGGTGCCTGTCTACCAGGAAGTTCCCCCTCACTGGCGGCCTGTGGGGGCACTGTGGAGCGTCACCATCCCCTCTCTTTCCCCAGAGATCTTCACTGGGCCTTTCTGATTTTCCTCCTGCCTGGAGTTGCTGTATCACCTCCCTTTCAGAGGGAAAGCGTCACCCCTGCTAAATCGCTATTATCCTCATCAGCCCAGGTACTGACAGCTTGCTATGTGCCCACCTTGCATGGGCTGCACTAGGTCACTTAATGAGATTGAAGTTTAATTTTGCAAAAAAGCAAGCAGAGGCCTAGAATGACTTGTCTAAGTCACAGAGACAGAAAGTGATTCACAGGGAAGTCTGTGTGACCTGGGCTCCACACTGTCTGTGCATGCATCTTGTCCTGTGCTGCTCATGGCTTGCCAAGGAGTGACGCTCAGTGTGCAGACAGATCCACAGTATGAAACGTGCCCAGGACAAAGTGCTCCATGCCCCGAACTTATCCTGCTTGCTAGCTGAACCTTTGTTTTAAAGCAGGGGACAAGCAAGAGACCACAGCCAATCCAGCTGGGATCTGATGCCTCCAAGGGATGACAAAGCTAGGGCAGAGACCTACAAGCATACCGGGTAGGGTTGTCCTGCTGGCTTCAGCTCTGGACTCTGCAAGATGAAGAAGGACCACCAGGGAAAGGTTTTCTGAAGAAAGGAGAGGAAGTGGAAAGAAAAGAGAGAGTGGAGAGAGAAAATTTAGAAGAGGCAGAGACAAGTAGGAAAGAGGGAAAGAGGAAAGGAGACTAACACAACTATGAAAAGTAATAAAATGGGTTGGGGAAGGGGCGGGGGACCATGGTTGAAATGCATTCCCCCAACGTTCCTGGGTTGGAGATGTAATCCCCAAGGTCATGTGTTGGGCTCAGAAGCTTGGCCTCTGGGAGGTAACTAGGATTAGATGAAGTAAGGAGCAAGGAGCCCATGATGGTATTGGTGGTTTACAAGAAGGGACCTGAGCTAGCATCCATGCTCTGTGTGTCATGTGATGTCCTCTGCTAGGTTATGACATAGCAAAAGCCACTTGCCACATAGAGAAGAGGATGCCAGCAGCGTGTCCTTGGACATCCCAGCCTCCGGAACCCCATGTGCTAAAGAAATCCCTATTTTTAATAAATCGTCCTGGCACTATCCTTGTCACTATGACACAATAGCTGACACCTACAACTTAGGAAAGGAGAGGCTATTATGGCTCAGTTTCAGGAGATTCAGTCTGTGGTTGACTGGCTCAAACATAAACATGGCATGATGGAAGAGCTGTCCTTGAAGGAAGGCCACTCATATCAGTGCTACCAGGAAGCAGGGAGAGAAGGGTGGAGCCAGGAGTGGGCTGCACCCCTCCAGGCCAGAGCCCTGGTGACCCACCTCCTCCAGCCAGGTCCCATCTCCTAACATCATGTCTGCTGCTGAACTGGCCAATGGATAAATCTACTGACAGGTACGGTGGCATCTTCTAGCTCCACCACTGAGTGCATGAGATTTAGAGGACATTAGAGATCCAAAACATAACACCTAGTCTGTTGTGCTCAGTGATAGAAATAGAAAATGGACAGTGGGGGAGAAGGATGTAAGTGGGAATATACCCAGGTAGGAATGTAGCTCAGTGATAGAGCGCTTATCTAGCTGAGTTCCATTCTCAACATCATGAAAACAAAATACAATAAGGACCAAAAATTCAGTGAAGAAAGAGGCCATTTGATAGTGTGCCACAGGTAGAATAGATTTCAGTTTGTAAACCAGTAAGATGCTTGAGCTATGCCTCTGCCTTCTAAAAGGAGGGGCATGGTGGCTTTCCTTGGAGACACTGTGCACATCCATGAAGTGAGCGGACAGACACAGGCACAAGCTGCAAATGGACACCAGGCTTGGACAAATGTCCTCCTGTCTCCCATCAGGCTTGCAGTGTGTGGTTACCTGTGTTAGCCTGGCTACTTCGAAAGACTATGAAAGACACTATGTTGTAAGACATGTGTTTATGGGGACAGTTGTTTCTGCCTGGTGCCCAACCCTAACAGCGATTTTTGTTTTTCTTAATTTTCTGTATTTGGTACAGGGTCTCACTCATTACACAGCTCAGACTCATAGCGATCCTCCTGTTTTCAGCTTCCCCAGTGCTAGGACTGCATGTATGTGTCATCACACTTGAACTCAGTGGCTGGCTCAGCATGCCCAAGGGTGAGGCTGGCATGGCAAGTGGTATTCGGGATAGAACTCCCTTTCCTGCGCTTGCCTAAGCAGGCTTTTAGTCCACTGAGCTATCTCGCCAGCCAGCAACTTTTCTTTTGATAAAGTACTTGAGAGACCAGGGCTTCTCATGTGCTCTCTGGGTGCAGGTTGTGACTGGAGAAAAGCCACAGTGGGACCAAATCGTAGGCCAGGGGACAACACAATGGAATGTGTCAGTGAAGCTCAGCTCAGCTCTCATGGAGCTGCTTTGAAAGCCTCTGCAAAGCCTCCAAGGCCAGTAAGGCATCATAGCGCAATCTGGGCCTGGAGCTCAGTGGGTGCCCATGCCTGCTCTGGTCCATGGATTTTAGGATCGTGATGGGACTTTCTGGAATGGGACACCTCCCTGGGACTCTACCCTGAGGTGTCAGGGCTTGTGGGAGGTAAGTACTACTCCACGCTTGAGTCTGTAGCTCAAGGCAGGGGCAAGAGGGAGGACATCCTAGGCCAGAGCCACTGCCTTTGTGCGCAGGCCTGAGTCATTAAGGGGATGCCATGGCTATAAAGCAAGCTTGGCAAGTTTTTAAAGCACTGAAATAACTTTGTGCAGCCATGCCAACAGCTCATTAGCTCCAGTCGGATGGCTCAGTGCAGAGACAGCCTTGCACCCTGGCAGGAGTGCCCCATGTCCTGCTGCCAGCTAGGGCCTGCAGACTGGCTGTAGCCCCTAAGAGACCAAGCAGGCTGTCATTCATGAGTACAATGGGCACCTCGGCCCTGAAATAGCTCCAGTTTTCACACCCTCAGCTTCCAACTTCCCATAGAAAAGCAGAATAGAATGAGCAAGAGTCCTGGCTGGAAGTTGTGATCCTGTTTCCTTAGACATGAAACACAGCCTCAGCACACAGCTTTATTCAGAGCTGGAGGGTGATGGCGCCTGGGAAGTCTTGCCATTTGAAATATTCCTGCTGGCTTTACTTCCTACTGTCCCTGCTCCTCTTGGTAATGAACTCAGAAGATTTCTCTGGGAAGATTTGACTTTGAATCCTAACTTGCCTTGGGAAGGCCAGCTGGCCCATCTCTCTCTGGGGACTATTATGATTTAATGAGAGTGTGGGAGTGAAAGTCCCTTATGAATAAGGACACACACATTGTGGATGAAGTTCAAAAGTAGTGAGGGCCACGGCTGGGAACCTCAAAATATCTGATGAGGCAGTCTGGCTACCAAGGACTCTTTGCAGACTCTAGATCCTTGTGACAAACATGGTACAGGTGTCTTCAGGGTAATGGAGAATAGGGCTTGGGGCCAGTGGAGCAGAGCAGGTCGAAGCTTACTGAGAGTTGCTCTCACATCGGGAACTGGTGAGGGCCTGAACAGCAAAGCTCTACTTGAGGGCCTCCAGAGTGTCATGGGGTGGGGGAGAGCACAAACTTGAGCTTCATGGTTCGACCCTGGGTGTGCCCACTCGGAGCTCTAGCCCTGGGCTTCTCCCTGGGGAGACCCGTGAGGCTGGGCTGCTCCTCTGTCCTGTTTTGCCTATCACCTGGGTGGTGCCTTTGATGACTTCTAAAATGAGGTGACCTCACTGAGTTGCCAGCAGCCTCCAAGGAGGCAGTTTCAGGTAGGTAGCGAAGGCCAGGTTGCTCCTCAGACCAGTGCCTCTCGCTCATGTTTCCTTCAAAGAAAAGTCAAAAATAAAATTACCTTTGTAGTGGATTTCTACCTGGTGGTCAACTTATTACACCCAGCTGAATTACACTAGCGCGGTGCAGGGTGTGGGAGGCCCACCTGAGCAGTGTTGCCAGCAGCATAAAGGCAGAACGGAAGAAGCGCTGTTGGGATATGCTGTTTGGAGAAGCTGTTGGAAGCTGTTAGTTCTCTTGGGCTGTTCTGCTGGAGGACCTTGTCATGCCGGCTTTCCAGATGAACTATGGAGAAGCTTTGGTCCTTATCTTGAGCGTCACTTCCTGGCTTTGGAGGGGAAGATGGTGCACTGCTCAGCTTCATGAAGAAGCTTGTAGTATTGGCTTTCCTGATGTGAACTCAACTTTTCTCATCTCTGGAGGGACTTGCGACTTCACTTGCTGAGGATGGCTGTGGTACTGCTTGGGGAGCTCTGGTGCTTACCTTGCACATTTCTTCCTAGCTCCAGTTCAGATCCCTCAGCCTGCTAGCACAGATCCTTCATTCTACTGGAATAGACTTTTTAGCTTCCACCACTGACCTTTGGGCCTATCCAACAAAGTTCATGAAGTGGGCCTCCATGAGACTTTGTTGTGGGCTCTAGGCTTCCAGCTGGGCTTGTGGGAGGCATTGTTATGAGCTCTAGGCCCTCAGCTGGAATCTTTACTGTTTAGTGTGTAGATAGGTTTCCTGCATTTATTGTATGTAATTCTTTGGATGATTAATTATAAAATATTATAAAGTGTGTGTCCTGTATTATATTGTTTCCCTTGCAAAGAACTCCAAAGCACAACCTTTTTCATTTTTCTCCTGCCAACACATACAGTCCATGAGAGGCCACTCAGGAATTGAGCTGGGCACACATTCATTTAAGTAGGGGAAGGAGGCAGGAGGATTGCTGTGAGTTCCAGGCCAGCCTGAGCTACATAGCAAGACCCTCTCCAAGAAAGAAAAGAAAGAAAGAACAGAAGCTGTCATTGTTTACAGATTATATGAATGCATACATAGAAAATTTGAAAAGATTCTCAGATAAACTCAGTTTTAAAATGTGAGTTAAACAAGGTCATTTGGTATGAGTAATATGCAAACATCAACTGTGCTTCTATATTCTAGCAAAAAATAACGTTTAAAAATTATACCCTGTCAGGTGGGGATCAAACTCAGAGGTAGAGTGTCTTACACGCATGAGGCTCTCGTGGAGCGATCTTCAACATCACAAACAAAACAGAATAAGCAAAAACCCTACATATATACCACTTATACCAGCATTTAAGGATCACATTTAGGAAAACATCTAAAAAAAGATGTGCTGTATTGCTTCACAGAAAATTGGGAAACATTCCTGAGAGAAATTAAATAAGAGGTGAACGTGTACCACAGCCGTGGACCATGTATCACTTTGCACGCAGGAATTGGCAGAGTCGGGTGTGAATCTGCTCTGTCTCCTTCCGGGCTTTGCATTCGTGCTGCAGTTGCTGCTCTGGGACCTCCACCTGTCCCTGCCTTCCCTGGGGAAGGCACCTGTATGCTGAACTTCCCTTCTAATACCTGTCTTCAGAGCACTGCAACACCAGAAAGGAACGTTGATAGCCATATTGATGTAAGGTTCTCCTTTAGGGAACTCGGGAATAAACCAAAGAACAGGTACACACTTGCATTTCTCCTCCCAGCACAGGCACGGGGGAAAAAATCCTGCTGGTTGAAGGGAGAGGGAAGGAGAGGGCAAGGTGCAGTGAGCTAGTTATTTTCTCTTTTTTGGGCATCAGAATCACCAAGCTCTGTAATAAGTAGTGGTCACTGTAGAAAAGAGATTGTACTTATTTCTGAAGTTTCAGAAACACTCTATCCACAATCAGCCAGGAGGTAAAGCATCTGACACTATATCTGGCATGTAATAAACCCTCAATAAATATCAAATTTCCTTTTCTTGCCAGGATGCAGCACAGTGTGAGGATCCTTTGGGGACAGCCAAAGGAATAGAAGGCTGCATCCCAGGCTTTAATAAGCTTAGTGACTTAACAATATTCAGCTATGAATCCCACCCAGCAAATGCAGAAAAAAAAGTTCAGAAATCCCCTCCCACTGAGCCAGGGCCCCTCTGGATGTGAAAATGAGAGGCGTCAGGCTCAGCCCACTAAGCCCCTGCCCCTCTCTTCCCACCCCCTGGCTTTAATCTGTTTAATTATTTTTTCATGTGTGCTCTAGTGAGCCTGTTATTTTTATGGGTCGCTGTCTATTAATTCTTCTCCCTCTATCCTTCCGTCTTTCAGCACAATCAAGACAGTGCAGACAGAGGGCTGGAGTCAGGCTCCAGGGCACAGAGATTACACAGATATATATAGAGATGAGAGAAGGCAAGTAAGCAAATGTGGTTACCTCTGAGGCTGCAGAGAAGCTGTTAAGTGGTGGAGATTTAAAGCTTCATTCGCCTCTGTGTTAACTTCAAGCTGTTCTAAGCCCAGTCTCCCAGACGGCAAAACTCAGACCAGCTGCACGAGAGAGGATATGACTCCCGACGGAGCCTCAGGTCTGATTTAGAGGGTGCTTAGAGGAGGCAAGTGGGGCAGACGACGCTGAACAGAGTTTTATTTCTGGGGGAAACTTTCTCTGCTGAAGACAAAGCTAAAGACAGAAAGAAAACACTCATCGATCATTTAAGATGGATGCAAAAGATGAGAATTTAAGCCTGCTGCAGGGCAGGCAAAAGTTGGGTTTAATCTAGGGCTGAAGTCCTCACATGAGAGGGTGATGAAATAGGAGCAGGGCCATCAGAAGACACAGTCCTTCTTTCTGTAGGAAACAAGAGTGTTGACTGTCTAGAAGCAAGGGGCTGGGACCCAGCGGCCTCATAAGATCATTTCTCATTGTTTGTTGGTCTGAAGAGTACAAGGCAGCTTGGGATAGGGAAAATTGGGTCTCCAAGCGCAACTGAATTGCTGGAGGGGGGTGGTAGAGACACCACTACCTGGCTCCCCTACAGAAGCAGAAGTACCACTGAGAACCCAGCAGTAGAAAAATCCTGAATCTGGGAAAGAACAGCAGAGAAATTGCTTCAAAAAGTGGCAAGAGAAAGGGAATATGGAAGCTGAGGAAGAACAAGGAAGGAGACAGGCTCATTTATTGTAAAACTAGGAGGACTTCAGAGGTTCAGCTGAGTCATCTTTAATGTGAGGTGCCATGGGGTGCCTCTTAAGTGTTCTCCAAAGACCTATGTGTTAAAGACATGGTCTCCAGACTCACAATATTGGGAGGCAGTGGAATTTAAGGGGTGGGGCCTACTGGCAGGTCTTTAGGTCACTGAGGGTGTGACCTCAAAGAGGATTGTGGGACTCCAGTTCCTTCCTTATTGGTTCCTTTGCTTCTTGGCCATGAGGTGAGTACTTTGCGCTGCCACATGCTTCTGGCTCTATTATGCTGCCTTCCCATGGCTCACAGACAGCAAACAGTCATGGGCTGGCCCTCTGAAACAGTGAGCCAAATGTTTTTCTAGGTAAGTTAATGTTCTCAGAACATTAACATATTCCTTTATAGGACTACAGATGGAAAGGTGACTCATACTCAAGTGTTGCTGGGGTTAATCTCACTGAATGAATCTTCATGACCGGGTTCAACAATTTGAGAACTAAGAGCTAGTTGCCAGTGGAAGGGTACAGTATTCAATCCCAAGTCAGCCATAGAAGCTTTGTCTTTTTTAAGCCGGGTATAGAACCGATGGCCTCACATGTACTAGGCAAACACTCAACCATAAAGCTGCCTCCTCAGCCTGAGAAGCTTTATGTACTTAAGAGTTCTCTAGGATAGCTCTGGAGCTCGTTGCCCTCAGGCTTAAGGATCTACAAATAGGGTGTTGCTTTACTTTCCCTCCAAAGGTGTGGGATTGGGTAAAAGAGAAAATACTACATTTTTGCTTGAAAAATTTGTCTACCATATGGGTTAAGATGGAGCTCCCTTCCTGGGAGGGGCTGCTCCAGGGAACAGCTGGGAATGTGGCCAGTGGCCTCAGAGGACATGGACATGCTTCCTGTTCTGCAGCTGTATGGGGGCCTGTGTGATTGAGTGGCTTTCCTGCAAGGGACCAGCCTCAGCGGCAGAGTTGGAACAGGGAAGATCGAAGTTCGTATTAGAGTTTTGTCTTTTCCAAGAGCCTTTCTAGCAACCAACCTGCTCTTTGTCCTTCGCTGTGAGCATTCTGTCTTCTGTCTCAAGGGATGACTGACTGTCACCAAGGAAATAATTACTGAGCTCAGTATTTGCCTGGAAAGCACGGAATCCCTTGGGTAATACATTTGTTGCCATAAGAATAAAGGCCAAATTTGTGCTAAAATATCAGAAGCACAACACCTTTGAAGCCTAAAATCACCAATTTCTTCTGATTCCTTCAAATGGATTTCATTCAAACAGATCATGAAGTCTATCAGCTGTATCCCTTATTTAGAGACATCCTGAGTGATATTCAAAGTAAATCAGGCATAAGATTAAGCCAGTTACACATTAACTTTAACATTCTGAACAATGTTAGGAAAGTGCATGGGACCCAGAAAAGAATATTGTCCTTCTATCATCCTTTCAGGACACACAGGTGGGGAGACAAGATGCACCCAAAGGTGGGAACTGCATCTCTAGGTGACGGGGCCTTCTGTGGTACAAGCTGTAATCAGACATGGAAACAGTTCATTTTGTCCTTTTTTGAGGTCCTCTCCAGTAGAGCTTGTCCTAGGGCCTAAGCACCCTTTCCTGCTGTGAGGTGGGGCTTCTCGGGGTCACTCTCTAAAAGGAGGAAGCTGCTCTTCAGAGAAGAGTGCAGAGAACTAAGTGGCCTCTTTCTGCAAGGTAAGCGGCAGGGTACACATGATCTCTTTCAGAGATATTTAAGGTGGAAGTAGAAAATCATGGAAAACTCCAAAGTCTCCCTGAAATATTTCAGTATAATTAAAGAAAGAGTAGTTTTATTTTATCCTTTGAGAAAGAAAGTCTTCTCTGGGACCCTGTTAAGTTGCTTGGCTGTGTGGAGGGCCAGCTGAACCCTCAGCCTACAGTTCCCAGCCCTTTATTTCCATGAGAATAGAGAGATGTGGGAGAAAGGGTCTGCGGAGAGGGAGAGATTTGGACAGAGGTGGCTTGAAGGGAAAGAAACAGGTACACTTGGGAAAGAAGAATGGCTAGCCAGGGAAGGAAGGGCCCGGATGTTCAATAACCGTGTGAGCCCTCTGAATGGAGCAGAGATCCAAACTTGCCTCTCAGCGTGAGTGTGGGCGTATACTCCACTCTTGTTGAGCTTGTGTCCTCCCAACCAAGACGATTACATAACCTCCCATTTTCAGCCCACTAATGGGATGCATTAATAGCCTTTTTTATTAGCTTTTTATGAAAGGATGATATGGTCCAGGCTTTTTAGTAGTTAGTCAAATTGTCAAGTTGCTCATAAATCGAGACAAGTTAGAAATGGCTTTCCTCTATTCCGAAGTGGTCAGACATGCCAAGTGACTATCTTTTGAAAGTGCTCAGACAAGAAGAGGTGGCTCTGGAGTGGAGGTGAGCTGGTTTTTCCCTAGTGCTTATTTATTTTTAATTTAACACCCCTGGGGATAGAGAAATTGTTTAGTTCTTGACTTGGTAGCCAGAGGCCAACACTAGAAGCCAGGAGTTATGATTTAATGGAGCTTAATTATCATTCCTCTTCTAGAAATATATCCTAGGTCACTAATCTGCAAACTTCCTATTGCAATTGATTCCTCTTTAGGAGAAGAGAAAGTTTCTTTTTCCATTTGCAGGAATGAAGCAAGAGATTTCAGGAATGTAATGCTCAAGGTTCCATTCTGCTTGGCTATCTGAGAGGCTTAGGACAGAGGTTTAGGACAGAGTAGGACTGGGATTTGTGTAGTCAGGAATGATATGCTGGTGTGGGTTCAAGAGTGGTCTCTAAATGAAGTGTATAATGCAGTGCTAACAGACCTTGAAGATGGTCTCATCTAAATACCTTGTTCATAGCTGGGGATCAGAGAGGAAAAGGCTCCTCAAGTGCGGAGGAGCAGAGCTCCCTGGACCCCAGTCTGCCAGCTCCTTACCATTTTACAGCTCCCTCCACTGGAAGTCAAGTGCCCCCATTGTCTGGGCAGCCGCGTGTCTGGGAAGCACACTTCTTCCCTCTCAGTGGTCTGGTACCATCTCTCTCTCTCTCTCTCTCTCTCTCTCTCTCTCTCTCTCTCTCTCTCTCTCTCTCTCTCTCTCTCTCTTTTGTACTAGGAATGAAACTTATGACCTTGCACTTGCCAGGCCTATGTTGTGCCTCTGAGCTATATCCTCAGACCCTATGGTACCATTTATGCCTTTCCCATTTCTTTTCTCTCATTTCTAGAGCTCATCCTCCTCATCTTCCTGTATCCTTGCTGTCTGTGCAGCAAGGCTGAGGCAGAGTGCTGTGTCTGCAGCCACATCAAAGCACAAAGCAAAGACAAAACCCAGGAGCTTCCAGCTGTGGCTGGGATGCCTGTCCTTCTCCATGCTTGCTGCCAAGTGCTGGCCCTGAGTTTGGGAATGTTGGGTACTCACTGTGGCTAAATCCCGCCACTACACTCCCTTGTCCTGCTCTTTCTCCCAGACATTTATGTAGCCATGTTGTTTTGATGTTGAGCAGACAAAATACTGAATGATGAAGACTGTTGCCTTCCAGTCCCAGACAAGCCCAGAAGTGAAGGCAGCTACTCTGACAGGAACCTCCCTCTTCCCAGGAAATGTATGCTACTTTTTCCATGACCAGGAAGAGGGCCATGGCAGTTTGGCAATGAGGTAAAGATTTGCTCACCAGCCTTTAGGAGGTGGGTCTTGGAGGGAGGATGTTAGGTCACTGGAATGTGCCCTTGAGGGCATGTTGGGAGCCTGGCACCTTGCTTCTCACCTGCCTTTGCTTCTCAGGTATTCTGAAATGAACAGTCTTCCTTCCCTGTGTGCTCCTGCCTCCATGATGTACAGCACTGCCAAAGGCTGGGAGCAAGTAGGAAAGTGACCATGGACTGATGCCCCTGGAGCTGTGAGTGAGTGAAGATAAATCTTTTGTCCTTTTAAATTAGTTATCTTAGGTATTTTCTCATAGTCCTGAGAAAGCTGACTAACACAAGGCCATTGACTACAAACTTCGCCTTTCAGAGAGGGGAGGTAGAGGCCCAAGATCCTGAGTAAGGGATATTCTTGGAAATAGGATGCAGATCCTATAATTCTTAATTTTTTTTTACTGAATTTTAAAAATAATCGATTATCATCTCACTAGAGTGGGCAGAATTCCAAATTAATAGAAATTCCAATTGATTGAATTATTTAGGTATTATTAATATACTAGGTGTTTTAGACCTATCTTTTCAAAAAAGTTCAAGACACATACAGAGATTTCAAGTTCTGTCATGAAAGGTAAAACATAATAAGAAAGTTATGTGGAAAGGACAGGTGATTAAGAACATATTAATTCACACTGTGCTCAACAAGAGCTTATGAAGGGCTTACAACACCTCAGCACACAATGCTGGCCCCTGAGAAGCCAGAAAAATGTAAAATAATATTTCCCCTTCATGAGCTGATAGTGAGGGAAAGATCTGTTGAGGCTTGTGGGGTCGGGAAGAGCTTCACCAATGGAAATAAACTTGAGGTAGACCTTGAGGGGTTGATAAAACTTTGTATTAACATGAGGAGCACAGGATCTCAGGCAGAGGAAAAGAAGGAATCCCAATTGCTTTTATTATGATTTATTTCAGTCTTGATGAGGAAAGAGTATTGTAACAGGAGATAACATGGGATAAGTAGGGTAGGGGCGGGGCATGAATGCCATGAGAAAGAAGAGTGGAAGGAAGTGGGAGAAAGACTAAGCAATGTTTCATTTAAACCTTCCAGCAAGACTTTGAATGTCCTCACAGCCTGGATAGCGTGAAGGCTTAATCTTGACCGGCGGGTTTGTTTCCGTCTGTTTGGGCTGTAGGCTTTTGCTGCAAACATGCTCTGCCAGATCTTCGCCCAGGCCAAGCAGCATCCCAACTTGATCCCCCTTTTCCTGTTTATTGGAGCAGGAGGTACTGGAGTAGCACTGTATATGACCCGTTTGGCATTGTTCAATCCAGATGTCAGGTGGGACAGGAAGAATAACCCAGAACCCTGAAACAAACTGGGTCCCAATGATCAGTACAAGTTCTTCACTGTGAATATGGATTACAGCAAACTGAAGAAAGAAGGTCCTGACTTCTAAGTGAAATGTTTCACCATAAAGCTGCTTAAAATGAAGGTCTTTCAGAAGCCATCTGCACAATTTTCCATTGAACCAGGAAATGCTTCTCATTTAAGTGCATGAAAGTATGTTTATTTGTTGGAGTTTATTACACAGATTAATACATCTCTGAAACTTGAAAAAAAAAAAACAAAAAACAAAAACAAACCCTTCCAGCAAATGGAGATCAAAAAAGAAAAAGAAAGTGCCTTTTTAGTCTGGCCCAATGAGGACAAAGTAGACACTGATACTCAGGCACAAATGTGACCTTGGACCACAGTGTGTATGTGTATGTGGGTTTGTGCACACGTGTGCGTGTGTGTGTGTTGGGGGGACACCAAGGGCACTCAGGACCTGTGGGCAACCCAGGGAGTGGGCAGGAGGATGCCACAGCGTGGCTGCCATCTCCCCGCACGTGTTTGAAATCGGGACTGACAAGACAAGCTGGATAATTCTGCTTAGTTGTGTCTTGAATTCCCCTCTCTGTGGTACAGGATCCCCTTGAAGCGTGACAGCTGCGATGACTTCCAGATGTTCACCTCCTGTCTTCCAGCGGGCCGGGGTGGATGTGGTAAACTCGGCGATGGAAACTGAAACCCCAGCCAGATGGACCGTGTCAGTATCAGCCACACACACATCTGGCTTCAATACCCGCAGTGATAACCAGAACAAACGGCTGCTGCTCCCACTGCCCTTGGCTTGTCAGCATCCGAGGGACACAATCAGGACAGCACTGGGATGAGGCAGGTGTGTGGATTGGGTCTTGCAGGTTAAGGATATCAGAGAGGGTAAGCTGGACCTGGAGCTCCAGAACCAAGCCCACTGATTGAGGTTTTGGTTCGGTTTTACCTTGCCTGGGCATCAGGTTGGGTTGGAAAGTGAGATCCTCCTGCCTCAGCCTCCTCAAGTACTGAGACTGCAGGCTTGTGCTGCCAGCCTGGCCTCTTCTCTGCTCTCTACCACTGAGTTACACCCTGTCCTTCCTTTCTTCCTCAGTCCATAAATAGGGGTCACCAACAGTAGTGGTGCAGGAGTAGATCTTAGTTGTTTTTATTCCTGTGGTTCAATTTTCTAAATAAAACAATCAGAAAAAAAACACTCTGAAGTAGGATGGAGTACATACAGAGCTGAACGGGAAGGAAGATGACCACACCCTTGTCTGCTGGCCTGCAGAGGGAGAGTGGCACTGTGTGTCATCAGCGCTGCTTCCCTTTGCTCGCAGACTCCTCACAACATGTGTTGTGCATTTAAAGTGGCCACGCACTTGGATTTGGGTCTCGATTTTGATGCCAGCGGTGAGCTCGGTGGTGTGGGACATGTTTTTGTTTCCTGCATTGTAAATTGGGGTGACTTTTAAAAGAACTTGCATATGATTCTCTGACACTGAAAGTTTGCAAAGAGAATAAGAATTCAGCTTTGTCATGAACTGTAACCATGCACTACTTGCTTCTCTGAACTTCAATTTTATCACCTGAACAACTGGCTCAGGGAAATGGAATATGAAAATTGGCTTTGATGAGTATGATGTTCTACATATGCATGTTTTGTTTTATTTATTTTACGTAAAAGAGAAAACTGAGGCTGGAAGAAACTGAGCCGCCCCGAGACCACCTCATGCTTATATTGTCAGTCACCTGGCTTTGTGTTTTCTTCCTCCTGCCTTCAGTTTTGGGGTCAGAGTGTTGCTCCCAGCCGGTGGTCCCTGAGGAAGAAGGGGCCTCAGCTTTGAGTCACTGGAGGGCTCACTCAGGGGCTTCCCTGTCCCCCCTCACTCCCCGCAGCGTCTTCAGCAAGGAGTCAGCAGCCCTGGACGTGTGGTCAGAGAGGAGTCTCTGCTCTGACTTCACCTCTTCCCTCCATTTTTGTTCTTTTTGGCTTTCTTCCTTTCTGCTTGTCATTTCTCCAAGAAGATCCTCCTTTTGTTTGCACTTCTCTGTGGAAGCTGGTCTTTCTTTTCCCATCACTTTCCCTTGTAAATTTACCCTTTAAGGTCCTTTAAAACCTTCTCTTCTGGGTCATGCCCTCTCCCTTCTCTTTGTTTTGTCTTGTCTTGCTTTCCACAGTCCTGGGGATGGAAGCAGGACCTCCTGAATTCTAGGCACACACTCTCCCTCAGAGCTACACCCCTGGCCCTTTTTATCTATTCTCTTAGTTAACTTAGTCAGCATATTTTCCCCTGTCATCATTCTTTTTTTTTTTTTAAATCAATTTTGATCAAAGTGATGTTTAAGATATTTAAAAGTCAAACATTACTTCTAAGACTGCCACAATAACAACTAAAGTAATAATCCCTTGTCCAGTCATGATCACTACCAGCTGTATATGTCTTTCTCAATATTTATGCCCTTCTTTAGAAAGGGCATGCTTGTCCTGCTTTTCAGATTTTAGATACTGTCTTTTAGCTTCCTATCATGGCAAGTGATACTATATAACATAGCTGAGAGCATGGACACTGGAGGAAGTGACCTGGGCTTACGTCCTAGGTCCAGTACTTACTGATGTGGGTCCTTACACAAGATGCTTTACGGCTGTGTATCTTAGTTTCCTTGTTTGAATGTGGATTCTAGCAGCATTTATCTAAGACGGTGACAATGAGCTTTACAAGTTGGATATATAATGAGCGTAGGATAATGTCTGGCATATAGTAAGTATAAATATGGTCTATTACCATCATCAAATTGATCTGCATTCAGTTTTTTCCTCCATGTGTCTTCCCAAAATAGTTCTGTCACCATTTTTCATTAAACCAATATTAAATATTTACATTATGACTATATAAATATTATTCCCAGGTAAGCCACATAGAAACCTATAATTATGTTTCCTTTCTCATCCAACCTTTTGTTTTCCCTGGAATGAAGGCTGTTCTGTTTTTGTGTTTTGTTTAGTTTTCCAGGTACCTGTTATTAATTTCAACCATAAAATCTCCTGTCTATGCATTCAAATGCAGGTATGTTGTTGGTATTGTTATTTTCCTTGGAAACCTTTCCTGGGTCTTTTGAGGTCTCCTGTTCCCAGCTGGACAGGTTCCTCTGTAGCCTGATGAATAGGACCTTCTGGGAGTTCCTTCAATATCTTGGCATTTATCTCTTGATGCCTAAATTATACATGTATGGAAACTGCTGGTTAATCTCTCAAATCCACTCTTTCCGTCTTCCATTGTAATAGAATAGTAGCTAATGTCTGGCCACCTAACCAAAGACTTTGTTTCCCAATTCACTCTTAAAGTTAAGGGTTACCACATGAGTCAGTTTTGCCAAGTGAATGCAAGTGGAAGCAATGCATGCCATTTCCTGGCCTGCTTCACAAAAACCTCTACACTTTTTCCATCTGGTGAGTTGGAACATGAAATTGTCTTCAATCAAACTATGATCATACACAAAAGGACAATGTCTGAAGATAATCATTCTCAAACTTCACCAAGTTTTAGAGTCACACAGAAGTCTTGTTAAAACACAGATTTCTGGGCTTAATCTCTCAGGTCTCTGATTCATTAGATCTAGTGTTGGGACATGAAGGTTTGCATTCCTAACAAATTCCCAAGTAATGTTGATATTACTAGCTTGGGAATTACATATCATAAGAATCACTATCCTAAGTGTGGTATAAAAACAGGATAAAGATCATTAAGTGCTCCTGGAATGACTAAGTAGAGTTGTCCTGCTTCCTGGAATACAGTATTTATTCCAGGTTATATGAGAAAAAAACAAGTTTACATCTTCATTAACCACTTAATTATTTGGGGGTTTCCAAATTACAACAGTCAAAATAGTTAATAACATTCAAAACAAAACAAAACACCACAAGAGAGCGATTTTCTCTTATGATTAAGGAGGATAAAGCTGGGGCGGGGGATGACACAGTCATGGCACGGTCATTGAGCACTCTAGGGATAGACATAAGCAGAAACCTGGGCCCTTGCCTGCTCCCCATTAAAAGCATGATTTGTATTTTCTCCTGGGATAATCAAGGACTTAAGAGCCATTTTTGCTGTGAACCATGGCTCTTGGGCCTAAAGATGTGCAATGAGTAGTGGAAACAGAGTAAATCTTGACTCTCATTTTGTATTCATTGTTACTGTAAATCTTGGATTAGATCTCTTCTCAGCTCTACATAGTGGTATGTTGATCATTTAGGGAGTGCCTGTCTAGGAGCTGGTCAGACAGAGTTTATATGATCTCATTCCCCTTCAGACTGAGGACACCAAGATAAGAGTTTATATGGACATTCAGCTACACCCAGAAGGTTTAGTACCCATTGTCCTAAACCTGTGATTACCTGAATTCCAGGAAAGGCAGAGCTCCACATGACTGAGATCATTACAGAGACAGTTGTTTTCTGGAAACAAAACTATACCTCAGCCATAAAGATTCCAGAAATATGACACCAGGACTGAGTTTGTGATCAATTGGATACCAACCCACCAGCTAATCCTTAAAAGCTTGCCTTCCACTTTGGTGTCAGAGCAGTCTGAACCACTATATGACAGTATGCCCACCCCAGCTATCTAAAATGAAATGCTTTCCCATCTTCCCTCTCACATTCCAATTATAATGATCAGAATCATGATCTCAGTTCATGAACTTAATCCTTTCCATGATTCTTGTCACGAATAGAATTGTACGAGAACCAAATAAAATTCAATGTTTCAGTTCAATGTTGGCTTTATGGGGAAATTTGATTTTATTCTCGTCCAATTTGCTTTACAACCAGAATTATGGAGTTTGTGAATTGAGGTACCCTTATAAAGCTTTTTCTGTACAAAACAAATTCTTCTTTTCTTTTATTTGGTGGATCCGGGGATTGAACTCAGGTCCTTGTGCTTGCCAGGGAAGCGCTTATTCCACTGAACCGTCTCCCCGGCCCCAAATTCTTCTTTTCTTATGCCCTTGTTTTACCAAAGCACCTCGGTCAATAGCTCAAGGGGAAAAGATCATTTTCTTGACTGATAGTTTGGCTGGGTATAGAATTCTGGGTTACATTCTAATTTCTCTTGGGATTTCTACATTGTCTTCATTTAATATCATGATTCTTCATATTTTATAAGCAATCTGTATTTTTATTTTAAATCTCTTCTTAGAAACTTTTGTGATCTTCTTGTTCCTGGTAACATAAAATTATAGTATGATGTATCTGGGGTGTGTCTTTTCTTATTTGTTGTATTGTTTCACTCTACTTCAGTTCAGTTCCAATATTATTCAGTAATATTCAGTGATTTCTTCCCATCTGTTTCCTTGGTTCTTTCTGGCATCTGTCTCAGTTTTTAAATCTTCTACATCAATAACAATATTCCCTTCCTATATCTTTTCTCTAATTTTATTATCAGTTTTTACTTTTCTGAGAGATTTCCTCAACTACCTTTCAAAGGCAAAGTTGATTCCCCCCACACCTTTATATATTTAATAACTCAGAGTATTTGTTTGGTCTTCTAATTTTAGAGCTTTGCTCTTGTTTAATAAACACAATTTTAAAAAAAGATTTTTTTTCCTGTCATCTGCACTTTTTCTAAAGTCCTCTTTTTGGGTAGTTTGATTTCTGTTGATGTGTTTCATGATAGGAACTTTTTTCAAAAATCCTGTGACTTTTTTCTGTATGAGTCAGAAACTGACATTTTGTCAGTTGATGGCAATGTCCACAGCTTATGTGGCAGATGTTTCATTGAGGGACATTCTCTAGTCTTTTTCCTTGGAGACATCAGTTACTTATAAAAGAATCCTCCAGTCTCCTGTATGGGAGCAGGGACAGGTATGATGGGAGCGTATGTGAGCCTGGTTGCCAGCATTCTGGGAATCAAGCTGAGGAAGCGGGCTGGAATCTCAGCCTGAGTAGGTATGCCAACTGTGTATGTAAACACACTCCTGTCAGTAAAGTGGCTCATCCTAACCTCAGCAATGCCTCACATTCCTGGCCCAGAGGCTGTTTGAGAGGTCTCTCCAGAGGCCATATTGTCTTCTTCTTTTGGACAATGGAAGGGATATAGAGGGTCTAGCTGCTGCTTTCAAAGTCTGTCATGGAGTTTAAGTCATGGCATGGATTTAGTTTCCACTGATTCACTAAGTCAGTTTTTACTTGTCTGGTCTGCTTTTCATCTCTCAAAATTTTATTCATGTCTTTTTGCTGTTGCCATCTCCTATTCTAGTCTCCTTAATATCATGGGTTTATGCTTCTTTAGTTGCTTATTGTCATTTTAGTGACTTTCAGCAGGGAAAAGGAATAAGAAACACCTGCCCATCTTTTCCTTGAAGTTTCCATCTCTTGTAAGTAAAAATGAAAACATGGGAATGTCTAAGATGTTCAAACTACATTAGTAGTTGTCTCCATGTGGTGACATTGTATTTTTTCTTGTCCCCATGTTATTCTGTTTAGGACATTTGAATTGCATTTCTTTTGGTTCAAATTCTGAGAATTCATCTTAAGGCAACAACCAGTGATATGTGCATGAAACTTCTACAAGGCAATTCCTCACTGGGTATTTTTAATACCAAAAATGAAAACAACCTAATTGTCCAATGAGAAGATTGGGTCAATACATGAAGGTACCTTCATGGAATGGGATGCAGCATTAAAACTGAAGTTATATGGGCTGGGGAGATAGCGTCAAGGTCTAAACACCTGCCTGGCAAGTGCAAAGGCCTAGGTTCAATTCCTGGTACCATATCCCAGGCTGGTTCCAGAATCTTAGGTGTGCCATGCCAGCCACTGAAACCAGGTGTGGTGGCACATGTCTATAATCCCAGTGCTGGGGAGGCTGAGACAGGAGGATCCCTATGAGTCTGAGTTACATAGTGAGACCCTGTACCAAATAAATAAATAAAAGATTAAAAAAATTAAAACTGAAGTTTTAGGAGCTTAGTGAAATGTAAAAAATGTGTACAACACATTCAAGTTTAAAAAAAAAAAACTTGATGGGATGGCTAGATAGCTCAGTGGACTAGAGTGCCTACTTAGGAAGGCACAGGGACCCGGGTTTGATCCTTGGCGTGCCGTGACAGCCCCACCCCCAGGGCACGCTGAGACTGAGAATGAGACTGGATGTGGTGGCACATGCCTGTAATCCCAGCACTTGGGAGACAGAAAACAGGAGGATCTCTACAAGTCAGATCTGTCTAGTGAGACCCTGTAGACCTTGTACTAAATACATCGAAAAATGTACATAAAGTGTACTTCTTTTCAAAAAATGCGTGCATGAATTATCTATACATAAATAATGACAATTTACTCATACATGTTAATACTCAGTAAAAATACTAAGCACTTATGACTTGCCTAGTGATGCTAGGACCCTTTTATGGATTATCTCACATTGGTATGATGTCAATGCTATTATTATTTCCACTTTTTACAGATGGAGAAACCAAGGTCCAGAGAAATCACACCAGTGATGCGCAGAGCCCTGGTTCACACCCTGGTCTCCTGCCTTAAGTCTACTTGCCTAGCTATAATTATGTATACCAAAATATTAGAAGGTTGGTGGTATTTCAAGTGACCTTTATTCTCTTGGATAGGAAGAGTTTGGCTTTTGTTGCAATGTTTTCTTTGCAATTAATCAGTGGAATGTTCCTGCTCTCTCCACTTATAAAATTTTGTTGTGGACATCTGGGAGTTAAGCAATTTGTCTCTAATATATGCTTAGGGACAGTGCTGGTTTTGTGCTTATCACAGATCATTAGATGGTAAGTCACTGGAGGGGATAAGCATTCTCAGGTTTCATTAGAAACCATAAGCAGAAATCAGAGCACCAAAAGGACAAAAAAAATTTTTTTTAAAAGCCCAATTTCCTTGGAGTAGGAGTCTTTCAACTAAAGTTCCAGAATTTAGTTTATTGTAGTAGCATTGGCTTTTTCTCCTCAGACTTCTCTTTTTGCTGTGCTTTCTCATCCCAACTCATATGGGGCAGTTCACGAGCTCTCCATCGAGTCACTGGCCTGTTGACTATTGTCCCATGCAGTCCTCTGAGAAACCAATGTTGCTGCCTCTTCCCCTCCCTAAGATTCGCACTAGGAGCCTGCAGAGCTGGCCCAGCCTCTGTGCCACAGTCAAGGCCAGGCACTCCAGGAATATCTGTGAGATACTTGTACCTGCCATTCCTGAGCAATCTCTGTGGGTCTCATATAAATCTGATTAAAAATCCTTCCTGATGTATAGAGTCCGCCCCACCCCCAGCCCTGCTCTCACCGTGCTGCTTGACGAAATCATTAAGATGCAGCAGGTGTTCAATATTGTTTTGCTATAAAACTAAATGGGCTTAAAGTGTTCAGAGAGAATATATCCCTATGTCAGAATATTTATGAAAGAGTAAAGATATTCTGGTTTGGCTCCAGTCCCATTTCTCCAAGTTCCACACATTAAAAACGGTGTTTTTTTATTTCTTTCCTTAAAAAAAAATGTTCCCTCTGTAATGGTTGCCTCTGATTAATATCCTTGTGCTCTCTGAGACCTAGAAAGTGGTTTAGTTTTCCTAGGACACTTTAACAATAGCATGATTTACAGAGCGATTCATTGGAGCCAGGGGGCAATGTAATATAACAAAGCATTTTTCACAGGCACTCTTCCTGTAGTTGCCACAAATGCTAAACCACTGATAGGAAAAGCTGAGGTGCAGGCAACACAGGAACCAAGGAAAATTCACTGAAAGCACAAAAAGTCCAGGTTTCTAAAGGTCACTGGGAAGAAGCAGACGAATGGTAGGCACGCATTAACCTTAGATAAACCCAAGGCAGGTGAAAAGCAGGCGGGAGTGGGGCGGGGACTGTCCTCCCCAATTCCAACCTGAGATACTGGTGTTACTGCTTAGCCTGTCAAACAGCACCAGTGACTGGCACCATGATTGCGCCAGCACTGGACTCCTGACATCTTCTCAGATCACGGGCTGTCATGTCATCGAGTGCTAAGAAGCAGACTAGACTCAGATCCCCGGATTTACTGGTGTGTGCTGGTAACACTGTGCACAGCAAGTGGCCCTGTCGTTGCTCTGCAGAGGAACCAACCTCCCATTTCAGAACCAGTTTACAGATCATGGAGGGATTGAAGAGGAAGCTGTGCTTGTTAGGAACTATGCCCTCTTGGAGTTCCCACCTGGAAGAGTGCATGCAACCAGCCCTGGGCATCCTGAACAAAGTCTTCAAAAGCCTCGTGAGTTATTGGGCGGCTCAGCTCAGGGCAGGTTTGATCATTGGCCTCTGCTAAGCGCAGCAGGCGGCCTCCATGCCTGGAACTAAGAGCTGGCCTTCTTTCCTCAGCGGGGATAAGCAGCTGCCTATGGAGTTTTGCCTTGGATTTGACCGATGATTCATCTGACCAAGTTTTCCTTGCTGACTCCTCAAATTCCCAGACTATAAAGAGGAGGCTTTGAAGAGGGCCTCTAAGTCAGTTAGTTGGTGAATAACTCTTGATTAAACAACCACCATGTGTCTAACATCAGGCTTGCTGCTGTGGTCCCTTACAAATAAAAGAAGACATATGGTTTGTTCTCCTGAGGAGCCTACAGTCTGGTTGGGAAAGCCATATAAGTGTGTGGCAAATGATAAAGTGCTGAACTGCATTGTGTTGAGGCTCAACACAATTGAAGATGTATTAGGAGTGCTGAGTTGCATGTGAAGTGTTTAGGAATAGAATGAAATGCTGGGCTCCCTGGAGATCAAAATACAGACATTGGGGCCGGGGAGATGGCTCAATAGAATAAGCCCTTGCTTGGCAAGCACAAGGGCCTGAGTTCAATACCTGGTTCCGCCAAAAAAATAAAAATAAAAATAAAAAATAAATAAAAATACAGACATTGTGAGTTCACAAAGTTTCTTGCAGTATGATAAAGTTAGAACAAACAATGGAAGGAAGGCTCAAAGGTTGGACTGACTTTCCTTCTGGCATTTAGCAGGAACTTCCAGAGCATGTAGCTGTCCTCCAAGACAGCCCAAAGATCCCTGTACCTTCTCTCATATCATGTAGAACTGTGTTACCAATAGAATATGACAGAAGTGATGGCATGTATTTCTGAGATTAAATTGTATTCCAGCAGTCACCTGTTTCTCTGCCTCTCTGCCTCCCTCTCTTCTGTGTCTAGGCAAAGCCAACAGTCATGCACAACTCCTGGGAGAGCAGCTGCATGGACAACTGGCCAACAGCATGAGTACAACTTCATGAGAGGCCTTGAGCCAGAACCATGCAGGTAGGCTGCCCCTGGGTTCTTGATGCCCAGGAGCTAAGTGGAATAATACCTGTTTGTTGTTTTAGGTCACTGTCAAGGGAGCACTGTTCCATTCTGGCCATGCCAGCTTCAGCTCAGGCTGCATTTTGTCCTCTCTAGGCTTAGGGAACCAGGGCATCTTATTCTAAGGCTTTTCTACCTGGGATCAGATTCATACACACACACACACACACTCTCTCTTCCTTCCTTCCTTCCTTTCTTTCTTTTTCATTATTTTTCTTTCTTTCTCCTTCCTTCCTTCCTTCCGTCCGTCCTTCCTTCCTTCCTTCCTCCCGTCCTTCCTTCCTTCCTGCCTTTCTTCCTTTCTTCCTTCCTTCCTTGTATTTGGTACAGGATCTCACTACATAGCTTGAACTCATAGTAATCCTCCTGTTTTCAGCTTCCCTAGTGCTGGGATTACAGGCATGTTCCACCATGCCTGGTCTAGGTGGCTGGCTCAGCATACTCCAGGGGAGGCCTGCTCAGCATGCGGTGCCGGGGATTGAATCCCAGTTCCTGTGCTTGCCTAAGCATATGCTTAGTCCGCTGAGCTATCTCACTGACCCCACACCTGCTCTTTCTGAGCCAGAGTTGTCAAAAACCCTCTCAGTGATGGAACCAGCTTCTGCTGCCACTCTGGGTTTTCAGTAGTGAGAGGTGTCCCTTGGTGGAGGGTAGAGCAGTGGGTCTTCTGGATGGTGCCAACTGAGGATGTTCAGGCTTGAGTCTTTAGCCTGGTGGCTGGTCATGACCTATTTGTGAAAATCACCAGGTTGAAAAAAATCTGCAAAGGAATGGTGTCCCCACCCTTTCTGAAGCAGAGGACAGGGAGCATGAGCTGCTGCTCTACCACCCCTGCGGTGCCATCAGCAGAGGAGAGAATGGTCTTCATCAGGAGTCATGAAGCTGCCCACAGACATTCTGGTGAAATCCTGTCATTAGCAAAGCCCTTGCTAAACACATAGTCTTCTTGTGGCCAGAGCTAAGAGTCAGTAGTGTACTCAGAGTGACTGGACTTTGTCAGGGCTTGTCGTCCTTTGGGAGGGCAGCAAAGAAACAGATTGGGGAAACCCAGTGGACCCTAAGGGAACAAGAGGAGAAATGGTTCTGTGTCAAAATCTCTCCTTCATGATCATATCAATCACATTATTTTCGCCTACTATTATTTTCTGCCTTAATGAGGGGCATCTCCATCATTTAGTTTTCTAAAGCCAAGGGAGGGAGTTGTTTTGGAACCCCACAAATCTCTCTCCCCATATTCAGTCATCATGTCTGGAAGGGAACCCCCACTTCTCCAGTTCTCCTACACTTCATTCTCACTCCAGTTGCTTTAGCTTTGGCCTTTGTCATGTCTTGTCTGGAATATCACAGCTGCCTTACATCTGATGGTCAGAATTTTCTTTCCAAGGCAAAGATCTGATGATGAAATATTTCTGCTTAAAAAAATCAGCCAGAGGGTAAAATGTAAGCTCTTAAACAGACTGGGTGAACTTCTGGTTCTATTGCTGAAGAACTAACATAGGATTTACTCATAAACTAAAATAGACTTTATGAAAGAGAATGGATTAGAGA
>NW_004524664.1:3811278-3812685 GCF_000260255.1 Octodon degus | reverse complement strand
ATATATATATGATTTACCGAATATAGTAGGTTTACCGAAATCTTTTTGACAAGTGAGCCTGTCTGCCTGGGTATTATCAGATGGCTCAACACTTTTACTTTCTCATGATACTCTACATACTTCATTCTTTGTGATTTGATGGAACTATCCTGGATCCATCCCTACAGTAATTTTTTTAGATCTCCTTCTGTTGTCTAAAATCCCTAAAAAAAGGGCTTTCACATTCTTTCTCAGTCACTAGCCAGGCATAGCAATTGGTAAAGCTTCAGATGATTAATAACTCTCACAGCCCCACCTGAGACAGTTAAATTTTGTGTCTTCAAAGTAATAGGAATCAGGAAGAAAAGAAATTAATGTATGTGTGCAAGGAATTCCATCTCATTCTGTAGTTCCTTCTATCTTCATATCAAATTTTCTGATTGCAAACAATAAAAACTAATTATAGCTAACAAGCAAAAGGGAATGGATTAGAGAGATTTTGATGAGTTATAAAGATGTAATAAATGTTTCTCTATGTGTCTCTCTGTCTCTGTCTGTCTGTCTGTCTGTCTGTCTGTCTCTCTCTCTCTCTCTCTCTCTCTCTCTCTCTCTCTCTCTCTCTCTCTCTCTGTGTGTGTGCATGTCCTGCTTCAAAGTGAAATGTCTCATTTTCCCAGTTCTAGGCGAATTTTAGCATTCTCAGCCAGGTCTGGCTTACTCTAAGTGCTCAATCTGTAGGGCTCTCTTAGGAGTGATAAATGGATGCTGGATGATAAGAGACATAACCCTCACCCATGCCAACAATACACAAAAGCCTTCAGGGTCTAACTTCCAGCTGTTCTCCTCGTTGTATGCTCTGATCTGGTAATACACTTTTTCATGCCTTTGGGGCTCTGTTACTTTATACCTTCTCCTTCATATTTCCTTCCAATTCCTCCCTGTAGAAGTTCTATTTATCCTTCAAAAGTCAAATATCATCTCAAGGAAGGTATACAAATGGCCAATAAATATAGCATAAGGTGCTTACTTCGGCAGCACATATACTAAAATTGGAACGATACAGAGAAGATTAGCATGGCTCCTGTGCAAGGATGACATCCCCCCAAAAATGGCATAAGATGGTCAAAAATATGAATCATTTGGGAAATGTAACTCAAAGCTGTAATGAGGTATCACCTCATGCCCATAAGGCTGGAGCTCAGTGGTGGAGCTCTTGCCTGCTACCTGCAAGGCCCCTGGGTTTGTTCCCCATCCCTGAAGAAACAAACAAAACAAAAGGCCAAAAGCAAAACCAGAAAATAACAATGTTGAGAAAGATGGGAAGAAAATAAGCTTTTGTGCCCTGTTGGTAGAAATGTAAAATGGTTTGGCCTCTGTAGAAGACATTATGATAGTTTCTCAAAAAATAAAAAATAAAATTACCATATG
>NW_004524664.1:3805509-3809122 GCF_000260255.1 Octodon degus | reverse complement strand
TCTAAAGCACTGACTTAGAACAAGCTTAGCAAAGCACAGGGACCGCGGTTCAATCCCCCAGCACCACATGCCAGCCGGCCCCGCCCCCTGGTGGGCTGAGATGGCCACACACACACACACACACACACACACACAAATAAATAAAAATTTAAGAAAAAAAAAGTCCAGTTCTGCTTCAGATGGTCCAGGCACCATCAGGATGGTCCCTGAACTTACTGTGTGTCCTAGCTAGTAGAACACAAGTTATGAGCTTCATTGTGTCCTCTTGCCTCTGTCTCTGCCCCTGGCTCCTCACTTGGAAGGGGACCATATGGATTTAGGTGCCTGGTGTCCTCAGCACCCAGCACCATGCCCAACACAGAATAGACACCCCTTACACATGCTTACTGAGTGAATTACTGCCTTGTAAGTGGTATTTGCAGTTGGCAATTATCAAAATGAAAGAGAAGGGCTTGATGTTCCTGAGAGGGGCTTTTTATTTTTCTACTACAGCTTCCCCATACACCTTACAGCAGACCCAGTCATCCCTGATGTCCTGCAGTTCTCCAGGAGGTATGTGCTTTGGATGCAGGAAGATTCAGACATCAACCTCTCCCCGAGGACTCTGGATGGCTCTGCCCTGCAGCCTCTGCAGTCTTCCTCATTCAGGTCCATGAGGACTGCCTTCCTGACCCATGACCCAAGTGAAGTCTGACTCTGTACCCTGCCTTTTCCCCTTATAAATGACCTCTCTGCACTCTGAGTTCTGATCTGTGTGCTATTTCCTCTTGTGCTGCAGCAGAAATCCTACTAAAGCCTCTTCCAGATGGCATCCTGTTGCCTATGCATGATTTCTATCTTGCATAGAGCAGGCTGAGCAAGGACACTAAGAATTGGCAACACCCAAGGCTGCTGTCACCCAAAGTGGGCAGAAACCAGGGTTGGTAACGCTGAAGCTGGCTAGCGGCAGGCAGGGATGGAGAGCGGCAAAGCATTGCTAGGAGGCACCATCTCTGTGGCTGGGAGCGGTCCCAAAGGTTGCCTATAGCTGTTGGCTGCGCAAGTGGGATGGAGGGTCACTAATATTAGGAGAGCCGATAAACACCAGCATTCGAAGCCCTGGGATTTCACACAAAAAGAGCTACACTTTGTCAATTGTGATTTGTATAGGAAAAGTCCCAGGTAACATCTAAAATGCCCGTATGGAGACCCTTCCCTTTAGAGGCCTCTGAAAAGAAGGTGAGACTAGAGTGATGATTGTCAGCAGGCTCAAAAAGCTGCTGATGTCTGATTGCCATGTCACATACCACTAAGAATCCATGCTAGATGGTGATAGAAAGAAATTCTTAGAGCATACTGTCCTGGAAGAAACTGCCACCCAAGTGAGCCGTGGCGTTCAGCTAGGTATCTTCCCTCCCAGCTGGCCTGCCTCTAGGAGCTCTGGGGCTCTTTGGACCCTGTGGAGTGAGGCTGGGTGGTGATTGTAACACAAATCCCAAAATAGAAAGAAGAAGGGAAGCGGAAGGTGACCATTTAAGGCCAGGAAATCCCCAGAAATGTCCCCTGGCTTGTTTTAAATGTCTTAAATTAACTACTCAGGGGAAGCATCCCCTGCCAGAGAGGCAGGAAGACCTGCTGGGGCTGTGCCACCAGGTGGGGTGGGGTGGGGTACTCCGAGTACCTGCAGAGAGCCCTATCTCTCCACTGAGAACAGGGGCCTTCTTGTGAGGAAACAAGAACTGGGAATAACCCCGGTTGGCAGGGCACCCGAGAGGAAGTCCAGCAGCCTGGCTGTCAGTCGCCCCCACTTCCATATGCGGGCGTGTTTCTTGGCACTGTGCTGGTGTTAATGAAAGGAAGTGTGTGTGCTTGGGGCACCGGTACCCGGCCTCAACTTCATTCTTTCCAAGGGTCTCCACCACACTGCTGCCACCAGCAAAATCAATTAGGCTCCCTCCCAACAACAGTCAGGCAGTGTTTCCAAGCCTGGAGGTGAAATGAATCCCATGGCTGAGGCTTGCCTTCTACCCCAGTCCCTGATCTCTGCCTGGGAGCTCCAGGGCAGATTTAGGGGACAGTCTGCCAAAATGAACAGAAAAATAATCACGGAGGTGAGCCATGGGCCTGAGAGCTCCAGAGAATCTGCTTGTTTGGTGGATGATGTCTTTCAGAGCTCCTCAGCACTTGGTTGTAATGTTTCAACTTTATTTGGGCCTGGCCTTGTAAACAGATTTTTACGAAGCCAAAGGAAATTTGCCCCAAGTAGAGGTGAGCAGGTTTCCCCCCTCAGAGTTAGTAAATTTACACCTGAGGTAGAACAGTCTTTGTTAAAATGCCATAGGGAGCTTCTGGAGTCCAGCGTCCCTCCCAGCCACTCACAGGGGAGAAGCACGGCAGCAGGAGTCCTGAGCTGAGGGCTGCCTCGACCAGGCTCTGGGATGCATTAAAAGGGACCCCAGTATTCAATCCCTTTGGAGTTTGTCAGCATTGAGAAGGAGGCTGGTGCAGCAGCAAGCTACCTGCAGAGTGCTGTGCTATCCTCTGACAAGTCCTGGAGCCCAGATTCCTTCGGTCTTCTCTCCCTGTGGACTCTGCTTGCACCATGTCCAGACTTCCCAGAGTTGTCACAGAACCTGCTCTGGACACACATGCATGTTCTAAATCCTAATTACAACCTTATATAAGGCAGATGGTTGTCACCAAATTAAAGATGAGGCACTTAGGCAGAGAAAGATGGTAGAGCCAGAGTTCAATGCTGGTTCTAGGGACCCCAATACTGTACCTGAATGCCTTCTCTTTTTTTTTTTGGTGGAACAGGGCGTTGAACTCAGGCCCTTGTGCTTGCCCGGTAAGCACATATTCTACTGAGCAATCTCCATGGCCCATGTACCTGAATGCTTTCTGCTAAACCCTATTGTATGCCTGGGTTTTTAGTCTAATCAACTTATCTATATCGAGGTATTCTGGACTTGAGGAATTCGATGCGTAAGAGGATTCTGAATATGTCCCCTTCTCTCTCCAACAATCAACACAGATGGGGTTGCTAATCACAGTCATGGAAGACCAAACAAATTGAGGGACATTCCTGAGGGGAAGTCACCCCCAAATTACGCCATAGAGGCAGTTACTCTGAGTCACTCAGACCCTGAAAGGGCACAGACATCATAGAAAACCTACCAACTTGGGCATCCTTTTTAGACCCCAGGATGCTTCTTATGCTTTAAGATTTGACCTTTTGACTGGTCCTGGCAGCCCCCAAACAAAATCAGCAAGTGATCAACAACATTATTTAAAAATTAAATAAGTGAGGACATGAAAGAAGATATACTTTAAAGGGACACCTTTTGGCTGTCATCTCACATTGGATAAGATTCCTGGAAATGCAGTAGACCACCGACTGCTGTAGGATGAGTACGCTGGGACCAGGCACTCTTCACTAGCAGAGCTTGAGAATGGTGGAAAGAGCTGTGGCTGAGCTCCTTGGAGTCTTTGGGGGTCAGGACTGGCTCACAGGAGAGTGCTGCTGTGATGTTCCCTGCTGTGAGGTGGGGTGGAGCCTTCTTGCCACCTAAAGAAATGCCTTGGAAACCTGAGTCCTGTCTGTCAGTCCTGTTTTTTTTTTTTTTTTTTTTTT
>NW_004524664.1:3786948-3805047 GCF_000260255.1 Octodon degus | reverse complement strand
TTTTTTTTTTTAAATTTTATTTATTTATGTATGTATGTGTGTGTGTGTGGCCTGCTCAGCCCACCAGGGGGCGGGGCTGGCTGGTATGTGGTGCTGGGGGTTATGAACCGCGGTCCCTGTGCTTTACTAAGCTTGTTCTAAGTAGGTGCTTTCGACCACTGAGCCATCTCACCAGCCCTATGGCTTTACTTTTTATACCTCGTTTTTATACTTTTCTGCTGGATAATTAAGACCAAGATAAAGCAAGACCTATATAACAAAACTATATATGCTGATACCTGTGAACTAAGCAACTGCACTGAAGATAGCAATGTATGACATTAGTGCCAGCCCTGTTGAAATACAGCCATTGTGCTGGAGAAGTGGATCACAGCCCTGCGAGTGCGAGCATGAAGGACCATGTTGTTTGATACCACATGCTTTGCTTCTGTGGCTCCAAAGAGCTGTCTCCAGACTTGATGCTTCTTCTTCTCCTCTTCCTTGGACACCAAGGAGGAGGAGGAGGAATAAGAGTCCTTCTCAAGCAGGTTGATGGGATCTGGCAAAATTCTTGGGCCTCAGGTATAGAAATCCAAGCTGGAAACAGAATCAGTTCAAAATATTAACAATTTCTAAAAAGAGCATCTTGTAACAAATTGCTCCAAGCTCACAAAGAGCTCCCAGCATAAAGCTTGTTGTACATGATTCAGAACCACATGGATTAAGTTTCCCTTAAATATACATCAATTTGAAAATTAAAGGGGAAAGTGCCGAGACAAGACATGTTTGGATTTCTGTCAAACTCAGTCTTTGGAAGGCAGTTTAGAAGACAGGATGTGGCTTCCCAGGACTTCCCCTTGCTGGGCCTCTTCTGTTTATGTCTGCTCTGTGCTTAGTCCCTTTCTCCATTCTGGTCCTCTTCTCATAGGGATGCTAGACATCCAGTATCAGTGGTTTTGGTACGGACCGAGCTCATCTTTCAACATTTCGGAAGTTCCCACACGCAGTCTAGCTGCTCTTGGCAGCCCGGCCCTCTCATCCAATACGTCCAGAGGCAGGAGAGACATTAGTAATCATTAAATTGGATCCTGCCCTTCAGATGAGGACATCAAGAAAGCTGCCTAGTTCCTCCAAGTCCCCTGGAAAGGCACCCTTCATCCCTTCATGGAAATTCTAATGAACTTGCTAATGAACTTGCTCCCTCATGCTCCTCATTTCAGTCTCCTCTGCAGTCCGCGATGATGGCCCACAGCAGAAGCTCCTCTGCTACCTTTCCCCTCCTGCTGCCACCCAGCTCCTCTCTCTATTTCCGAATTCGTCTCTTCTCTTCCCTCCTTCACAAGATCCTCCTCTTTTCATGCTACTGCCTTTCGCTTGCCTTGTCTCCATAACAGAATCAATTTCCTTCTGTTTTGGCGGTACTGGGGGAAGCCAGGGCATCACCCATGCTAAGCACATGCTCTCCCCACGTCACCCTTCCAGCCCTCAACTTTCTTCCCACAGCAAGCCCAGCAATGGTTCTAGGGGAAATACTTATTTCTGACTTTGAAACATATGCATGTTTCTTAGTGGCAAACGGCAGTTTGAGGACTTAATTTTGAGCTGATAGTTATGGTCCCTCCACACACTGAAGACATTTTCCTTTCTCTTCTGGCCTCTGCCACTGCAATTAAGAAAGATCCTTAGGGCCAGGGAGATGGCTCAGTAGAATAAGTGCTTGCCTGGCAAGTGCAGGGCCCTGAGTTCAATCCCCGGTTCCACCAAAAAAAAAAAAAAAAAAAAAAAAAAAAGAAAGAAAGATCCTTGCTGTAAGTCCAATTATTGTCTCTTTGTAGTAACCTGTCTTGACTTTTGGATTGTTATAAAGATTTTTATTTCTGCCTTTACTGCCTTGCAGTTTACTGCAATATGTCTAGATGTGGATTAATTTTTATTTATCTTCCTTGGAACCCACTGTGCCCTGTGATTCTTTAAACAGCGATTGAGTGTTTTACAACTGTGGGGTAATTTCCATTAATAGTAATAAGAGCACATATACTGCATGCTTCTTCTGCAACAGGCTTTGATTCTGTGATGTCACTTAATTCTCACAACAGAGTCTGATACCCATTTCATAGCCAAGGAAAGTGGGTCAAAGAGAAGTTTAGGTATCTGCTCAATAATGAGCAAGGCTGTTTTTGAACCCAGGTGGTAGGTTTTAGGATTGCTTCTTCTCTTTCCTATTTTCTCCTCTTGGGAGTCCCGTGAGACCTGCTGGCCTTCTTCATGCAGCGCCCCCTTGTAGCTTAGCTGTCTCTCATGTCCAGTCTGTCCCTCCTGGAGCGCCCGGAGGTGCTGCCTCCAAACTCTCTTCCCACGCACTCCTTCTCTCGGCTGCTTGTGTCTCGTTTACTGCTTAACTTACAGGGCTTTTAATCTTGCTAACGATGTTTTTTACCTGTAGAATTTCTCCCTGGTTCATTCTAGATCTTTTATTCTTTTAAAAATAATATATCATTCTTAGGAATAGCTTTGACTTTAAACGTTATTTAAAAATACTAATTTTGTATTTGCCTCTGATGATTCTATGTGCAGTTTTGGAGAATTTAATCCTGCTGTTTATTTTGACTGCTGACTATTGTAAATGGTAGATTACAGCTCTCTGTAGTCATCATTTTTTATTGTCAGCCGGGCTTTATCTTTTCCTGTGAGAATTCTCTGTGGCCTGGAGTGTTGAAGTTTCATTTAAAAGAGGTTTTTTATTTCCTTATCCTGGGGATATCACTGGCTACAGATTGATTTTATGTGATTTCCTTGACTCAGGGGCTCCCTTCTGAGGTGGGCAGTAGATATTTGAATTGTATGCATGTGCCAGGCATATGACACGCATTTTAGTTTCTCCTGGTGGCCTGTTTTCCCCCACTTAGACCCAGGGTAACGAGGAGCTTCCTTGGTGTCTTCGTGGGTTGCGCTCTGGCTTTTCTAAGAGCAGCTGAGCTATATAGGTAGAGGACTCACTGGCAACCCTCCTTTCATGCAGGCTGGAGCTCATCTTCTGTCCCAGCTGGGCAGAAAGACCCACGCCTTTTGGCCACTCCCCATGAAGTTTATAGCCTGCTTCTCTGGCTCCCAACTTCACTTCAACACAGGGGAAAATTTCTGCTCCACTTTGCAAGTTTTCTATACATTACTTACATGGTTAAATTTATTTTTTAAATTGCAGTAAATATACATAACACAAAATTTACTACCTCAGCCATTTTTAAGTATATGGTTCAGTGATATCAAGCACTTGTAGCATTAAGCAACTCTCATGACCAGCGATCCACAGAGCTCTCCCATACTGAGAGTGGAGTCTTCACTCATTGAGCAAAAACTCCCCCATCGTCTCCTTCTCTGGTAGTCACCTGTCCACTTTTTGTCTGTGGTTCGCACTACTCCAAGAGCCTCATGTAAGTAGAATCATACATGTTTGTCCTCTTGCAGCTGCCTTATTTCATTTAGCAAAATGTCTCCAGGGTTGTTCTGGGTTGTAGCATATGTTGGTATTGCCTTCCTTTTTAAGGTTAAATGTTACTCCATTGTGTATATCTGGCATATTTTGTTCAGCCATGTATCTGCTGATGGGCACTTGGGTTGCCACTATGTTTTTATTGTTGTGAATAATAGAGAAATGTGGTATACAGAGCCCTTTGAGTCCCTGCTTTTTATTATTATTTATTTCCTGTTTTTTATTATTAATTAACTAATTGTTGTGGTACTGGGGATTGACCCTAGGGATTTCATGTTGAGCTACACCTCTAGCCCTTTTTTATTTTTCACTTTGACACAGTGGCCCAGGCTGGGCTGGAACTTGTCATCCTCCTGCCTCGATAGTAATCTATTTTTAATTTTTTGAAGAACTACTGTACTGTTTTACATAGCAGCCCCACCATTTCATAGTCCCACCAACAGCTCACCAGAGTTGCCATTTCTTCACATTCTCCCCAGCACCTGTTATTTTTTGTGGGTTTTGTTTCTTCTTTGTTTTGTGAGAGTAACCACTCTAATGGATATGATGGTATCTCTTTGTGGTTTTGGTTTGCATTTCTCTAATGACTACATCTGTGTCTTCTTATGTGTTTATTAGCTATTTGTCTATCTTTTTAGAAAAATGCCATTCAAGTTCTTTGCCCATTTTTTAATTAGGTTGTTTTTTTGTGATTGTTGTGTGTGCATCTTAAAAGGTTTTAAAAAAAAAACTTATAAAATATTTGTAGGTGTTAGTACAAGAGTATTTCTCTGCTGTCCTGTGATTATTTGGCTGGGTCAGAGATTCTCAAAAATTCCCTTTATGATTCCCATTTTCATGGTCAGCAAACTATGCTTCATCCTCAGCCTGTTCTTTCCTGTTACAGCAGGGCTGCTGACTTTGTCAGATGCGACCCACATCTCTGAAACCTTCTCAAGTGAACACCATGACACTCCTCTCACCCTTTTCAAAACACACATGCAGCTTTGAATAGGCAAAGGGTTTAGTGCTTGTTGACGAGAGCTACCTTCCTCTCTATGCCAGCTGCATCCTCCACAGTCCCCGCTGCGAACTCATCACTCCACCTTGATTGAGAGACCAATACATGAGGATTCAGGATTGCATTTCTATATTCATGTGGTTCCTAATTACCCTGCATGTCAATCTTCTTGCCTACAAAAGAGAAGAAGAAGAAGGAGAAGAAGAAGAAGAAGAAGAAGGAGAAGGAGAAGGAGAAGAAAAGAAAGGGCAATATAAAAAATTCTACCCTAAGAGGTGGTCTTAAGAGTTAAATGAGATGATATATTTTAGATACCTAGTTAGTGAGGTGTTAACACATTTCACTTCACTCCACTTTCAGCAGTCATGAGGCTACAATCATATTTTATTCTTACCCAGAACAATCTCTGCCTGTGATGCAGAACTCTGAAAATCCCTTATGAAACATTCTTCCTGACCTGTGGTATTAGTTTCCTATGGCTACTGTAGCAGACCACAGACTAGAATGGCTTAAACCAACAGAAAGTCTTCTCACAGTTCTGGATGTCAGAAACTCAGAATTAGAACCTCTGAGCTGGAATTAGGGTGTCTGGGACGTCCAGAAGGGAATCCTTTCTTTCTCAGTTTCTGGTGGTTTCTGGCTTCCATTGGCTTGAGACCACATCACTATAGTCTCTGCCTCTCATGTTATCTGGCCTCCTTTTTTGGTGTCACATCTCCCTTGACACTGAGTTTAGTGCACATCTGACTAACTAGGACAACCTTCTCATGGCAAGGTCTTTAACTTAATCAAGCCCCTTTCAGACACACAAGGCAGAGTCCACATAGCTCCAAGGTTAGGACATGGTATTTCTGGGGAATACCATCCTACCCACACCCATTGAGTCTGCTTTACAATTGCATCAGATTGTCTAGCCTTTACTTCTTGCACCCAGAGGTTATCATTATCCCTAGATCGGCTCTCCTAACCTCACAACTGTACTCCATCACTGGTCATCTCCCCCACATTCCCCAGAACCATCCATGCCCTCACTCCTTGGCCTTCTATCACCTGGGTCCTGGTCCCCCAGGAAAACAGAAGCATCAACTGGCAATTCTCTCACCTCTTTTTCCTTTCTCTCCTTTCTTCCTTTCCTTCTTCTCCTTGTTCTTTCATTTCTCCACTTTTGGGTGAGAGTGCATTGGACAGAGAGTGGAATGAGTGAGAAGAGGGCAGGACCTAACTACAGATCTGAGCGATGGGGGACCAGGGACTCATGGAAATGAGAAGGATTGCCTTAGATTGACCAACACAGCCACCATCAACCCAGCCTGAGTCAGAACCAACTGGGAGACAAAGATGGCTAGGTTCTTGCTGCTAGAAATGTGCTGCCACCCACTAAAACCATAGTGGCAGGCTTCATGGAGCAGGTGATACATTTGACCAGCCTGTCTTGCTAGGGGTATTTAGATTTTTCTGGTATACTTCCAACCTGATTAATATCTAGGAGGTAGATGAGGGGAATCTTGAATTTCTCATCTATTTCAGATGCAGAAAATCTATCTTTTATTTTGTTCTTTATACTTTGAGTTTCTTATGTAAGAAGCCATGCACTATTTAAGCATATGTGCCTGATTTATTTCACTTAACATTATGGTCTCAAGGTACATCCATTTTCCTACAGATAACTCAATTTTATTCTTCTTTAGGCATAGTACTACTCCAGAATGGTACATTTTCTTTATCCATTCATCTGTTGATGGACATACAGACTGCTTCCAAGATTTAGCTATTATGAGTTGTGCGGCTATAAAAATGGGTAATATGAAACCTTTGGCTCTTTTGGGAAGACACCTAGAAGAGGAAGAGTTGGGCTGAATGGACTTTCTGGGTTTAGTTTTTTGAGGACTCACCACACTGATTTTCACAGTGGTTGTGCTAGTTTATGTTCCCACTGACAATGTGGAAGAGTCCTCCCTCCCAAGCCTTGCCAACATTTATTTGATTTCTTAATGATAGTCATTCTTTCTGGAGTGAGATCGAATCCCATTGTTGTTTTAATTTGCATTTCTCTAATGGCCAGTGATGTTAAGCATTTTTATTGGTCATTTGTACTTCTTCTGAGAAGTGTCTATTCATTTCAGATATTCATTATTTCACTGAGTTTTTATTTTGGGAGGAGTCTAATTTTTTGAGTTCCTTATGTTTTAAAATTTTTTACACAGAAATTTAGAAATCTAACCATATCCAGCATTGTAGCAGGACAGCCCTATAACATTTTTTTTCTTGTCTCTTGTTTTCCTTTATTGCTCTTTTTTTAAAAAAAGAAACATTTACTTGAGAGACAGTATAGCAGTAATTGGTATGACATGACAAGCAGTATGTATTTAGAAGACCAGAATGACAGGCACTCCAAGCATGACCCTAGTATCACACATTGCTATCTTCAGTGCAGTTGCTTAGTTCACAGGTATCAGCATATATAGTTAGTCAAGGTGAGAATCCTACCAAGTAACTGCTACAAAAACCTTCTGAAGATTCTCAGGATTATTGCCTTACCCATCATGTGCATATAAGTGTATGGCTTTGCCCCTGTCATGTTTCCTAGCTTTTCTCCTTGCCCTCTCTTCATTGTCTAATCCTTAAGTTCTCGCTTTCCTTTTAATTGTGTTATATCTTCCTATGAGTTCTTTATATAGTCTACATATTAGTCCTCTGTCCAAGGTGCAGCTGGCAAACCTTTTCCCTTTCTGTAAGTTGTCTCTTTACTCTGTAGTTTATTTCCTTCACAGCAAATTAATCTTTGTTCTTCTCTCTCTCTTTCTTTTAAGTGCTCAGGACTTGCTTAGATGGATTTGGACCTATCTTGGCCTACCCCAGGAGTTTAAGGATAGGCTGGGCCATGAAATAAGACCCTATCGCAAAAACAAATCACATCCATAAAATAAAACAAAAAGATAAAATGTATTTTATTGCTTACTGTAGTAAGGCAGAACTATGCCAGTCAAGTACAATCTGCATGGAAATGAGGCTCTATGGAGCTAAGGCATTGTCATTGTGCTTTAACAGGTCATGGGTCTGACCATCTTAAGGCAGACATTGGAAAAGACTGAGGCCCCAGTGTGAGTGCACAGACCTGCCACTCGGCAGCCTGGAGGCACTTCCTGCAATCCTGAGGAAAGATTAATGCAACCCCAAGTTGCAGTGCGTAGGTCCTCTGTGAACCCAGAGGTGCGGTTCCTTTGTACCCATCCATAGTTTCCCTCTCATGACTTCTGGCTCCAGGGGAGGGTACATTAGCTGCTTTTTGGACTTGTATCTTCTCTGTCAGAACCAGTAACTCAAGAAGGGCCTGGGGCTGGACATGTAGCTCAATGGCACAATGCCTGCCTGGCAAGTTTTTTTAAAGCCTGTTATTTTCATCTTCCTTGTACGCTTTGCCTTCACATATTCCTATTCTGCCTCCTTTGCAATTGCTATTGCTATCTGCTAACTTCCAGGACTCTGGATTAATTTCTTCTTGGGGTCTCATTTTCATAACTTAGGTCAGATGCTTTATACTGTTCCTCTTATACCAGCTCTGCTAACTCACCACCACTGTTTTCTTCTGTGTCAGGCAAACCTGTGTCCAGTCCAGCTCAGCCTACCCTGGCAGTGCCCTTCCTGAGAATCATCTACAGTTAATGAACAGGGTCCACACGTTTCCAGTCTTCCATGTAATATCCTCTCCCCAGCACCTGTTCCTTACCTCTTTCTCTTTATTTAGACATTACTCTTTTCCTTTATTCTTATTTCTAATTAAATTGTATTTTTTAATTGTATTTTTAATACTGTATCCCTAAAAGTCTGTCAGAGTTGTCCCTTCTTTCTGCCTTCACTCTAATGTCTTTTTTTCAGGCTCATCCCTTGCACCAAGACTGTTGTTTTCCCCTGGTCTCTTCGACTTCACAATTTTATTTTATTTTATTTTATTTTTTTGGTGGAACCAGGGATTGAACTCAGGCCCTTGTGCTTTCCAGGTAAGCGCTTATTCTACTGAGCCATCTCCCTGGCCCCTTACTCTACTTCTTAACTTAGAATGCTTCCATGGGTTCCCAACTGCTGCAGCATGCAGGCCAAAATCCTTTGCTTGACAGAGATCTTTCATATTCTGATAGCCATTTTGTTTCCTTAATGTATTTTTTCCATCTCTTCCTGCCAGATACAATATCTGTAGGCAGTGCCCAAACACACTAGGTCCTTTGCTATGGTTTAGCCTCTTTAAAATTTATTTGGCCACTGTGTCAGTGCTGCGAGTTATTGGGACATTTAAGAGATGATTAGATCATGGGGTACCACCCATTTTGTGGTTTACACTTAGAATGTTCTCCCAAAGACTCTGTGTTCAGAGGTGAGGGGACACTGAGTGTGCTGTTAGGAGGTAGAGCCTGGTTAGAGGAGGTGGGGCCTTGGAGGTAACCCGAAAGAGTGTCTCTCTCTCTTGGTTCCTCCCTTCTCCCTCTGCTTCCTGGCCACCATGATGTGAGCAGTTTCCTCCTCCAGATCCTCCCATCTTTCCTTTTCTTCCTTGGAGCCAACTGACCATGGACTGAATACTCCAAAAACTGTGAACCAAAATAAACTTCTCTTTGAAGTTCTGAGTGTTGGGTATTTTGTTCTAGCAATCAGAGAATGAATAAGATGACCCTCAGGAATGAATGAATGTCTTCCTCAGGAGACTGAGTTAAGGGCCGGCCAGATAGCTTGGCAGATTAAAGCACCTGCTTAGGTAGATGCAGGGGCTGGGGTTTGATTCCTGGTGTGCCATGCCTGGCCCCACCCCCAGGGAGTGCTGAGACAGTGATTGAGACTGGGTGTGGTGGCATGCGCCTATAATTCCAGCACTTGGGAGGTTGAAAACAGGAGGATCACTACAAATCCAATCTGTGTAGTGAGACCCTCTAGACCCTATACTAAGTACATTAAATAAATAAATAGATAAATAAATAAATAAATAAATAAATAGATAGATAGATAAGTAAATAAATAAAAAAGAGACTAAGTTAAGCCTCTCAAGACTGGATCAGGCCCCTTGGGAGTGCCTCAGGTTTCACGGAACAGGATTAGTTGCTGCCAGATCAGGTTATCATACAGCAAAGCTACCCCACTGTTGTGGCTGTCCTGCACCTGCACTTGCCTCTGTCACAGTACTCCTCCCTGATGATATCATCCTCCATGATTGGACACCACACAAGGCCCTCGCTGAAGGCCCAGAATATGCTATAGGATTATGTTCTTGGAGTAGCATAAACACAGGCTAAGTAGATCTCTTCCTCATGCATTTCAGGTATTTCATTGCAGCAATGCAAAATGAATGTTTTTACCTTCCACTTTTACACATTTCTCCTGTCTTGAATTCTCTCCCTGACCATTGGCCACTTTGCATGTCAGGCAAATCTCCACTAATCCTTTACAACACAGATCAAGTGTCATTTTTAATAGATAGCAAACTAAAATCACTGGTACACTCATGTGCCAGTGGGAAGAGAAATACTAGGATTTTACTTTCTATATATTTTTTCAACTTTTCATGAAACAATATGTTACTGCAATTTTTAAAAAGCAAATTAAAGGCAATTTTGATTTTTTTTGTGGTACCAGGAATTGAACTCAGGACCTTGTGCTTGCCAGGCAAGCACTTATTCCACTGAGCTATCTCCCTGGCCCTAAAGGTGATTTTGATACCTCTGTGAACATTGCCTTTTCTCTCTGAGATTATATCCTTTGATAATCTTTTGAGCCATTTGTTCTTTGTTACTTTTTAAAAAATTCTCTGGCACTGGTTGGGGGGGTGCTGAACCCAGGATCTTTGCACTGACTGGGCATAAGTTTGAGATCCTCCTGCCTCAGTGACCCAGACTGTTCCACACCTGACTCCTACATGACCTTCATAATGATTATGAAAATTGCTGTCTTGCTTTCTATCTCTTCCTAGCTAAATTATATGCAGTTGAAGAACAGGAACTATAGCTCATCCACTTTGGTACTTGCAACAAGAAGCACAATATACCGGAAGTGCACAGTAAATGTTAATGGAATGGAATGGAATTGCCCAAGGTCACTTACCTAATTAATGGCGGAGTCTAGATTAAAATCCAGGTCTCTAGATTTCCAGCCCAATGCTGTATACAGCTGACTATTATTACCCAGCTGGCAGGCAGTTCACCAAGGCAGTGTGTGAAGCAAAGAGCACTTCCCTCTTAGTAGGCCAGCTGCCCTGTCTGTTCCATCTCTAGGAGAACCAAAACTCCGCTAGCACCTTGGGTAAGATGAGAAGGTGCCAGGAGAGGTAAAGGACTACTGACACATAAGTCACTACTTCATTTTTATCTTAGCAAATGGATTATAGATTAGAACAAATGTTATTGGCACTATTCCAAAACCACCAAACTAGGGTTAGTCTCTATTCGCTGGCCCTCAAGCCCAATTAGTTATAAATGGAGGCTGCAGCCTAGATAGAGAAGACAGCACTTTCTGGGTTGCGTGCAATTTTCATCCATAAACAGCAGATGAGAACTTCTCCATTCTCTGGCAAATGACTCTTGTCACCTTTCCATTGGGAGGGAGACTCCAGAGGGCTTTGCATGTCAGTCCCCATGCACAGAGCAATCTTCTGGGTGGACTCCAAGGTCCCAGATCAGATACCACACTCTGGAAACAGCAGTTCACTTCATGCAGGGGACATTCAGAAAATTGAAAGAAATTCCAGAAATTAAAAGTAATATAATAGAGAAGAAATTTCTAATACACCAGCTGGAAGATAGAGATGAAGTTGTCACTCTGAAAGATAAAAAGAAAAAAAAGGGAAATAGTAAAAGAAAAAAGAAGAGAAATAAAGGAAAAAAGAGGACAAATCCAGAGGATTAAACATCCAGTAAGTAGAAGAACAGAGTCAACAGAAGGAGGAAATCGTGGATGAAATAATTCCATCTCCGCTACTCCAGGGCTGTGTCTCCTGGCTTTACTGACAGTCACAGTTGGTCAAAGAGAAGTGGCAGCAAGTATAGCATCAGAAGACTTCAGAATGTTGGGATCAAGAAAAAGATCCAACACATTTTCAAAGAAAGTTCCGTGCAAATTATCAAGTATCAAAATAGCTTTGGATTTCAGACCAGCAGCCCTGACAGTTGCAATATAATGTGGCAAAACCTTCAACATTCTGAGGGGAAATTATTTCCAGTTTAAATTTTGCATCAGCCAAACTCTCTCCAGGATAGGATGGTGAATATTTACTTAATCAAGGTCTCAAGAACTTTACTGTCTTGTATCTTTTCTTAGAAATTCACGGGACATTGATTCCGCAAAAATAATGAAGGAAAGGAGAAAAGAAAGGAAGATAGGAGCTCTCACATAAGGAAGAGTAGAAAGGCCAGGTGATGGAAAGGGCTCACCCATAACAGCCTGAGAAGGGGTCTCAGAGCAAGGGAACCCATCCTTTCCTTAAGGTATTTCATCCTATTGTGAGAACAACTTGGAGATCCTTTGCAATTGAGCTGTGATAAATTCATAGAAAACTAAATCAACAAAAGGAAGATTGGGGCTGGAGTTGTAACTCTGCAGTAGAGTGTGAGGTCCTGGGTTTTGCTTTTTTGTTGTTGTTTGTTTTTAGTACTAGGAATCAAACTCAGGACCTTGCGCTTGCCAGGCAGGCACTAGGGCTGCTGAGTTATATCCCTGGCCCCATGAGGTTATGGATTTTATACCCAGCACTACAATAGATGCAATATAGATAAATATGCTTTACAGAACTATACCCTTCCTCAAAATTTGATGTTCATCATACACACACACACAATTTTTTTTTTTTTTAAACCCTACATTTTCTGGGGCTGGAGAGATGGCTCAGTGGTCTAAAGCACCTACTTGGAACAAGCTTGGCAAAGCACAGGGACCGCGGTTCAATCCCCCAGCACCACATGCCAGCCAGCCCCGCCCCCTGGTGGGCTGAGCTGGCCACACACACACACACACACTAAATGAATAAATAAATAAAATTAAAAAAAACAAAACAAAACAAAACTATTTAAAAAAAAAAAAACCCTACATTTTCTAGCCCACCTACAACTGTTCTGGTAGATAAGAGCCTTCCGCACTGGGGTCATGGCTCACAAAGGGTACCTGGCAGATGCCACAGGACTGCTTATACCTAGGTGTGAGTGACAAGCATCTGATCCTGCCTGAGAGGGTCAGAGGGCAGAGGCCGCAAGAGTAATGCAAGCCCTAGCTGGGAACGGGAAGGGAAAACCTGGGGTGGGGGAGGTGGGGTTAAAGCAAAGACATCAGACTTCACTAACTTTCCACCTAAATTCAGACAACCTGTCCTCTTTTCTTACTCTCTTTCGCTGGGCCTTTGCACTGAATTGCATACTCATCCCTTTCAATTTTTATTTTTTAAAATTTTGAAACAGGGTCTTTTAAGCTGAGCTGGAATTTGCAGTCCTCCTGCCTCAGCCTCCCAGAGTGCTGAGATGTAGGTGTGCACTGCCAGGTCCAGCTCCCTCCATTCTCTTTCAGAAACTTAAAAAAACAATGCTGAGTCTCTGTGTTAGTTTGTGGCCCTAACTGTTGCTGGCAGAGCCTGTTGTCACTTAGTCTGCTTTTATTCTGGGCTCTGAATCAAGCATAGCTCTGTGCCTCCTAGAAGGAAGGGAAGGGCTGCCCCTGGGCTCACCTGAGACCAGCAATAGGGTCACACTTGGCCCCTGTACCCTCTTGCTGGGCCTCCACAGGGTTCTTTCTCCTCCAGCAGCCTGCAAGATTCTCACAGTGGGGTGCCTTGTTACCCCCTCAGATTTGCAGCTCTTTGAACCTGAAGCAGTCTGTCTTGTTGCATTTAATCCTCTGAGGGGCCAGAGCTAAGGGAGGCAATTGGAGTGAATGATGGCTCCTTAGGAGAAGGCAAAGTCCTATCACACTTTGTGTCTGGCCTGAGCAGATTTCCCTGTCTCTGCTCCCAACCTGAGTAAGAGATTAATGAATTGAGAAGTACATGCTGGTGGCTTCAACGGGCTGGCTGGCTCCCGAGAGATGCCAGCACTTCCCAGTGCTGGGTCGGAGTCTGGAGGGCTCCCCTCAGTCCTGCCCTCACCATAAATCTAGGGGAGCCTAAATCTGCCCTCCCCAGATCCATCCCCTCCTCCTGTGACAATTATGAGCAGTTACAGTCCTGGGAGTGTACTTAAAAAAACAAAATTTAAAGTGAATCATTTGTAGGTATAGAATAATTTTTTCCTGGTTGACCTTTTATTTATATTTTCAGATATAATGAGTATTGGGATAAATAAAGTAAATGCAGTTGCCCTTAAAATAGTTAACATTTTTAAAGCTCAAAACAAAAATAAACTATGAAAAAAGATCCTACTGAGATGAAGGAACCAGAGATATCTCCTTAATTTTGTATGCTAGGGAAGAGCTACCCTCGAATCAATGAGAGGCAGCTTGCCCTTACTGGCTTCTCCGCAAAAGCAGACAGCACAAGAAAAAGTAATATTGGGGGTGGGGTGTAGCTCAGCAGACTACTTGCTTAGTATGTGTGAAGAAGCCCTGAATCAAGTCCCTCATGCAGCAAAATTAATAATAATAGTAGTAATAATAATAAATAGTTTTGTTGCACCTTCTGAAGCCCTGTTGAGACACGAGGGCCTACTAAGTAGTCATTATTAGAGAAAAAGACACGTCTATACACAGTAATCTTAGGAGGGAAAAAGAGCAATTTCAGTGCCTGGTATAGAGGAAAACAGTGAATGCACATTTTCATTGGTATATTATGATAGCAGGAAAGTGTGGGTGGTGGTTCTGTCCTGGGTACCCATTCTGTGCAGCCAGCCCCACGGAGGTCTGAGGCTGCATGGCTGCTGGTTGGTTAGGAAGAGGAGACGTGGCCAAACAACAAGGAGCAATCCATTTTTAGGGGGCAAAGGCTGGGAGAGGCTGGGATGCTCCTTGAAGGAAGGAACTTCCACTGGGAGGTGTTTGGCAGCCAGGCCCAAGGGTAGGGCTTGTCCAAGCACCAAGAACAGAGCTCAGATAGGTGTGAGGGGTGAAATGTGGGCCAGTGGAGGAGAGGGTCTGGCTCAGGAAGGTGGTGCGAAGGTGACACTGGCAGGTGCACAGGCATTGGATGCAGGTGGCAGGTGAGCACGCCTTGGAATGAGCCCTTGGACTTTCCTCCTCAGAGCAGCCCTGGGGCTTTCAGCAGAGGGTGTGTTTGGATGTGTTTTTACTGCGTGTGCTATGCTAAATGGACACATGGCTATCTAAAGATTAAGGTACAATTCAGGAAAGGATGACAGATTAGATGAGCACACTGAATGATAGAATCATGGTCCAAAGGACCAATAATTTGGAGACTGGCAGATGGTGGCAATGAAGGAGAGGGTATTAGGGAAGAGAAGTCTTCAGGAGAGAGACAGGTGGTGTTGGCAGGGTGGCCCCATGGAAACTGCTGGATGCCACCTATTTCCTAGTTGGCCTAAGTGCCAAGTCTGGGGCTGGCATGGTCTGGCTCTGCAGCTGATTCCAGGGCATATAAAAGGTGGGGCTGGTGTTCTGCCCACTTGTATTTGGGACTCATGAAGGGCACAAAGTGTGAAAAGACAGCATAAGTCACAAGCTTGCGAGGCAGGAGTGAATCCCAAGGAGAAATAGCCTTGAAGTAGGAGCATGCCCAAGTCTAACCTAGACAGAGGTGTCCTCTGAGCATCTCCTCCTCTGCCCGTGTGTGGTCTGCATCCTGACCACTCTCACTCCGATGTGACTGTTGCTTTGTATCCTCTTGAAAATGGACATGTCTGCATTGTTAACAAAGCCTAGGCAATCAGCGTGCTGAGAGCAAATGTGGAAAAGGTAGTCTTAAGTCAGCAAACCATTCCTTACTGCTGTGTGGCCATGAGAAAATTGCTTAACCCCTCTGAGCTGCAGCTTTTAAAAGAAAGCAGTGGGGACTGCACGAGTCCCATCACCCAGCAAGGGTGGCCAAGGAGATGAGAGGTTGTAGCCTTTGCAGGTGGTGAGCCCAGAGTGACGGAAGCGCCAGTTGAAGTGGCAACTCATTACAGTTTGATTCCACCTGTGCATGGGATTCCTTAAATGTCAAAGATAGCAGGACAAGGGTGCACTGGTAAGGGTCTTTAGTCTTGTTTTAGGAGATGGTTAAATGTGTGAGGCATGGTCAAAATATATGGTGTGTATTTAAACTTTAGAAACTTTATTATTACAAAAGACACATGTCCTTATTCCTCCTCAAAACCTCCTTCTCACTTCCAATACACTTATCTCATTGCTCTTAACCACTTTCTGAAGCAGTTCTGGATGTCCTCTTCTGAGAGTGTCTTTAGAAGGTATGGGGAAAACACAGTGAACACCACTGCCCAGCACTGTCCAGTGGAAAGGCAGGTCCATAAAACATCATGGAGTGTCCTGAGCCGTGATGTGTCCTTTGCTGGATCTGACACTGTGCAACTTCTGGCTCTTCCCCAGTGTCAAAAGGACCACGAGAGGTGAACATTTTAGATCAATTCAGGACATTGAGGCAGCTCTGCCGGTACAACTGAAAACATTTATGAAAGAGAATTTGCAGAACTGCTTCAGAAAATGGTGAAAATGATGGGACAAGTGTTTTGGAAGTGAAGGGGAGTGTCTGGGGGAGGATTCGTGGCTACACAGTTTTTACTGTAATAATTTTTTAAAAATTTGAACATTCACCATAGTTTTCGATTATACTATATCTATCTGTATCGACATCTACATCTATATCTAGTCAAAATTCCTTGGGCAGTATGCTTAAGATCTGTGCATTTTTCTTTTTCTTTTTCTTTCTTTTTTTTTTTTTTTTTTAAAACCAGGGATTGAACTCAGGTCCTTGCGCTTGCCAGGGAAGTGCTTATTCCACTGAGCCATCTCCCCGGCCCCCATTTTTCTTTATAAAATATAATTACACTACAATGAAAAAGAAAAAAGCTCAGAAGATGAGAACATCCAAGGGAGAGTGGCTGGCTGCATTTTGGTATATGGCATAGGCCTCGGCAGCAGATTGGGCCTTGGGGCCCTGGACCACAGCCCCCTTCACACTCCTCAGTTCTCTCTGGTCCTTTAGAACCTGTTGATTTTAGTGCATTATGGGAAGTTTTTCCCTTTTAAAAATGAACAGGATGACTGAGTGAAACCAGGAGGAGACTCAGAGCCCTGCTGAAGTCATAACGACAAACACAGCCACAAGTGAACTAGCAAGGAACAGATTCCCTGCAACACTGTGGCCAAGGAGCCTGAGAATGCCGGAAAGCAGTTTTTCAGAAACTGTATGCATATCCTGTTCACTAGTTGGTAACCTCTGAGAGACATTTCTGAGCCAAAGTGTCAGTGTGCTGTTGGGTACCTGTCACAAGCTGTGGCCCAGGGCTCTCTGGACTGCACTGATTTGTACTCAACAACACATGTTGCTCCCACCAGCTCCTAGCAAGCAGTCTCTTCTGAGGGGTTCAGTCAACATGGCCGCCTGGCAGTGTCTCTGGGACCTAAGCTAGCCACAAAACACACACACATCTTTTCCCTGGAAGCCACATGACCTCCTCTGGCTGAATGGAATGGAGTTACCTAAGAGTTTATGGACAGACACATAAGCTGCCTCCCTGAGGAGGCGTGGGATCCCCGCTGTGCCAGCAGGAAGCTTGGAGTCTGAGCAGCCACCCTTCCTTCAGGGCCCTTCTGTCCTCCATGTCTCCACAGGTCAGAATCTGAGGAGGGAAAAAGAGCTCTGGAGGAGGGACAAGTTCACTCCCTCCAGAAGACAGGAACACAGAAATGATCCCCTTGCTGTTTCTCCTGAGAGCCACTGTAGGCGCAATTTCAAATTCTACTTTACAGCTGTTATAATTAAGACAATAACTCAAAAGTTTTAGAAAAGCAGCTGACATAAAAAGCCAGTCACATGTCCATGGTACCTTTCCACATATCCTTTGCAGATAAAATCATAAGAGAAGCATTGCCTAGGAAGGGAGAGTAGCAGGGAACAGGTGACAAGCTGAATTTGACAGTGGCAAGCAGCCAGCCCTGGGCCCTGAGGAGCATCATGCTCAGCATTCCAGACCTTTCTCTCAGAGCTTTCCATCAAAGGCCATAACAGCTCCCCTTTAAGTGTACTCAGGAATATTAATACCCCCTCTGTTTTTCCAGGACCTCTCAGAGTCCAGGGGCTTCTTCTGGGTCACAAGAGGCCCCTGCCTTTCTCTGATGGGTTAAAGGGCTTAGCTCTTCTTTTATTACCAGAATGTGAATCCCATAATCACTTTGCTCCTGCTGTGGACTTGGCTGACCCCCAGGAAATGATGGTTTTCATCAGAGAAGTACTGTGAGCTGCAATGGCATTCAGCAACAAGGATGCCAGAGGGGGAGAGGATGTTGTTCAGAGACAGTTGACTGATATAAAACCATGCGGGCACTGAAGGAATTAAGTGTTCCAGACCAGAGAGCCCCAGCTGCAGGCTCATCCAGCGTAGCTGGTGTGACCATGCCCACCTCCCTCCCATAGCTTCAGTTCTTTCTTTCTTTCTTTCTTTCTTTCTTTCTTTCTTTCTTTCTTTCTTTCTTTCTTTCTTTCTTTCTTTCTTTCTTTCTT
>NW_004524664.1:3782560-3786831 GCF_000260255.1 Octodon degus | reverse complement strand
TACAGCCTCCCAAGAGCTGGGATTACAGGCACGCGCCACTACGCCCAGTCTCAATTGCCATCTCAGTGCACCCCTGGGGTGGGGCTGGCACAGCAGGCCCGGGGATTGATCCCCCATCCCCTGTGCCTGCTTGAAGGCACTTTAATCTACTGAGCTATTTAGCCAGCCCTTGAGTTGTTTCTAATTATGGCCCTCGATCAATACTGCAGCTGCTACACATACATGAGCATCCAGATACATGCACACACACACACACACACACACACACACACACACACACACACAGGCTTTCATTCATCCACCCAGATTCAGGCAACAGGCACAGGTTGCAATATCGTAAAGACTGGAATATCATAAGTGTCAGCCTGCAGATTTGACAAAGATTAGCCTCAAACTGACAGCAAGAGGCCTGAAATTTTTCACCTTGTATATATTTCTGTAAATATTTCAATTTAAGCCTAGTATGGTGGTACATGGCTGTAATTCTAGCACTCTGAGAGGCAGAGGCAGGAGAAGTACAAGTTTAAGATCATCTTGGGCAAATTAGCAAGACCCTGTCTCAGAAAAGGGCTGGAGGTGGAGCTTAGGGGTAGAGTGCTGCCTGGCGTGCATGAGGCCCTGGTTTAATCCCTAGTATTTAAAAGAAAAAAGAAGGGGCTGGGGAGATGGCTCAGTGGAATAAGCACTTCCTTGGCATGTACAAGGGCCTGAGTTCATTCCCTGGTTCCACAAAAAGAACCAAACCAAACCAAAACAAAAAAACCATTTAGTTCTCCTTGTTATGATAATTATGGATGAACAGACTTTACTGTAATATTCTGTTTTGTTTTCTTTTCCAACTTGGTAACACAGTTCTAGGGCTGGCTTTAAAGTCATTGGTATAGGATTGATGCCAAAATGCCCAGTTTTTTTTCATTCGTCTATAGTTAGCTGCCTGCAAAACATGTCTAAAATTATCCCTAATTCTAAGTCCTCTATACAATCAACCCCTCCAATATAATAATTCTAAAACCTTTCTTGATTCCTGCTTTTAATAAAGTACATTTTCAAAGGATATGAATTCCAGATTTGATTTCAGACTCTGGGGATGTATATTCCTCTTCTGGAACTTGTATATCCGGTCTTGGGATGAGAAGGGAGGGGGGACGGGAGAGCGTCCACAGCATAACAAGCATTCCTTGTATTTCTTCTGTCTTTTACACGCTAAGCATGTAGAGGAGAGACAAGCTAAGCCCAGCATCTGGTTAAAGTCAGGTAAGGAACACTCTGGGGGAAAAGCCTAACGTCACTTGCCAACCTCTTTCTCTTTTTAATGTGTTTTTGCAGATGGATGAGAATTGCAGCCAATAAAGTTTTCAGTTTTAGGTGATACTTGGAAGAAAAAAGAAGGGAAAAGAGACAGTTGAACCACCATCCTATCGCCTCTGTATTACTGCAAACAGTCGGCATAATGCCACACAGCGTCTCCCAGCTCCCAGCTGTGACCATGCCAGAGGAATATCACCAGCCCTAGGATTCTCCTGGGGTATGATGGGGACTGTCCAACGCAGCAAGCAGAGGTGTGCCTTTGTGTCCGCACCATGGGTGCTTTCTGCCATAATTTCACAGCACCTCCTGCGATGTTGCTGGAGAGACTCACAGCTCTACGGGAAGTGCAGCTGGGATGGAAGATTTGAGCTCTGATGGTGGTCTTACTGCCCAGTTGCCTTTGACCAGGGAGAAACCAAACCATCACTGAACCTTGGTTTCTGCATGTGTAAAGTGAGGATAGGAACACAGAGGAGTGGAAGAAATGCTCTGATTTATCCTCCATTCCACTGTGACATAAGAAACTAAATTTACTCCAGCCCTCTAATTTCGGTCCATTCTCATACTCTGGAATAATTTTTCTTTCAAAAACTCAGTCTCTTTTGGAGCAGTGCCCAGAGTTTCAGATGTCTCTCTTCTTCCCTTCTTTTGCCAACATGGTGCCTGGGCACACTGGACGAAGGAGAACAGGCTGGACTTTGAGTTGCGTCTTCCGGATGTGCACCATGTGTGTTGGAGGGTGGCTGATCTAAGCTTGTGTTTGGACTAGTGACCACTGAGCAGCAGTGGCATGTTGCACCCCTTGTCATTCTGCCAGTGTTTCTGCTGAAGACTATGGGTTGAGTGACCTGAGGTGCATTCTCTCTCCTGGCTGAGCTAGAGCCCCATGTCGTTCTTACCTAATTTAACACCTTCCCCTTCTTTTTCTGTCTGGTGGGCCCCTGGGTTTGGCTGTGACCCCAATGTAGTCAGATCTCTGGAAGTTCATTTGTAGCCGTTGGCCCAGCACCATGTTGCCCACCACAGTCATCTCTTTCTGGGAAGTCTTCCAGCCACACGCAACTAGCATCTGGACCCCACCCCACCAAAGACATGCAAGAAAGCCTGAGTTCTTGCCACACCACACAGGAACTGAGGGTAGCTTGGGAAAACTGAACTCAAGCCTTCCACTGCCTAACCACATGGTACCACAGAGTTTACTCTGATGTGGCCACTCCTGGACTGGCGCAGCAAGCCTGTTTCCATACAGAGCCTTAAATACAAAATTGGGGAAAGGATTCCATAATGATTTTAAGCTAACACACACTTTCCCCTCTGCATGGGCCAGAGACAAACCAAGAGCAGTGTCTTTCCGTCTTCAGTCTCCTTTCTCCTTTTCATGATCATCTGGAACCAGAAATGTAAGGCTTCCGGCCTCTACAATTCATCATTCTCCTCTTGTCCTAAAGCCCCTCGCTTCCTGGCCAAGCTGCCACAGACAGGACCCGTGCTTGCAGGCCTGGAAATAATTCTATGATCGGAATCCTCCCTTTAGCCTACAGGCTTTGTTTCTAGTTATGTTACGTGGGAGCTAAAGAAATTTAGAATAATCCTATTTCTCTTCCAATGAGACTTAGCTATTGCAAGTATTGTTTCTACGAGAGAGAGAGAGAGAGAGAGAGAGAGAGAGAGAGAGAGAGAGAGAGAGAGAGAGACCATTCCTGGTTGGGAGAACCTCAATATTAACCCTTTTTTACATTCACATATATGTGCAGGTACACATTTACATTCATGCTGTAGAAATCTATAGGTGCACAGGTGCAAATCTACAAGGTGAACCATATCTTTGGCAGAAAGGGCTGGATAAAGGGGTAGCTCACTTACTGAAACACAAAAGGGCAAAATATATTATTTTTCTTCAGAAAATGTCATCCTTATTTCAAGAGATGACCTTAAGAACTTCTTTCATCTCAAAAGAATTTGATTCCTAAGATAGTACTTGAAAACGCAGTTTGGAAAGTATGACACACTTTTCAAATGTGTAGTTATACACTAACTTCAATATTACCATTATTATGTTTCCAAAGTGCTAGTCCCTCAGAAATTCGCCTGGAGCAACTTTACCTTTGATGAATGGCTATTTCTCATGCTGATTCCGAATGATGCTTAGCAGCCTCCAGCACTTCTCTTCTGGTAAAGCTGTTTCATGGATTATTCTGAGGCATCTGCCTTGAGCTACTCTCCACTTTAATATATTACTTCCTAGACTATAATCAGATTCCACTTGCTGTGGTCGTCCATGTAGAGGACTCTTCATCCCCATCCCTGCCCTGCCATTACACCTCCTGAAAAAAACCAGCCGTATGAACTGGAGAAGGTATCAAAGCAATGGGTTCCTCAGCTGCTCAATAAGATGGCCAGACAATTCTACTGCAGAAGTGGATTGGCTTTTTTAGTGGAGAAGACACACTTAATACTGAGACAACTAGAAGATGACCTTAATCTCTAAGCTCTGTGGCAGCTTCCACAGAAACAATAAGAATCCAAAAAGGAAGGTGCTGTGGTTTGGAGGTTAAAGGCCTCCCAATGAACCATGTGCTAAAGACTTAGTTTCCAGTTTGTGGTGCTATGGGAAGTGGTGGAACCTTTAAAAGGTGGAGTTTAGTGGATCAGATTAGGGGATTAGGGGTGGGCCCTTGAAGACAGTGAGACCTGACTCCTTCCTCCTTCTCCTTTTCTCTCTCCTCCTTGTCCTTCTTCTTGTCCTCATGCTCCTCCATCTCTTCCACTTCTTCCTCCTTCCCCTTTGTCCTTCTTGTCCTCCCCCTCCCCTTCTTCCTTCTTCCTTTTCCTCTTCCTCCTCCTCGTTCTCATCCTAGTCCTCATTGTGCTCCTCCTCCTCCTCCTCCTCCTCCTCTTCTTCTTCTTCTTCTTCTTCTTCTTCTTCTTCTTCTTCTTCTTCTTCTTCTTCTTCTTCTTCTTCT
>NW_004524664.1:3765434-3782454 GCF_000260255.1 Octodon degus | reverse complement strand
ATACATTTTGGGGACAGTGAAGAGACAACCTTGACAGGGGCAGGAAGAAAGAATGGGAAATCTAGAGAGAATCTAAGAAACAGATCTTGTTGTGAGAGACCAGGAATGTTAGTCTGGGAGGTTCATAGAATGCAATGTTATAAGGACTGCTGTGCTTTCCAGGGACAAGATAAACTATAGTGGAAAAAGTATCTAAAGCTGGAAAGGTCCTTGTTTAATTACTTGGTTGGGGTATTCCAGTAACAGTAGGAGAGAAGAAACAAAAGTAAGCTCTTTTGTACATACAACAAAGAAATAGGAATTGCTGATAATTGAAGGAATATAGCAAGTGAGGGAAATGAAACTCAAAGTTGTTTTGGTATCAGAGATTAGGAAGAAGGGCGATCCCTTCATAACTAAAATAATCAGCTGACTAGAAAGAAGGGTTGTGATGGGTGGAAGATTACAGGGAATTCTTCATTACCATATAAAGAGGAGTGGTCGGTTTCTCTTGGTTATTTGGAATTTGACTGCTCACCTGACACAATTAACATAGACCTGAATGGTTCTGTCCACTAGCAACTCACCTATTTGTTCTTTGGTTGTCAATTAAAGGGTTCAAGAACCTGGCCACATTACAAGACAGAGGCAAGGACTGGAAGCTGCATAGCCCTGCAGTTGATACTCTGGTGTTGGGCTGACTTTTCAAATCCTTGCTCCACTACTTACTTGATGAGGGTTTGTGAAGCTGTAAAACTTCTCTGTGCCTAGAGTCTTCTCATCCATAAAAATGGGAACAATTACACTTATCTCATAAATCAGATAATTTGTCTAAGCACTTGGTATTCAACACAATGCCTTAATTTAGTAATGACCTAACAAATGTTAGTTATTACTTTCATCAAATAAAATATTAAGTACCAAAACAATTTATAAATTATAACGTTTTCAACAAAGGAAATCTTTTTAGAGATAGCAATGGGGGGTGGAGAAAATATTGAAGTCTTGGTTTGAATCCTGCATCTGACACTAATTAGTTTTGCTGTATGAAACAAGCTTGTTAACCTCCAAAAATTCTTAGTTTTCCTCTTACAATTAATGCAAATAATAATCTACATCGTACCTACCATGGGTTTTGAAAATAGGAAGAGATGATTCACATAAAGCTATTTTGTAAGGTGTAATAATTTTTAAAAGTATTAGTCATTATCACCATTCATATGCTGTATTAAAATCTATCCTTTATTGATGTGTGATGGTCAAAATGAACATTCAGTTTCTTGGAAATGTTTTCACAGAGCAATGCCCCATACAAATCTGATTTGTACAGTGCTACAGTTTGGATGATGAATGCCCCTCAATTTGCACAGGGACTTAAGGTTTGGTCCCCAGGGTGGCAAACTGGGAGGTTGTGGAGCCTTTAGGAAGTAGAGATGGTCCACCCAGTGGTCCTTACATCATCAAGAGTGTGATGTCAAGGGGATTAAAGGACATATCCTTAGGGCCCGCAGGTGCTTAGGCAAGTGTAGGGACCAGGGTTCAATCCCTGCCACCACATGCCATGATGACCCCACCCCCAAGCATGCTGAGCAGGTGACCCAGTCCAGGCATGGTGGTGTACACTTATAATCTCAGTGCTGGGGAGGCTGAAAACAGGAGGATCACTCCGAGTACAAGCTGTGTAGTAGGAGCCCATAAAACTACATTAAAAAATTTTTAAAAAGGACATATCCTTTTGAACTGCTGCTCTCTGGCTGTAAGGTGAGCAGTTTGTTTTTTCAAATGCTTGCTGCATGTGAAAGAACAACCCTCATTCTAGGGCCCTAAAAGCAATGAGTCTGCCCAATCATTGGACTGAACCTCTAAAACCATGAGCCAAGATGAACATTTTCTCTTTTGAAATTAATTATCTCAGATATTTTGCTGTAGTGACAGAAAGCTAACACACATGGGTTCCATGATATACTTCCATGGGGATGGTCAATAAAACCTCAAAAATAAGTAAAGTCTTGGGTTTCTTTATGTTAGCCTAGGCTCTGGAAGAGGGCAACAGGCACTATCAAGCTTTGCACATTGTTATTATTTTGGTTAGGACAATCAGCAGGGTGAGAGTGGAGTTTGGTAGGACTGGAGGTAAAGGAGCTTGGTCAACCATAAAGCTGTGAGTGGTTGAGTGGCACTGAGTCATTAGTATGGACAGTTCGTCAAAAAGCAAAACTTTTTGCCAGCAGGATAAAAACAAATTCTGACTTGACGTCAAGTTGCCCCTGAAGCCCAGGGTCCACTTTCTCGCTCTGGATGTCAATCTCAGAGCCTGGGGTGGAAAGTGGAGATGGGAGACTGACAAGGTGGGAGCAGAGTTCCTGGCACCCTTCCATCCAGCATGAGGCTTCTAGACAGCAAGGACAAGCCTTTTATTAAGTGAGCTCATTAAGAATCTCTAGCTTCTTCATGTTCCTTTATAGAACATAGTCCAGACAGGGCCTTGGGCAGAATGCAGCAAAGATGTTAAAGTCAACATCCCCTACACCTGGCATATGATGAGGATGTGCCTGGCTTCCCAACATGCCCCCCCACCCCCCGTTTATTTGTGCAGCTGTAATCTTTTTCTTGGCAGAACCGGGCTCTTGCGCTTGAACTCAGGCTCTTGCACTTGCCAGGGAAAGGCTTATTCCACTGAGCCATCTCTCCGGCCCCTGTGCAGTTGTAATCTTTTGGAGATTGCATTCACTTACATATAGAGATAGTAAGTGCTGCTTGCAGAAAGGAAACAAAGCTCATTGCTTCTGATGTGAATATCTGTATTGATCAATTTAGGGGAGCTACTTGCTATAGCTTAACACAGAACCAACCTAAAGTCAGGGATCCATTTTCCAGCCCCAAGGTGTAATTTACAATGCATGAACCAAGACAAGACCATACTTGGTCTGGGGCCATAAAAATAGGTGGAATTGGCTAAAGTCCAGTGCAGGCCTTGCAGCTCTGAGCAAGGAGCTTGGCCCACCTCTCCTGGCTCCCAGTGATCCCCAGAGGAGCAACATTTGGGAATAAAGTGTCCAGAAAAAAAATAACATTGATGTATTTCAGAATGTGGAGCTTTATTTTGCCTCAAGGAGTATCAATGGGAAAAAAAAATTTAAAAATGGAGTATCAAAGTGACATTTGGCAATCATAATTAAAGTACACTTTATGAGGGCCTGGGAGATAGCTCAGTAGAATAAGCGCTTCCCTGGCAAGCGCAAGGGCCTGAGTTCAATCCCCAGTTCTGCCCCCCCCCCCAAAAAAAAACCCAAACACTTTAGTGTCATTAGTATGGATTTAAAAGGTATGGAACCATTCATCATTTCTTGGAATACCTTTTCCACTGACACTATTCACCCTTTCCAAATCCTTTATTTCAGCAGAGCAGGGAAAGGAGGAGGGAGGAGAAAATTAGTCTTTTACTTTAAAAGCAAAGGTATTTTCCTCTTAAGTGCTTTATATTCAAAGTATAAATATATTTGCATTTTGAATGTATCTCTGTTGAAATGGATTTACCATGTTGACATCTGGTTTAATTATTTTACACCAGTCTACCTAGGAACCAAGCTGTGTCCTCTAGGTCCCAGCTATTCTGTCCGGCACAGCCATTTGGATAGAGAAAAGAGAGTAACTTAAGTCATTTTGTAACAAGAGCTCATTCTCTGGAGATTTTTAGTCAGAGGAAGGGCACCTTCTTGACTTTGAAGGTAATTACCTTGTAAACATTAAAAACCTGGAGTGATTTTAATGTAAATGCTCACAAAGCAGGGAAACAATTTGGTTCCAGTGAACTCTTTCATGTCAACCTTGCCAGATTCTGGGCTCTGCATTTTCAAGTAGTTCAGAGTAGTGGATTTCTGCTGAGGCAACGTTATATATTCTGCAGCAATTCCAGCACAAGGAGTCAGGAGAAGTTACTTCCTCCATCCTTCTTGCTTCTGGTTCTAGTCAGAAGGCAGTTGACCCTCCGAAGAAGGCCGATGTGTGGTCATCCTGCTATCAGCTGAATACCACCTCATTTCAGATGAGCCAAACAGAATGTAAAAGATAACACTGACTTCTGCTCACTGCATACCACAGCATCAGTGATGACAGAAGGAAAGAGTTTCTCCTCATTCTTCTGCCAGTGGCTTCCCTGTTCAATTTACTTGACTTTCTTGCCTTTAGATAGAGTGACTTCAGGCTTAAAAATGGAGAGAGCAGGGGCCAGGGAGATGGCTCAGTAGAATAAGCACTTGCCTGGCAAGCACAGGGCCTGAGTTCAATCCCTGGTTCCACCAAAAACATAAATAAATAAATAAATAAATAAATAAATAAATAAATAAAAGAAATGGAGAGAGCAGCCTAACTCTCCTCCCAAGGCTGGCAGTTTACAATTTATTGTGCACTGCTGAAAGCCTCAGTGGAGACTGCACAGGTCTTAACTCCCAAGGGATAATTGGCACTTGGGGTAAGATTATAAACTCCCATCACTGTCCTTCTGAAGTGGCCTTTGAAGTTACCTTCTGGCTGATGTAGGATCTGAGTAATGTGGCCATGGTGAATGGAGCACCTCCTTGGTGAGATAGGAGGCCACGGATGACAAAGCTGGTTGGGAATGGGAGCAGACCTGTCAATTACAAGATCCAAGGACAGTGTCAAATAATATGTGGAACTTCCCGCAAGTTCCCAAGAGGTGTGGACAGCATAAACGAAGACTAGACACCACAGGGAGCTGCCACTGCGAGTTCCCACAGTTGCCCATTCTGTGTTTCTGAGGCAGCATGTACTTTTATTTTTACCTTCTTTTTCTCTTGCTTTGTCCAAGTTTACTCTGTAGAGTTGGTTTCTTCTATAAGCATTCACTCCTCACTTTTCAAATAAACTTGTAACACTATTTTTGGCTTACCTCATCTAATTCTTCATTCCAGGCAAGAAGGACCTGGACTGCTTTTGCTTGGTATACCATCTCTAAAGGAATGATAAAACACCGGGGTTGGGGTGGCCTGCTCTAATGTACCCAACACGAGCACCTCTGGGAATGAGTGTGGCCTCAATGCTGTGTCCTGCTAGTGGCCACTTCAAGACAGACTTCACGTTCTAGCCCCCTTGAACTTGGTAATTTGGAGCTGCTTCTCTCCCAAAACAGAAATCCTTTTGTCTTCTCTCTTTTGTCATAGACTGCCATGGGCTGCTTTTTCCCCCAGCAACAGTTCTGTGGAAAATCCACGACCAGCATCTATGTGACTAAAGTTCACAATACACTCACATAAGAGTGAGTTGTGTCAACTCCTGGACCCAAAGTTGGACACAAAAGAGATATGTTTGTGCTTCTTCTGCATGTCCACTGTTAGTTGAGGGGGGACATGTGTGTTTGAGGTCATTCTGCCCCATCAGTCAGTGAGGAGTCTAGGCGCAGGGAGGCTATTCCACCTGCACTTGAAGATCTAGAGCACAGGATGCCCGGAAGAGCTACTGACCTCTCACTTGCTGCTCACTGCTGCCGTGGTTTGGCCTAAGCATGACAAATGTCAAACTTACTTACTCCCCATTGGGGTGTAATTGCTGGCTCTATCTAACTGCAAGAGGATTGGAAGAATTGCATATTAGGCCATCTCATTGCCTTAACAAAACACTAGAGTCTTTATTTTTAAAATTGTGTGTGTGGGGTCTGCTTAGTGCATGATTCTGGTGGCTGGAAAGTCTGAGCAGGGAGGTGCTGCACTTTAAGGTTTTTTGTTTGGTTGTTTGCAGGTCTCACTAAGCAGCTCAGACTCATAGTGATCCTCCAGATTTCTGCCTCCCTAGTGCTGGGATTACAGGTGTGCACCACTGTGCCCAGACTCCGTGCCCAGCTCAGTGAACCCTGGGGGAAGGCTGGTGTAGCATGTGGTGCCAGGGATCGAGCCCTGGACCCTGTGCTTACCTAAGCAAGCGCTGAGTCTGCTGAGCTATCTCACTGGCCCTGGTGCTGCACTTTAACAAGAATCCTTCACCTGTGTCACCACATGGTGGAAAAGAATTGGCAGAATGTGCAAGGAGACCAAGCAGGTGAAACTGGGAATTGAACCCAGGCTTTTGCAATGAATTCTACTCCCAGCCACTTTTATTATTTATTTTCTTTGAGAGAATAGTCTTGCTAAGTGACCCAGCCTGTGCTTAAACTTACCATCTTCCTACCTCAGTCTCTAACCCTCACCTTTCAACACCATTACATAGGACACCAAGCCTCCAGCTTTGCGCCTGGAGGGGAGGGTCACATCCACACACACACACACACACCCACTAGTCCTCTGTGCTCCTGGAGAGGAGAACCGGATCTTGGTGCGCACTAGAGTCATCTACTACACTGGCTCTGTTTTTGTTGCAGGCATAAAATATTTATTTGCTTAATCAAATGGACAAAATGCCAGACTCGAAGGAAAGTTCCCTCCCACCCCAGAGCACTGCAGAGGGCTCACCAATCCTTGCCAGATTGCCTCTGTTGCCCCCAGCAGGAAACTGCAAGGCTCAGAGGACTTTTCTTTTTCTCCCACCTAAAATGTCAAAGATAAAAAGTGCTTTGAGGACCACTGTTTTAGAAACTAAGCTGGCCCTAAACCCTGAGCAGGGGGCCTGCGCTGTCCGAACAGCCTCTGGCTAGCTGACCCCTAGTGGTCTGTGGTCCCATCTGCCCGCAGGCATGCAGACTCAGACTTCTGCTGTGCTCAGAATTCATCTTCAGCGAGGCAGGCTGGGCCTCATTTGAGATGCCAGAGTTTAACTTACTGGAACAAAAAAACCACATCAAAACCCTGTCACATGACAACACTAAGGAACCCAAACCCCACATCAGAACGCCCTGGCTGGTGTAGACGGCCTGAAATGTAATGTGTATTCTTCACTGAGAATTAAGAACATGTGGTCCCAGACCTAATTATAGCCTACCCTTAGCATGTTTTTAATTAAGGATTGAGAGACTTGGGCTGTAGGGCCCAGAATTCAACCAGCTACAACATGGAGGCCATGTTAACTATGTCTACTTTCCATAGAACTTAAAGGACCCCCACACAGTAGGTACTCAAAAATGTTTTCTTTAAGATGATATGAGGTGTGGTTTGTGGTGTTAAGGATACATATCAGTTAGCTAACCTATTGTTGAGACAAAACGTCTGATACGTTCAGCTTAAAGGATGAAGTAGCTTATTTGGCTCATGGTTTCAGAGGTTACAGTCCAGAGTTGGCTGCCTCCAAGGCAAGAATGTCACAGGGGAGGAGAGTGTGGGGGAACAAAACTGCTTTCTTCTGACAGTCAACAAGCAGAGCACAAAGGAAGGACAGGCAGATAGGCCTTCCAAGACACTGTCCCAGTGGCCCACCTGCTCCAACTGTACCCCACCTCCTAGTGATTCTTCCAGCTATGAACATCACCATATTAATTGACTGATTAATGTAGCATCCCATCTCTAATCACTTATGTAGGGGTCTCTTAATCCAGTCAAATTGACAAGATTAACTGGGCTAGGACAAACTTCAGCTGAATTTATTCCATTGGTTCTTCAGAGGATGGAGACAGACAGTCAGGCGCTGCCTTCACATCCTGGCACTGAGTAGAAAGCGGTGGTCATGTTTAGGATCTGACAACCACTCTCAAACCTCACTACTAAGAACAGCAATGATACTTACTATTATTGCATGGTTACAAATGGGTCCTTGCTCCAGTGCTGGAAATCAAATCCAGGGGCCTTGCTCATGCTAGGCAAGCATTCTACCACAGAGCTATACCCCAGCCAATGTCTATTCAAGTCTCAGGCTCTACCCATGGAATACTGCACCCACAGAATTTTGCATGGGTTATTTCATTTAAGGAAGGAAATCCCTTGCTGTCCTTTTTATATCTGAGGAAGGTGGGGCTTAAAATGTTCAAGGAAGCTTGGGTGTGTTAGCATATGCCAATAATCCAAGCACTCTGGGAGATAGGAAGCTTATAAGTCCTATAAGCTTCAAGCCCAGCCTGGGGAACTTATCGACCTAGCAAGACCCAGTCTCAAAATAAAAAATAAAAAGGGTTAGTTACATAGCTTAATATGAAGACCCTGAGTTCAATTAATTCTTAGTACAGGAAAAAAAAAAAAAGAAAAGAAAGTTTAAGGAACTTATGTATATGTGTATCAAAATGTTATATGGTATGCCATTAATGTGTACAATTTTTATATTTTTGTGTATTGGTTGATTTAAGAAAAATCTTTAAAGAATTGTCTAAAATCACACATTTCAGAATTAGTGGATTGGGCCAGGGAGATAGTTCAGTGGCATAAGTGCCTGCCTGGCAAGCACAAGGCCCTGAGTTCAATCCCCAGTACAAAAAAAAAAAAAAAAAAAAAAATTAGTAGATTACCATAAATTACCATGTAAAATTTGTAAAAAAAAAAAAAAAAAGAAAAGAAAAGAAATAAGCTTAACCATTCCTTTCAAGAGGTCAGTAAAAATCAACAGTAGAATTATCCAAGTTATTCTGTGTATATACATAAATGTATCTTTTTCACTACTTTGTTTCTTTTCTCCTTTCCCTCATCCTAGTTATTCCTTTGCTCTGAGCAATTTCTTTCCCTTTCACAGTATCTATTATTGCACCTTTCAGATTTTATTTACTTTTTCAGGTTCTTCCTCTAGGGAGACAATTCGATGTTTACAAATGCTGGTCTGATTTATTTCACTTATGAGTTTGAGCAACTAATTTGAAGACAACAATATGCACTATAACAACCATTGTTGAATTACTATCATCTTTTATAGTGAAATTCTGTATCATTTCTAATTTTTCATTCTCTTTTAAAAAATTAAAAACAAACAAACAAAAACTGAATTAGGGGAACTAGTCCTACACAGGTCTGTCTGATTGCTTGTGAAATTATGTACAATATAAATAATTTCCTTTTAACAATACAGCTGGCAAAAGAATTTAAAAATACAAAAAGAATAAAATAAGTATTTGTAACCAAGCATGACAGCTCACTCCCACCACTCAAGAAGCTGAGGCAGGAGGATCACTGTGAGTTTCAGGGCAGCCTTGGTTACACAGTGAATTCAAGACCAGCTTGGGTTACACAGTGAGTTCAAGGCCAGTCTGAACTACATAGTGAGACCCTGTCTCAAAAAAATGTATTTACTAATTTACTGTCTGAAGACATTCACCTCACAGTCTGTTGTGTGAATATCTGGGCATTTTCTGTTCAGATGTTCTTCACAGGCAACTGGACTTACTGTTGCTGGCCTGGGTCGACCTCAGCACACAGCAACATCCCCAAGTCATCCCTCAGCAGAACACAGTCCAGCACCAACAAGAACCACCACACGGGGTGGTGTGGGTGACATGGGTGTGGGAAGCTGGGCATTGCCTGCCGCCCAGGTAGCAGAATCAATCCCCTCTCCAATTCTCTGGACAATTCACGCCCTCCTTCACACACGCCCCCTCTTCCTATGAAAACAGTCTCACCATTGCACAGTCTACACTTTCTGTAGCATCCTCCCCATTGCCCTGCTTTGGAAACAGCGGGGTCCTTTATTAAGAGCCAAAACCCTAAAATGAGTAAGTTCACCTGCACATCTCCCTCACAATTTTCTCACAAAAATGAATGGCTACTGTTCAGTAAACTACTTTATCTTCCTTGAGAGTGTATTCTATGATATAGCAGAAATCCAAAATTTTGCTTGTGATTATTTTAGTTGATTGATGCAAAAGAAAATGCAAGTGCCCCTGTGTGCAGGGAGATTCTGCAAGAATGTTGTTTCAGTGTCATCCTTTTGAGAAACGAGAGGGATTCAGATTGTGTTTAGGTTCTGTATGCTTTGATCTAAATTGTACTGTGTAAAAGAGAAAACTGTGCAGGTCATCAAGACCTGACCAATAAGCATTTCAGTCTATTAGTCAGACTTGGCTTTATTGAATAAAATAAGGGACTGGCATCAATAATTGTTAGACTACCTCCTTATCCCCTAATTGTCCTGGATATAGACAGTCTTCCGACTAGAGTATAAATAAGGCATTAGAGCAGAGTGTGGCGGCATATACCTGTAATCCCAGTGCTTTGGGATGCTGAGGAAGGAGGATCACAAGTTCCAATTCAGTGTGGGCAACTTAGGTACTAAGTGAGATCTTACCTCAAAATAAGAAAAAGAAATAAATAAGAAAAGGATTAGAGATATAGCTCAGTGCAAAGGTCCTGTGTTTAATCCCCAGTACCGGAGGGAAAAATTTTTGAGACTTTTTCTTTTTTGTGGGGGTGGGGGTGGTTGGTGGTTGTTCTGGAGATTGAACCCAGAAAACACTTAGCTACATCCCCAGCCCTTTTTAAGATTTTATTTTGAGACAAGTTTTCATTAAGTTGCTCCAGCTTGTCCTACACTTGTGAGCCTTTTACCTCAGCCACCCTGAGTGGCCAGGATTACAGGCATTTGTGACTGCACCCAGCTTGAGCCTCCTGCCTAATGAAACAGTTTCTGATGTCCACTTCTGTAAGGGAACTGGGCCCCAGTCTGTGGTGGGGGGTAGGGGGCAGTGGGCAGCTGCCAGTGCATATTTTCTTTGCTGAATCAGTCATCTTCAGACAGTTTTGATCGCAGGCTACACATTCTCTGACCACTACTTTTTGAGAGGTAGGGGCCAGTGACTCTACTCCTTGAATCTAGGATGAGGTCTTGAACCATGTGGACTAAAAGAATTTTTTTTGGCTAGCTCAGGCTGCCTTAAGGGTGGGTCTATTGAGGTTGTGGAGCTGGGGATGGAACCTTGGTCCCCTGAGCCTGACTGAATCTGCCCAAGCAGGTGATTTAAACCACTGAGCTAACCTGCAAGCCCCCCAGTGTGGACTAAAAGAATGAGGGTAGTAATGTTGGAGCATAGTCTTGCCCCTGACCTTAAAAGCCTGGCAGCTTCTACTTCTGACTCACAGAATATTTCCTCTTAGAAGCCAGACACCATTCTGTGAGGAAGCCCAAGCTGCCCAGAGGAGAAGCCATATGGAAACAATGGGGCTCCCCCAGCTGTCTCCAACAGGTAGGCAGTATCAATTTGCAAACCAGGTGAGCGCACCATCTTGAAAGTGATCTCCCAACCTAGATGTGCTGCTCTAACTGGTGCTGCCTGGGGGCCAACAGACTGCCCAGGTGGGCCCTTCACAAATTCCAAAATATTGGTCCACAATATTTTTATCTCAGTCACTTTCTCACTGTGGGACAAAGGACACTGACAACTGACAACTTAGGCGGGAAAGATTTACTTTGGCTCATGTTTTATAAGTTTTGGTCCTTGTATGGCTGGCTGGCTCCAGGGAGAAGGACATGGTGGGAGGACCTGCGTGTTGAAAAGCTGTTCACCTCGTGGAAGCCAGAAAGCAAAGGCAGAGAGCCTGTGCCAAAAGGCTTTCTCCTCCTACCATTAGTCTGTCCCAGCTTACCGGATGGTGCTGCCTGCCATCAGGGTGGGGCTCCTCTTGGTTTGTGGTCCCACATGCCAGTTATCTCTGGAAGCACCTCGCAGACACCCCAAGAGGTGTGCTAAGCTAGCATGCTCGGGGTTTTTCAATCCAATCAAGTTTACAGCCAGGATTAACCATCACAATTATCCTGTCATATTATGTAAATTAGAAAACATGTGAGAAATAAAATTTTTAAAAGGGTTAACTATAAATAGAAGTTCTAAAAAATTTTCATCTCACAAATCAGCAGCTTATTTGGGGCATATACATATTTTGGTGACAATTGGTCTAGAATAGATGATACTATGGGTTTCAGCTCAGTGTCAGTAAATAGTAGTCTCCCAATACCAATAAATGTTAGCATATGGCCCAACAAGAGATAATCAACTTCACAGGTTCAGACTGCCAAAACTGACCCAAACAAGAATACTCAAGAATAAAGAGGCAATTTTTGTCACTTCCATATTTTCCCATTTTTATTCAGAACCAATATATCAGGTGATTTGTTTTGTTTTATTGTTTGTTTTTAAGAGCACAGGGTTAAGAGTGGTCAATTTATTTGAATCTTAGTATACCTATGAAGAATTTAAATGTGGTAGCCCAAAGCTGTCTCACAATATATGAATAACATCGCAGGTCAATTAAAAATGAATTTTATTACTTTAATAACTTATGCTATTACAATGGACGCATGCATTATTTTTGACCCACTATTGTTGAATAGTCAGGCAGTTTTCCAACTTTTGGTAATTATTATGGGCCAGCAAGATAGCTCAGTGAACTAAATGCCTGCTTTGGCAAGCGCAGGGACCAGGGTTCCATCCCCAGTCCTGCATGCCATGCTGGCCCCACCCCTAGGCATGCTAAGCCTGCAACCGAGTCCAGCTGTGGTGGCACACATCTGTAATCCCAGAGCTGGGGAGGCTGAAAACAGGAGAATTACTACAAGTCTGTGCTGTGTAGTGATACTCTGTACCAAATACATAAAATGAAAAAAAAAAAACAAAAAACCCAATCATTCTTATAGCTCTCTGTCTCTGTCTCTGTCTCTGTCTCTGTCTCTCTATCTGTATCTATATATTTCCTCCATATACCCTCCTAGAAATAGAAAATTTATTTATTTATTTTTTATATTTAGTACAGGGTCTACAGGATGTTCAGGGTCTCACTATGTAGATCAGACTCGTAGTGATTCTCCTGCTTTCAGCCTCCCAAACTCTGGGATTATAGGCGTGCACCACCATGCCCAGTCTCAATCGCTGTCTCAGCACACCCTGAGGGTGGGGCTGGCAAGGCATGCTGGGGATCGAACCCCAGCTGCTGCGCTCTGCCTAAGCAAGCACTTTAGTCTGTTTAGCTATCTGGCCAGCCCAAATGGTTGGTTATAGACAAACACTGTAACATATGAATATACACTGTAAAATTTCTCTCCAGAAAGTTGTCTTGCATCAATTTATAATTTTTCCAACCATGTCTATTTCCTAGCACCCCCAACTTGGTGTTATAATTTTAAAAATAATTTTGATAATTTAACATAGCTGTTGTTCTCTATGCATATGATATACTTACCCTTTGAGTTTTGGCTTTTTGCCACTTCTTCCTATTCATTTTTATAAGCTGGCTTTTTGTGGGAAGGAATAAAGCATACTATGAACAAACAGCTTTAGAGAAGTATTTTCTAATTCTGGGAGCAACAAAATGGCAGTTTTATTAGTCAATGATTCCTTTCAATTGCAAATTTCTTAAACACAACTCCAACTGGTTTAAACAACAGAGGGATATGCTGGCTCATTGAAGAGTTCTAAGCATAGGTGAACTCAGTGGCTCAAATAGTAACTTCAGGATCTTCTCTCTCCATCTCTTAGCTCTGGTTTCCTTTACTTCCTTCATTCCAGAGCAGATTTGGTTTATCTCAGCAAAGGGAGAGCAGTTCTTGCCATGAGCTTTAGGAAAAGGCCCAGAGAAGAAAGTAATTAGCTAATGTAGGTCACATGCCTTTACCTGAGCCAATCATCTGGTTAGGATGATTAATAGAATAATCTAATTGGCTGGGCTTTGGTTCCACATCTTCCTCTGGGTCCATCATAAGTTTTTGCATAGCCAAGCTAAACAAATATCATTGAATTGGGGCTGGATGATTTTCAGAGGAAGGGATAATGGACAGAAAGGGGGAAAGGATGTGTCTTTAATGAAAGGTGATTTGACACAACAGAAACAGAGTCTAGGTCCTGTCTTTGTTTCAACTGTGGTAATGCTCTGTCAGATCAATCAGTCCTCAAGGGGAAAGTTGAATCTGTACCTTGCCTCCCATAAATGATTTGCTTAAGGCTCCAAGGAAATTATGAACACAGAAGTGTGTACTGACAATAAAGCTGGTAAACGTACACAGCATACAAATAAAAATAAAGCCAGAAAGGTGTGTGTGCTCTCAATTGTGGTTTTGCATGAGATCCTCTTTGAAAAGTCAAGTGAAAACTCAGCACACTGTGGCTCTGAACTCCACACTCTTAACCTGGGCTCTGTTGAAAGTAGTTCACTTTGTGTTTGAAGTCATGTTGAAGCAGGAAAGAGCACAGCCATAATGACCACTGATAGTTGGGGGTGGTTCTGACGTCACACTATGCTCATGTCTTTCTAAGAACAAGTGTATCTTGTCTGTCTTTGCTTCCCAGCTAATGAGAAGCCTATGACCTCCCTTAACACAAGAATGACCTACAGTCCAATGAGAGCCGCAAGAAGCACCAGCTGCAAATGAGCAGCCATGGAATTGCAGCCCTGTTGAGCCCAGGACATGGGGCTCTCTGAGAAGCTGAGGTCTTTTAGTTGGGAAATTTGTTTGGAAATGGCCACACACAAGCGGGGACTAGGCACCCAGAATTGCACAGAGCCTGTTCTTTTACCCAGTTACCCAGAGGAACTTGTACTCCATGCTCCTGCCTGAAGCAGGAGCACATGTCCCTGCTCACACCTGCCAGGATGCAGCAGGAGAGGAGAGGCCAATCAAGGAAGCTCCAGCCAGCGTCAAAGTGGGAGTGCCTATGTGTAACTGCCTATTTAACTGCCTATCCACAGACGGAGATGTGAAGCTGTCCCCACCCCTTAGATGTAGTCTCCGTCCCCTGCAGGCTGCTGGCTGAATTGTTATCCTCCATGTGCTGGAGGTGTGAGCAAAGACACAGATAAAATAGGAGTCCAAAATGAGGACACTAGATATTTGGCAGGAGTGAAATCTGCAAGACAAATTTTGCCTGTCTTTAAGGCTGGCCTTTTTAAGTGAAAAGTTGCTTAAAATGCATCACCATGATTGCTCTGCATGCACTTGGTCACCTCTGACCTCATCTCTTGATTTAAATAAAGAGCAGAAGACAATAGACTTTGTCATCCTAACAACAGATTTTGCTAAATGATTGTTTACATCTTGGTGCCTCGTTGGAGGCTTCTGTGATGTGTGGTTCCCTGACTAGAACTGGTTTCAGTACAAATCTGTAAAAGCAAAAATCTGAATTTTCTTGATTTCCAGATGGTAGCTGTTAACGTTAACACCGCAGCTTCAGGAATACTCAAAAGCTTCTTTTCTCCTCCCAAACAAAATGAAGTCCTGAGCCCATGGGGCAGCTTTCCTCCATCTTGGAGCTGCCTGGGTTCTTAGTGGCCTGAAGTTTTGCTCTTTCTTAGTAGTTCTTCATTTGTCCCAGATGAGTGAGTAGCGCCGTGCTTGCAGAGTACCAAGGCATGGCTCCCGTAGGCTCGGGTGCCCCCATTCAGAGAATCTGTGTTATCGCATGACATGTGGCACAGAGCACGTTTCAGAAAGCAAAGAATTGGAAAGTTTCTTTTTTGGCAACATCTGCCCCATTCACTTGGACAATTTCTACATGTAACACTTTCCATACAATTCCATAGAATTGAGAGGGTTTGAAATAAAAGACCTCTGAAGTTTTCATTCCTGGCCAAAAAAGCGCTCATGACCAGAGGCCAAAACAACTGGTCCCATCAAACAGCAAGGTCTGGGTCTGAGGAATCCAGGCTCATTATGAGGGCAGCCTTTATGGTAGATGTTTTCCCAGGAGATTTAGCCCAGTTACAAAGTCAAGCCTTGAACTGGTCTGCGTAGGGGCAAGGTTTTTGCTATGGAAAAGAACTGTAATTGGAGACAATGAGCAAAGACAACAGGGTGGCTGGGCAGCCAAGGCCAGAGTGGACTCTCCACGAGGGGCCCAAAGGGTAACCCCTCTGAAGGACACATAGCAACAGGAGAACCAGGACAGGCCCAGCCATCTGGGAAGGGTTTTAAGGTCCAGTACCACCAGGGGAGTTCAGAGCAAGTACTGAACAGCATCTACTTCACCTGAGAATGCTACCAGGCAAGGAGTCACCAGGTTGACACAAACAGAAAGCTGAGCCCTTCCTGGTGTGAGTCATCCACATCTTTCCTTCCACACACACCTGTCCATAAACTGCTCCCTCCTGAAGGTTCTCCTCCATTCACTCACACCTGTTCCAAACACCCTGGCAAAGGGGAGAAGTCGAATCTTAGGTAGAGAAGCTGGAGGAAGAATCTTCAAGAAGCTTTGTTATCCTCTGAAGACCAAACTCTACTCAAATGGACCAGTGTGGAGGGCCACCTGAGTGACTCTCCTTGAAAGAGGAGCAATCATCTTTATTTTGCCTGAGCCTGACTATGTATTCCATGTACTAATATGTGCAGAACTGGCTAGTACTTTTTCTTATCCCTTCAGTAGGCCCTAAGTAACACAAATCAGTCCAGCAGAGGTGCTAATGGTAATCTCTGAAGATGACACAAGTACGTGTTTCCCTGGAAACCTCACCCATTGCTCCCTTGTGTGAGCTGGGACAAGACTAGATCGGATAAACAGCCAATGCTCCATGCTGTTGGCTGGGATCAAAGCTTGAAATAGAGGCTATGACTTCCTGAGGCTTGAAAGATTACACGTCAGAGCTGCAGCACTGACCCCCAAACATTAGACGCTGTCTCAATTGTGCTATGCAGATTAACCTTTCTGAATATCCTTCTCTCTGCTATTGCTGAGGTGATTTCAGGCCTCTTACCTAGCCCAGCTCACAGCACTCCCCTACTTCCCAGGATTTTCATAGTCAGTCATCTTCAAACCATTTTTTTCTTCATAAATGAATAAAACCCAGGTTCTCTGTTGGTCAAGGCCTTTGTTTCAGATAGCCATCATCACAGCTGGACTTAGGCCTCTTTAGCTCCCCATAACTACAAATATGCCTTAGAGTCTTTATTCTTGCCACAAGTTGCACTGGGTATGGTAGATTGGAATTAACTTGATGGGATTAATTTATCCATGAGATTACAAATATAAACTTTCCAGACTGAGAGGAAGACCAGAAAGGTCTCTCTGTAGACCAACACCTTTTTAAAAATATATATATTTGGCAGTGAGATAGTGAGGTTAAGCTTGATAGCCTAAATCGTTTGATAATAACAATAAGCTTGTCTTCTGGATGGTTAACAACCTAAGTTTGCAGACCACAATTAGAGAAAAAAGAGGGCTACAAGGAAAGCCAACATTTTGGCCCTAGTCAATTAAGACTCAGGACAT
>NW_004524664.1:3763497-3764579 GCF_000260255.1 Octodon degus | reverse complement strand
ATTTGTTCTAATGGTGTGTGTAAATAGGATCTCAAGTCCTCATCTTGTACAGCAATTAACCACTAAGAAGAATATATGCAGTGTGTTATTTGTTGAAACTGTACTTCCAATTTGATTTGAAACTGTCTCATTGCTGTTTATCAATAAAATTTTGGAAAAAATATATATTTGGTACAGGGTCTTACTATACACCTTGGACTTATAGTGGTCCTCATGTTTTCAGTCTCTCCAATGCTGGGACTACAGGAGTGTGTCACCACGCCCTGGGGCAGGGCCGGTATGGCATGTGGTGCTAGGGATTGAACCCTGGTCCCTGCGCTTGCCTAAGCAGGCACTTAGTCTGCTGGGCAATCTCACTGGCCCTAAGACTGGCACCTTTAAGCTAGGTGAGATGGGTTTTTGTCTTCTAGTCATTGAGTGAGGAGGGCAAGGGAAGGCCAGTAGAGTCACAGAGGAGAGGAGTGCATAGCATCTTTCTGCATAGCCTGCTGTGGGAGTTATGTCCCTGGCTCCAGGAGGGCAGAACGTGCCCCTGGTCACTGTCCAGGCATTGCCTTGCTCCTGCCCAGTGTACCCTGCAGATGCCCAGATGAGACTTTATTCAGACCTCTGTCAGTCTTAGGCTTCAGTTAGGCCCTCTGCCTTTGCTGGGTCTCCTGCCCCTGGTGTTCACGCTTGCCATTTGCTGATTTCCACTCTGCTCCTTTTCTTCCCAAATGCATTCCCTACACCCTCAGCCCCAGGGAGTTCTTCACTCTCTCCTGCAGTCTCAAGAGGTGGAACCAGACCCAAAACTCAGATGGATCTGGGAGCCCAAACAAGAACACAGAACATGACCCTTGAGGAGAGTCCCAAAGAGACAACGGGATAAAGTGTAGGCTCCTAGTGTCTGTGCAGAAACCATCAACTGTAGATCGAGAATTCAGACCAAGAAAAGATAGAATTCTCTGCCAGTGGCAGAGCTTCCTCTTACCTCATTCTCGCTTGCACTCTGCCTGCCCTGTGTCTGACCTTTTCATTCATATATTTTCTCCTCAATTAATAAAAAATAGAAATAACAGCTAACACTTAGTGAGCACTTA
>NW_004524664.1:3761225-3762307 GCF_000260255.1 Octodon degus | reverse complement strand
TCTCCCTAATACTTTAATGGTGGATATACAGCATTGTGAGTTTGCCCAAATCCATAGAATGAATACACCCAAGACTGAGCCCTGGTATAAACTATAGGCTTCATCTGTTTTTAATGAGTGGAGGTAGCTCCATCAGTGGTGGAGGCAGGACAGTGTTACTAACTGGGAAGTCTGTGCTTGTTGGGGTGGGGGGGGACACATGAGAAATTTCTATGCTTTTTACTCAGTTGCTATGGTTTTGAAGTGCTGGGGATCAAACCAAAAGCCTCACACATGCCAGGCAAGTGCTCTGTCACTGAGCTACAACCCCAGCACATCCTCTACTCAGGAAAAAATGACATGGGGGAGAGTTGGGCAGAATGTGTGGATGTTCCAACTTGCTTACCTCACTTATCTGTCCTTTTTATCTCCATCTCTATTGTTTCTGAGCTAGTTTTTGTTTTGTTTTGTTTTTAATGTTCTGTATTTGGTGCAGGGTCTCACTACACAGCTCAGACTCATAGTGATCCTCCTGTCTCAGTCTGCCCAGTGCTAGATTTACAGGCATGTGCCACCACGCCCAGACTCAGTAGCCTAGCTGGCTCAGCACTCCTGGGGGCAGGGTTAACACAGCATGTGGTGCTGGGGAACGAACCCCAGTCCTTGTGCCTAAGCAGGCGCCTAGTCCCCTGGACTATCTCCACAGCCCCTCTGAGCTAGTTTTTAATTTTATATTTTAGGGGCCTGGGAGATGGCTCAGTGGAATAAGTGCTTCCCTGGCAAGTGCAAGGGCCTGAGTTCAATCCCCAGTTCCACAAAAAAACCAAAAACAAACAAACAAAAAAATTCTATATTTTACAGATAACTGTGAGTAATATGAATGATTATTTTCTACATGCCAGTAAATTCTGTCCAGCTGACAGGATGGATGGTCTTCATGCACTATATTGGCCAGCTGTTCATTGCTGTGACTAAATACCCCCAGTACACACAACTTAAAGGAAAAAGGTTCATTGTGGCTCACAGATGGTCTGCCCCATTCCAAGGAAGTGGGGTCTGCCTGGCAAGCACAAGGTCCCAAGTTAGATTCCCGGTACAAAAAA
>NW_004524664.1:3754540-3760785 GCF_000260255.1 Octodon degus | reverse complement strand
AGAGATTGGGCTTGAGCTGGCTGAAGGCCAGCAGAGTCACACACCTTTTCTGCTTGTAAATGTTGTGAGTTGACCTAAAATGCAGGTACACTAAAGATGGGACCCTCTTTTGGGTTCCCTTCTTTCTCCCCCACACCACCCCCAGGGATTGAACTCTGAGCCTTCACTGAGCCGTATCTCCAGAAATTTTAAGACTGGGTCTCACTTAACAGTGAAGCTGCTCAGCATGGACTTGAGCTTCTGACCCTCCTGCTTCAGCGTCTGAGTGGCCTGGGCAGAGGTTCCCACTGAGGAGTTCACTGACTGTCCAGGAGAGCAGACAGCTATGGACCCACTGGGAGCACTCAGCTAACTGAGAGACAGAAAGCTGAGTGGGAGCTCTGCTCACTCCAGCTGACCCCTGCCCATTCCCACCGCTCCAGGGTCTGAGTTGCCACAAGGTGAATGTTTGCGGAGCCCCGCTGGGATATAGTGAGGCTGCAGACCCATGCATAGACTCAAAGAACAGGGCATGGCCACCTGGGCAGGTTGAGCGAGCACACTGCGAGCCAGATTGTCACCAGAGCCTGAGCCAGAGCTCACATGGCAGCACTGCTTCCTCAAGGTGCGCCTTGGCTGAAACTGAAGAGGCAGCCAGCTGCCTTTGTGCACCGAAGCCCTCAGCTTCCGGTTGGCTGCTGCCAGGTTCCTAGGCAAGCTGCTGGCACACAACCTGCTTAGGAACCATCTCTTGTTCAGGAGCATAGTGCCCAGGGCCAGAGCTGTGCCAGGAGTCGGTATTTTACAGCCATGTATGACACGCACTCCCAGTCTTCCTGTGAGATGCTCCCAGCCTCCACATTCGGACCTCTGCTGTGGAGACCCCGTGGTCACCCCGAGGTATAGATTTAAGGTGTAACCTATGGCACAAAATGGTGAGCCAGAAGAGCTGGGGCTAGACAGGGAGCTACTTCTTTACATTGTGCATGACCTGACCCTCAGGTAGCCTTAGAAACTGGCCCAGGAATGTGTTTTTTGCTCTTTTGACTTCAAATACCTTCTCACCTCTGGTATCCTTTTCATTAATTAGTATTTGAAACTCCCTGGCTGTACCATCTGACCTTCCTTGTTAAATGAGTGAGACCCCAGGAGAAAGATAACCCGTGTTTTGGAAGGCATCCCTTCTCTTCAAGATGACGTCAGAGCAGTCACTATATTGTCCCTCAAATTAACTTACTTACTTACTCACTTTCTTTCTTTCTCCTTGTCTCTCTTTCTCTCTTTCTTTTGTTCCCTTCCTCTCCTTCCTTCCCTCCTTCCTTCTTTCCTTTCTTCCTTTTTCATGCTGCAGGTTGAATCCAGGTTTTCGGGGCTGGGGAGATAGCTCAGTAGAATAAGTGCTTGCCTAGCAAGTGCAAGGGCCTGAGTTCAATCCCTGGTTGTGCAAATAAATAAATAAATAAATAAATCCAGATTTTCAAGTGCACTAAGCACGTGGTCTACCACTGAGCTACATCCCAGCCCCTTGCTGTTTTCAGGGGACACCCCTGGGCAGGATGGGCCATAGTCTAAGCCAGTGTGACAACACTTCCTCTTCTGGGAGGGGAGGGGCAGCCCTGGGTGAGGATGTGGACCTTCAAGCCATGGGCACTGGGTGATAGCTGAGGACAGCAGGTCCCTGAGGAACTGGCTCGGAGCCCAGTGGGAGTCTCAGTCCCTGGGCGGTCTCAAGCTCACAGCAGCTGTCCCACATGTGACAGTGCAGAGGACAACGGGAGCAGCTGAGTGTGGGCCCGCAATGTCAGGGCAACTGCACCCTTCACACACAGTGGGTCCTCTCCTCTGGCTCTGGGGTGGGATAAAAGACTGCCGTGCATGGTCTGCAACTCGATTGTGATGGTTTCCACACGTGCATGTGGGCCACGTTGCTCTCTCTGGACAGATCTTGGCTCAGCATGGTCTGGCACTCATACCCCTTGCTAGCTTCTCCAGGCCTCCCTGTAGCTCTCTGCCTTGGTCTGATTAATGCAGCCCAGATTTCCCCAAAGATGCCTGGAGAGCAAGGGTTTAAGTCATCCCAGCAGCCTAATTGACAGATCACTCTATTCCTCATTTGCTGTCAACTTCCTGTTTACTGCCCCTTCTAGCTTCTACAAAGCCATTCTCAGCCACACAATGTTTTAAGATTTTCTTCATTCAGGGACAGCCAAGACACAAAACCAGAGTCTGCCTAGGAAAACAAAAGAAGCTATGGCTCCGGAGTGGCTGGGCTCTGGGAAATGTCTGATTCCCGCGTTGCGGGGGTGGCTGCCGAGGGTTCTGCCCTACGATGTGATGATTGCCAGTTATTAAGCCTGTCTGCGGAGGGCAGGCCGCGCGAGGAGCAGCAGTTATAAAGGGAGCTGAATGGCTCCTGGGGACTGGGGACTGCGCAGACCAGGAAAGAGAAAAAAAAAAAAAAAAAAAAAAAAATATCCCCTGTACTCGTTTAGCGTTCATAGCCAGGGGGATAAACAACAACTAATTTGCAAACAATTACCATTTGGAGATGATAAAAAAAATTAAATGTCACTGGAAAAAAGTTTACACAGAAACCGTGTGATCCTTTGCTGGGAACATTTGCAAATTTCTCTTCCGTGGTCTCCTGAAGCACAATTGAGCGGCTGGAGTCCATGACATCTCTCCCAGGGGAGGTTTTTCTTTTTCTTTTTTACAACGGAGACGGTGGTTCTCAAACCAGGGCAATTTCTCCTCTCGTCACAACCCCACTCCCCAACATTTGGTCCTGTCTGTAGACACTTTTGGCTGTCACCCTGAAGGCGGGGTAAGTACTACCGCCAACCGGGACACAGAGATCAGGGTTGCACTGATGGTACCCAGCGCAGCCCCACCATAAAATGTTCTGGCACCAAATGCCAATTGGGCCAAGACAAAGATTAGTGATTAGGTGTCTTTTAGGCGGAAAGGAACAAAGAAAGCTGGATTGACTTTCGATTCTTTCTACTGAAAGAAGCCAGGTATAGGCAAGAGGTCTGTGTAAGAAGCTCTAGGTTTCTAGAAACATAAGTCTGAGAGGTCCATGGAATTGGAGTTCCAGTCTTGGCGTAGTTAGACGTTCTGAAGATCTGCTAAAATCCGAATGAAGACAGGAGCACCCATCAGTACAGTGGTGGACCAACAGGCAGCGGTCGATGCGTGTGCAACTGCTGCCCTCTAGCGGGAGAAATGCGTAGCCTAGTTACAGGCGACGGACCTTGAGAAGGCTGAAGGCCCCCTCCGCACCCTTGGAGAGCTGGGAAGAGCCCAAGCTTTACAAGGGGAGACTGGTCTCAAATTCCAGCTCTATCACATGGTCACAGAAACAAACCTCGAGGCTTAGTCCATTGCACCTTTTGTGTTCCATCGGCTGGGACTGTCATAGAACATGGGTGAGCAGGTACTGTGGGAGCACAAGAGCATCAGAGACGAGCGCAGTGTCCTCGCACCTCGGGCATCTCATGCCAGCCATGTCCGATTGTTCACAAACGGTGACTGAGAGCCTATGGACATGTCACAGTGGGTAGAGAAACAAGAACGGGCCTCAACAAATAATAGTGTTGCTTGCCATGAAGAAACGCATGTAAAGTAACCGGGTGGGGTGGGGTGGGGTGGGGAGCAGGTGGCCACTTTCAGACCCTCGAGGTAGACAGCAAAAGCCTCCTTACGAGGAGGTCCCGCGTGAGACGAAGAAGGAAGTCGCCCTGCAGACAGAGCTGCCCTCGGCCCTGGGATTTGTAAGACTCCAGGAACACTGGTTACTCAACACTGTTCGGGCTCCAGACAGGTGCCACCTGGTCCCAAAGCTGTCAGGATTGTAGGATGTGGCACCACCAAAGTCAGAGACAGATGACTGAGGGTTAGCACGGGGGAAGTGCTTAGGTAAAGAAAGGACCGATGGATTTACTCAACACTCCTCCCCAGATGGCAGCCGCGTGATAGGTGATTGGTTGTAAATGCCTGCATGAAGAGTTGTTTGCCAGAGTTCTGAGCACCCTCTAACTTTTCCTCTTCCTTGTGTTCTGGAGATGGTCGTGCAATGAAACAAGATGGAGCATTATATAAGGAACGTTGTATGATGTTAAATAATTTGTATTTTTAAAAAATATGTATGCATGTTGATTTAGCAATGAGATGTTCCAAGCATACCAATTCTTTACCTTGACAGTGAATAGTCATTGCTCATTAAAATTGAGTCTGTTTCAGGGGCTGGGGACCTGGCTCACTGGCAGAGCACTGGCTTCACAAGCACATGGTCCTGGGTTCAATCCTCAGCATAAAAATAAACAAACCAACTGATATACTTTAGCTAACTTCAAAAAAAGCATTATGGCTTTATTTAAATAATTCTAATTTAAAATGTTCACATTCACTCATTTAAATTTGGATTTGTTTATAAATAATTTATTATACTTAATAAAAATAACTTTTGTGAAAGTATATATGAAAACCATTTTAATTTCTATATTTACTTTTAGTTATATTTTAATGACAACATATTTAAAGTTTGCACATTTTGAAGACAATAGTATTTAAAAACATTTCTATCATTAATTTTTTTTTTCTGTACTGGAGATTGAAATTTTACACTGAGATATAGCCCCAATTTTTTTTTTTTAATTTGTTATTTTGTGTCAGGTTCTTTTTAAGTTGCCCAGGCTGGGCTTGGCCTTCTGATTCTCTTGAGGCAACCTCCTAGAGTGACAAGTTTCCAGGCATGTGTCATCATTCCCTGTTTATTATTCATCTTAAGATACAAATTAACTGAGAATTACATTAATGATTTCACTTAAATGAATGCCAAAAGTAAAAAGAGCACTTAATGCTTTTTTATTTTTTTCCTCCGGAACCAGGGATTGAACTCAGGCCCTTGTGCTTGCCAGGGAAATGCTTATTCCACTAGCCCATCTTCCTGGCCCCAGAAATGCTTAATTTTTTGAAAATTTCTTAGAACTATTTTTACTTTACTAAATTATATCATTTATTTATTTTTTCTTTGATTGTTTTTATTTTGCTTTTATTTTTTAAAGAGAGTACAAATAATTAAAACAGAAAATATTACAAGTGATACAGAATTTCACTTATCAAAGTAATATGAATTTCACAGTATTTGTTGTAATACATACTGTTGTCTTTCAACCAGTTATTCATATTAACAGATATGTGCATGTAAAATTGGCAAAAGAAACAAATGTATAAGAAATTAAGAGAAAAAGTATAAGCAATTGAAAAGGAAGATGAAACAAGTTAAAATATTAACTGTTCCTTTCCATAGACCAGCAGAAACGCACAGTACAGTTGTCCAAACCATCTTGCTTACATGCATAGATAAATCTCTTTCTCCCACCCCCTCTCCTGTCCTTCTCCTCTACTTAGTAACTCATTCCTTTTGAATCTGTTCATTCCCCTTTACCAGTGTCTACTATACCCTTCAGTTCCATTTTTTTCTTTCAGGCTCTCACACTAAGAGATAATACAATGCCTTATAACTTTTCTTTTCCTTACCAATTTTGCAGGTTTATATCTGGTAACCTAAACAACTATTTATGATGATGATGATGATACTGGGGATTGCAATCAGGACCTTCACTTTAAACAACTAATTTGAAGATCACATTATGCAATCCAACAAGAGGGAAATCATGTGCCCAAGGTCACCACAGAGGACAGAAGTTCATGTCAGGGCACAGCCACATCTGATGCCTAAGTCCATGGTCCATCTGACCACTGCTGTCCCAGACAGAAAGCAGTAAATGGCCATCCCTGGGGTCTTCCCTTGCAGAGCAAAAAGCTCTTTAGGGTGGGGAGAAAAAAAAAAAAAAAGTATTTTTTTTCTGGAGCAGCAATGCCTCCATCTACTGGACATTCAGGAGAATGACGTCTGACACCTGAGTTGACTCCAGGCAAAGAACTTCAGGGCAGTACTTTCCTTCCTGTAACAGCACAAACGATTTCAGGGGTAAAGAAGCAGCTAAGAGGTTGCTTCTGCATAATCCATGTATCAAAACATTAATAGCTACAATAGAAACAATACTACCAACAGAAGTTACTTGTAAGCTATTCAGTAAGCAAGTGCCAGTCTCACCAGCCAGTCCCTCCAGAACCTTCCCCCTTCCTCCTCCTCCTTAAGTTTTTAATTTTAATTTTAATTTTTTTTCAAAATTTTATTGATAAACAGATAGCAATGAGACAGTTTCAAATCAAATCAGAAGTACAGTTTCAACAAATAA
>NW_004524664.1:3744827-3746350 GCF_000260255.1 Octodon degus | reverse complement strand
AGACTCTTAGCTCCTGTATCTTGTATGATACCCAGAATTGTAGCAGAAAATCCTCTCCATTCCCCCGCCCCCTCCAGCCACCAGTATACTTTGATTTGTTAGTTCCCCAGGTAATAGTTTCTGTTCCAGTTCTGGTTGTTCCTCTCTTAAAAACAACTGGCCACTGTGATGCATAGTGGTCACTATGATGCATATTTTTTAAACCAATCCTCAATGGACAAGCCATTCTGCCTCTGTACTTCACGTGTACTTATCCATTTCAAGCCCTAGACCACCAGAGAGGAGGGCCTGCTATTGTGATAATGATCCTGATCAGTGCCTATTATGAAAATAAATCTGCCTCCTAATCTTTGGTGTCATTTCAGTGTTTCTGCCTGCCTTTGCATCTGATGCATCATCTAGGAAGATTGACCATGCTGAACTCTTTGGTCACTGGCTGTGGCCCTAGAGGATGGAGCAGGGACTTCTCTAGGTCCCAACAGGAAGGCACACCCTCGAGATTGCTTGAGTCTGATCAGAGGTCTGGAGGAGGATCCCTGGCTCCCTGCCTGAGCAGCTCACATCAAATCACAAAGGGAAAAGGATACGATCAGTCTGTCTGCCTACCTGCCTGCCTGCCCGATTCTGGTAAGACCCCCAGGAACACCCTAGTCAGACAGACTGTCAGTTCTGCTCAGTTTGAGCAGAAGAGCTTGATCTCCTCTTATTAGTTAAGGCCACCCTCAAAGGAAAGGAGTTGGGATGCATGGTGCATTGACAACAGGTGGTCAATCTGTAACACCCAGCTGTATTGAACTAGTGTGGTACTGGGTGTTGGAGGCCCACCTGAGGATTGTTGCCAGCAGCATAAGAGGCAGAACTGGAAAAAAGGAGAACAGTTGTTGCCAGCTGGTTGAAGCTGTTGGGAAGCTGTTAGAGAGATGCTGGTTCTCTTGGGCTATGTTGTTGGGGGACCTTGTCATGCTGGTTTTCCTGATGAACTTGGCTGTTCTCATCAGAGGAGGAACTCAGGATCTATTTGTCACTGAGAATGGCCACAGTTCACTTTGGGGGAGTTTGCGTCCTTACCTTGAGCATCACTTCCTGGCTCTGAAGTGGAAGATGAAGTGGAAGATGGTATACTGCTCAGTCTCCTAGAGATGCTGGTGGTGTTGGCTTTCCTGATGGGAACTCAGTTTCCTCCTTATCAGAAGGACTCAGGACCTTGTGGTTGCTGGGGATGGTTGTGCTACTTTTTGGGAGAGCTCTAGTTCTTACTTTAAGCGTTGCTTTCTGGCTCCAGTGCAGATACCTCAGCCTGCTAGCACAGATCCTTCATCCTGCTGGCACAAACTTTCTAGCTTCCACCACTGACCTTTGGGCCTTCCCAGCCCAGATCCATCAAGTGGGCCTACATGAGACATTGTCATGGGCTCTAGGCATCTAGTTGGACTTGTGGGAGGCTTTGTTATAGGCTCTAGGTTTTCAGCTGGACTCATGTAGGATATTAGGATCCAGGTCCTCAGCTGACTCTTTGGTCTTTA
>NW_004524664.1:3740020-3744242 GCF_000260255.1 Octodon degus | reverse complement strand
ACCCATCCTTTGTTGTGCCATCATTCAAGCATATACAACATATGCCATAGAGAGATAGAATGGGAACTAATTAGTTAAAGCCCATAGTCCCTGACTACAGGAAAGGGAGTTTTATGGAGCTAAAAATGAAACCAACCTGCTCCCTGTATCTCAGATAATAAAATGGAAAGAGACCCATTCTTCCCGAGAATTCCATCTTGGCATCCTCATTGGTGGCCACAGCTGCCGCCAATACCTATAGCTTCACTCCCTCTTCCTGACCTTATTTCCAGCCAACTGAACTAGTTCCAGCTAGACATTGCCTGCATTCAGCCACAGAGGCCCTCACTCCAGAGCCTCCTGCTTACATGCCTATCCTGATCAGATGACATCATCTAATGCCACCTGATACAACTGCCAACAATTCCTCCTGAGATCCACATTCTGACTGAGGAAGAATTGGACTGTCAGCCCTGACCAATGAGTTGCATCCTGTTGGGCCTGAATAGATAGAACAGACTGAGTTCTACCAAGTTGGACTCCTAAGAGCCTTGGGGTAGTTGCAAAATCTGGAGTCAAATCTATGACTCTCTGGGTAGACAATGGAACAGAACTCTGCCTTCAAAATTTCCTCTGTCAAAAAGTTACCATCACCAGAGCAACTGGAACTCTTGCCTCCCACCCCTCCTGCCAGGCACAAACTTAAAGCCTGGGAGGACATCTCCTTCACACCAAACCAGTCAGCCTTGCTCTTGTTTAACCCTGAGCATTCAACTTTGACTGTTCCTTGGTAGGAAAATTACTCCTGCATCAGCCTGAGGCAGATAACCCACAATCCTAAAGTTCTGAAACTCTCCTCCCAGAGGTATAGATTGAAGATTCAGCTCTGGATTTAGGCACCAACCATGCCACCTTACCTCGACCCCTGTTGCTATCAGATGTCACAGAAAGCAGAAACAGAAATCTAGCCACACCTCAGCCTGATATACTGTTAATCACCTTGGGTAAGAGCTCTGCATTGCCAACAGTGCAGAAAAGATGCCTTCCTCAGCTTGCAAGTTGCTCTCAGAAGCCCCTTCAATTGGAACATCACTTGAACTCAGTTGCCATAAGGGATTAAAAACTCCCATCTTCACTCCACACCTGTGTCCTTCATGACAAGAAAGTCATCCTAGTTCCCAAATCAAACTCACAAGGGCATCTGAGAGCCTCTTAGATTCAGCCTAAGCCAGAAAAGCTCTCTCTCGGTCTGCTCAAGCAACCTGGGTCTGACCTGCCTCCTCCTCACATTCATTGGCCCCAAGCTGCTCAGCCGGCCACACTGCCACCACTGCCAGTTCTGTCTCTTGTACCACAGCCTCTTGCTAATATTGAAGAATGCCACCACCATATTTTAAATGTGGCCCAAGCCTGGTTAAAGTTAAAAGTCCCTGCCACTGTGGCTGATCCTGATACTTGGGTGAACACAGTCCTCCCCTGAGCACATCCAAACTGGACTGTAATTTGACAGAGGGCCAAGAAACCTTAGATCAGTGCCATACTGCTGTCCTAGAAGACCTCAAGGAGGGAGACAAGAAACCAATTAATGTGTCTAGAATTACTGAAGTTACACATGGGAGCCCCCACTGAAAAGAAATTCTGCCAAAGTAGATCCTGTGAGATTGAAGGCCACTTTATCAAAACTTGAATTCCTGTATGTGATGGAGTGCACTATATCTCTCCTGGGACATGACCAGCCTCCCTCACACTTGGGTCCACTGTCTGGGACTTGATATAAATTCTCATGGTAACCCAGAAGGAAGAATAGTGCCTACAGCAGCCTGAAATGCTTTGAATTAGTTAAAACACCAGCTGTATCTGCAGCCATTCTTGCACACGCATATAACCCAGGTATGCATTCCAGCCTTAGATCCACTGAAACATTTACCTGGACAGCTCCTCTGAGGCTCACTCTGCAGAGACAAAGCATGTTGCCCAGTCCACATATGGCTGAAACCTGAAACCTGAGGACATCATTCACAGGATTTCTCCAGGCCTATTCCCCTTGAGTTTTGTGTCTTTTCAGGCTGCTTACTCCAGTCCTTGCTTCCCCATCTCCTGCAACCTCTGTGTGTGTGTGTGTGTGTGTGTGTGTGTGTATGTGTGTGCGCGCGCGCGTGCCTTAAACTGTATGGATGATTGTTCCAAGAGAATAAAACAATCAAACATTTGACCAGGGTTTGATGAGCATCCAAGACACACTGGACACTCTCCTGGATCAGATTAACTTCTGCAGTACCTTGCCAGTGTAATGCTACAGAACAGACAGGCCTAAATTCTAGTTTGGCCTTGTCTCAGAAGATCACATGTAATATGTCCAGCAAAGATTTGCCAAGGAAACTAAAAGAGGGGGGATCTGAAACAGAACACCCCACCCCTGCCAGTACCCTTCAGTTTGTTAGTTGCCCAGGTAATAGTTCCTGTTCCAGTTCCTATTGCTCCTATCTCTTAAAAACAGCTGGTGGGGCTAGGGAGATGGCTCAGCAGAATAAGTGCTTCCCTGGCAAGTGCAAGGGCCTGAGTTCAATCTCCGGTTCCACAAAAAACAAAGAAACAAAGAAACAAACAAAACCAAAAACAGTTGGTCACTGTGATGTACATTGTATAAACCAATCCCCAAATGACAAGACATTCTGCTTCTATACTTCCTGCTTGCACATCCAATATAAGCCCTAGTTCACAAGACATCAGGGCCTGATATTCTGGGAATGATTAGTGCCCACTGACATAAATAAATTTGTCTCCAAATTCTGGGTGTTGCTTTGTTGTTTCTGTTTATCACTGCAGAATAAAGTCAGAGTCTACCCATTTTTGAGAAATAAAAATTAGAATTGCTGGGCATGTAATCCTAGCACTCTGGAGACCGAGGCAGGAAGATTACTGTGAGTTTTGGGAAAGCCTCAGCTACATAATGGGTTCAAGTTCAGCTTAAACTGCATAGTAAGACTCTGTCTCAATAAAATAAAATAAAACTTAGAATAAATTTATTTCATCACAGAAGACAGATAACATTCACTAAATACAAATATAGTAATTGTCAAGCTTCTAGAAAAAAATATGTATGGCATAAATGTTTAAATCAAAAGATTTATTACAGTAAAAGACACAGAGCCAGGAATCCTCCTCATATATGTCTCCTCACTTTAAACATACTTATCCCATTTTTCAGGATTATCTGAGGCAGTTCTGGAAGTTTTCTTTCCTTCATTAAGAGATGTAATGAAAAATACGATGAACGGGGGGCTCAGGGCCATCTAATTAAAAGGCAGGCTTGTAAAAATGTGACAGCGTGTCCTCATCCACCTCATCCACCTCATCCACTGGAACTGGCACCACACAACATCTGGCTTTTCTATGCAGACAAAGTGATCAGGAAAGAGAAATACGTTGAATCAACTTAGCACACCAAGGCAGCCACAACAGCACAACTAAAGTCACTCGCAAGTGAGAACTTCTAGGACTGCTTCAGAAAGTGGCAAAAAGGATAGAATAAGTGTGTTTGAAGGGAAGGGAAGGGATCTGAGAGACATTAATAGCAATGTGCCTTTTACTGTAATATTTTTCCATCATACCTCATACTTTAAGGATCCAGTTTTGAATATGCATTTTAACAGAGGGCAGAATGGAAAGAGTTAGAGATACTCATTCCTGTAAAGAAGGGAGAACATCAAAGAAAGTAATAATCACGATCTATGGGATGATGTGTTCTTGTAAGAGACAGATCATCCCTCGAATATCCCACATCATCTTTTATTTTCTCAGACAGTGTCTTGACTCTCTTAAAATAAACTCCAAATAACTAGCTAGCCAAATAAAAAACTGGATTTGAGATGTGGCACTTAGGAGTTTGGGATAGATTCCAAAGTAAACAGATAGTTATTTCTTCAGACATGTGTTTTGCAATGGCTTTTAGAAATTTCACATACCACAAATTCACCCATTTATAATGTGCAGTTCAGTGGTTTTAGAGCAGTTACAAAGCAGTGCAGCCATCCCCACTACTCTAAAACATTTTTATCATCCTCAAAAGAAACCGTGCCCTTTAACTGTCACCTCCCACCCAAACTCCTACCTGCACCTCTAGCAATCATTGATCTGCTCTTTAACTCTGTATAGATTTGCCCTTTGTGAATATTTCCTAAAAAGGGAATCATGTATGTGGGCTTCTCTGAGTGGCTCGTTTTACTTATCAAAATTAGTTTAG
>NW_004524664.1:3696982-3729925 GCF_000260255.1 Octodon degus | reverse complement strand
AAGAAAGAAATTTTCTTACTAGATGAATTGCTGAAACTTTTACCAGCTGGCTTACACTATTAATTTATTTATAGCCCATCTTCTTTTACTACACACAACAGAAGCATTTTTATTTCCTGTCTGTAAACAAGTCTTGGAGTAGCATGATGAGCACTGCCGAGTTTTATTGCAGGAGTCCAAAAATATTACCATCAGCATGGCCTTTGTCAGCTGTGCCAACTCAGGTTCAGCTCCTTGGCCATGCCCCTCCACCCTCCTGTTGCATCCCAGGAGCAGAGCTGATGGAGATTTTAACATGGACCCAAGAACAGGATCTCATTTGGGAAGGCAGCGAGTGCCCAAGACCACCACAGAGAGGCCCAGAGCAGAGGGAGGACCTAGAGCTAAGGGAAACCCTTGAGCTGAGAAGCCCTAGAGCTAAGAGAGGCCAAGAGCTAAAAGAGGTTCTACAGCTAAGAAAGGTTTAGAGCTGAGAAAGGCCCTAAAGCCCAGCAAGACCATAGAGCAGAGCTGAGAGAGGCCCTAGAGTTGAGGAAAGCCTTGGAGCTGAGAGGCCCTAGAGTTAAGAGAAGCCCTAGAGCGAAGGGAGACCCTAGAGCTGAGGGGGACCCTACAGCTAAGAGAGGCCCACAGCTAAGAGAGGCCCACAGCTAAGAAAGGCCCTAGAACTAAGAAAAGCCTGGAGTTGAGAGGCCCTAGAGCTAAGAGAGGCCCTAGAGCCCAGGGAGACCCTAGAGCTGAGGGAGGCTCAGAGCTGAGGGAGGCCCAGAGCTGAGGGAGGCCCTAGGGCTAAGAGAGCCCGCCCACAACTAAAAGAGGCCCTAGAGCTAAGAAAGGCCTAGAGCTGAAGGACGCTCTAAAGCTGAGAGGACCTAGAGCTAAGGGAGACCCTAGAGCCCAGGGAGGCCAGCTGGCCACTGCCAGCAAATGCCATTTCACTGTAATCTCTCCCAACTGTTGCAGGGAGGGAGCAAGGGAGAGAAAGAAAAAAATGTGAAAGGAAGGAAAGAAAGAGGGAGGGAGGGAAAGCAGGAAGAAAGCTGAGGGTGTGTCCTTTTTCTTGGAATCTACAGGCTCAGGCGATGGGGAAAAAAACTATCTAAAATGTTGCCAGTACAAAAGTTGGCAAACAAATGGCTTACTCGCTTTTAAAACTGAACTTTGTAACACTAGAGATTCTCTCCCAGGCAGTGCTCCTCAGCCAAATTTAGGCAGAGGAAAATGTTTCTAGCCCGTCAGGAACGAAACTGACGCTCCATTAAGGAAAAACAGTCGGGAGAACGAGGGGGAAGGCCCGGAAGTCAGACGGGCTTTAAACCCAGCCGCCTGCCAGCGGACCTCCTGCTCCGCCCGGCCTGACGCGGCCCAGCGCGGCGAACACCCTTTCCCGCTCCCGCCCCTTCCTTCCTTCCGCGGACCCCTTCCCTCTCGGCCGCCCCGAGACAGCGCCCCGGCCCTCACCGGTGGGCAGGGAGCAGGGCCGCCCGGAATCCCGCGGAGGAGGCAGGCGCCGAGGCTGCGAGCCCAGGGCGCCCCGCGTGGGTGAGTGGCTGCGCATGGTGTGCGTGGTGCGCACGCACGATGAAGTGGAATCCGGGATACGGGCGGGCATCTCTTCTCTGCCTCCCAATTTAACTTTAATTCTTGGGTCTCTGGAAGCGCACCTTTCATTTGGTGTGGCAAGTATTCTTGGCAGAATTCTGGGCTTTCAGGATATTGTGAGTGCCCTGATTTCTGTTTCTTATCTTTTTCTGAGTCCCTAATACCTTAGGAAGCATTCATAGATGCCTTCAGCTCTGAGTGGTTCAGAGAGAAATGCCAGGTAGAAGGATGTGGAAAGGTGGTTTCTCCAGTCCTGTGTCCCTGTTCTTGGGCCATGAGTGCTCTGGCCCTGAACGCTGTCTTCTTCCTCCCTCTGCTGTCTTGGGGAACTCGTGCCTTGAACTGTTCCTCCAGGTGTGAGGAGGCGGCACAGCCTCTGGCCAGGGCCCTGGGTCTGCAATGGGCATAGCCTGGAGCAGGTCTGCGCAGAGCTAACTGGTCTACCCTGAAGCCTGCATGCGACCCTCTGGCTTCCGTGGGTACACACTCCCCAAAGTCCCGGCTGGAAGGCTGGCATTGGCAGTCCTTGCTGACACCAGCCGGCTCAGAGAGCTCTGTCGCTGTCTGCACAGGGAATGCTCAGAAATTTATGAAGCAGTCCTAAGTGCAGTATTTCAGATGCCCTCCTCCTAAATTCCTGTGTGTGTGTGTGTGTGTGTGTGTTTTTTTTTTTTTTTCCTAGCTGTACTCTGCAATTTGCTCCTTACCTACATTTTGTACAGTTCTCTGGAAGGTTAACTAGGGGAGGGAATTGAAGGAAATAGTCATTATCTACTAGCTGGTGATACTGAGGCTGTGCTCAGTCGTGGTGAGCACTTGCCGCCACGTGCCAAGTGTTGATACTGCTCCTGTCATCATCTTGGTTCTATGCATGGGGAAACTGAGGCTGGAGACACATTTCACAAGTGGCAGAGGACAGATCTGGCCAGAGGCAGCCTGCATCTGGCATCCATGCTGTTGTGCTCAGAATCTCAGGAGACTGATGTTTGAAACTGGGTCAGAATGGATGACTTTGGACAATTAATTGCCCTCTGCTTGGGCTTTCTCGTTTTAAAAATGGGCTCATAATAATGTCACCTCATAGAGCTGTTGTGGGAGGTAATTGGCTTTAAAATGTTGTTTTACTGAACTGGGTGGATAAGACAAGCAAACTCTTCCCAGTCACCATTGTCCAGTGTCACACCTGAGGCTCCCTTTCCACTGGAGAGTCTCAGAATTTTTCAAAAAGGGCTGGAAGGGTCTCATTAGGATTTCACTGAGTGCTTTCATTGAGGGCCACTGGTGTTCACTTGTCAGCTGCTATAAGGCCGAAGTTCAGAATTAGCTGCAGAAGGGCAGGGTTTATATCTTCTATATATTTGTTTTTCCTGGAAAAAAAAATATGTATTTATGTGTGTGTGTGTGTGTGTGTGTGTGTGTGTGTGTGTGTGTGGCTGGCTGGCTGGCTGGCTCAGCCTGCCCTGGGGTCCGGGCTGGTGTGGCATGTGGTGCCGGGATAGAACCGAGGTCCCTGTGCTTGCCTAAGCAGGTGCTTTATACTGCTGAGCTATTGCTGAGCTATCTCATTGGCCGGTGGAAAATATTTTTCAACTGGACCATCATTACTCATTGAGAGGAATTTGGGTCCCCTTGAGGGGGAGCTCAGTGTGGAGCTGTGTATGCCCCATGCCTCCTTTCCCCACATCCAACAAAGTAGCTCCATCCTTACCTGACCTGCGGGATGAAGCTCCCAGTTGAAGGTTTTGAAAAACAATTTGCAGATCTGCTGTCCTGGAGCAATGGAGCCAAGCTGATTGGCAGAGGGCTCTCTCGCCCCTCCATCTGGATTCTCACTCGGCCTTTGCATTGGCCCTCATCCACCTGCCCTTAGGTGCCCACTGAGGCAGCATGCCAGTCGGGCAGAATGAGCACTCAGGTACCTGTGCTGATGTGGCAACCAGAGAGCACGTGGTCCAGCCTGGCCTGTCTCTGGGTCTCTTTTGAAGGTGCCTTTTCACCTGTGCTCCCAGTTACCAACTATATGATCCATAATCAGAGTAGCTAATTATTGATCTTTCTTTGTGATAACTGCCTCTGTTGGGCCAGTGATGCGCTGAGCTCAAGATACAGACTACTTCATATAATCCTCAGAAGAGCCCTAGGAAGCATGCTGCTCGCCCTGTGCACAGAAGTCTAAAGGAAGGGACCTTAAGTGACTGGCACAAGAGCAGCCGCCAGTTGGTGGTGACAGTGAGACTGTAGCCCCATGCCCCAGGCTGAGCCACACTACCCTGAGCATCTTTGCAGCCCTATTTGATGGAGGTCAGAAGTCAGAAGGATGTTGTTATAATGGGTGATTCTTTTGTATATTGCTAAAGGGTTCACCTGAGAATAGGTGGGAGGAGCAGAGTCGCAGGACCAGGACGGAATGTTCTGAGGAAGGAAGAGCAAGCCTATGAGTAAGTGGAGTGAGCACTTTTTCTTGTCAGTACTGGGGACTGAACAGAGGTGTGTTCTGCCACTCAGTCACATCCTAGCGTCCTGTTTTTGGAGACTGGGCCTCACAGTATTCCCCAGGCTGGGCTCAAACTTGTGATCCTCCTCAGCTTCAGCCTCTGTGGCGTCTTGAATTACTGGTGTGTACCATGGTGCCTGGCTTAAAGGATTTGTAGCTGAGCTGGACCCTGATAAACTTTGTTCACTTACAAGAAGGTGTAGCTGTTTTGGTTTTGTTTGTTTTATGGGGCTGAGCATGGAACCCAGGGCCTTGCACATGCTAAGCAAGTGTTGTACAACTGAGCTGTAGCCCCAGCCTGGGGTGCTACAGTATAGTGAGGTGGGGGTAGGCCTGCAGCCTGGCTGCCTGTGCCCTAGCTCTCCACACACCAGCCAGGTCCTTTAAGGGACATTATCTAACAAGAATGCTGTGCTCATTGTTTTGAATAAGTGCATTTGGTAAAAACACTTATATTTCCGGGAGGATGACTTTAGGATTTCAAGCTGACATAGAGTTTAAGAGCTAAATATAGCTTATTTAAAATAAAAACAGCAATGAGATCATAACTTACAAAAAAAATCTTGTGGGCTTTTCAGAGAACAGATTGTGTGCACTGCCTAAATCTGGATTAAATTTATAATGATCTTGAAGCTCGTATGCATCATTTGCCTCTTCTTACTGGAAAGAGGAGTAGGTAAGGAAGAAATCCATGGCTGACATTTGTGGCCTCCTTGCCATTGGCAAAGTGTTCCCTGTCTCATTCATTTAACCCTGCAGCTGCCTGTCAGGTGAGTGTGGTTAGCTTCCCTGTGTGCCAGTGAGGTGGCAAGGCTTAGAAAGAAGAGAGTAACATGCACAGGGCACAGCTGCTAGGTGCTGGAATAGGGATTTGAACTCAGGACTGCCTAGGGAGTGTATGGGAGCTTTGACCTCACTGTAATTGTAGTAAAACTAATCCTTCCTGATTTAAGCAGTAACTCTCAGAGGACTGGGTCTACCTGAAGCCCTCTTAGGCATTTTGGAGAGCAGGAGCCAGGAATGCTAGGGGCACCTAAGAAGCTGTGCATGGTAAGCTTACGTCTGAGCAAGAAAACTGCCAGGCAGGCTGGCTGCAGGTGAGACTAGGAGGCAGAGTATCTTCTTCACCTTTCTGGGTCCTCTCCTGAGTCCTCTGGTCCCCAAGGATTCCTCCCTCATTTCTTTCAGGAATCTCAAGTCAGCCTCTGACCAAGCAGAGAAGGTCCCAGCTGTGGACTCCCACAGAATCTGCAACTTATGGTCTCAGTGTCTCTCAAACAAGAGTGATCTTCTACTTCTGGTTTATGGAAACTTCCTTTGACTGTGCCTGACTTTTCTCAAACTCTCAAACTCTTTGAGTTCAAATCCCTATTCCAGCACCTAGCAGCTGTGCCCTGTGCATGTTACTCTCTTCTTTCTAAGCCTTGCCACCTCACTGGCACACAGGGAAGCTAACCACACTCGCCTGACAGGCAGCTGCAGGGTTAAATGAGTGAGACAGGGAACACTTTGCCAATGGCAAGGAGGCCACAAATGTCAGCCATGGATTTCTTCCTTACCTACTCCTCTTTCCAGTAATCAGCAGTGAGGGGTACATTTGAAGGGCCCTGGTGAATACCTAAAACCTTGGACAGTAGCAAGGCCAATAGATAGTACTATTTTTTCCTCTGCATTTATACACAAATTTAATTCCCTTTCTGTCTTAACTAAGCACTTATGAACTGTGACTCTAATTTTTGCACTTTGAGGTGTGACAGCAAAACTAACCTGAGTGTCTTTTTCTTTTTTTTTTTTTTTTTTTAACAATCATTTATTTATTTATTTATCTATGTGGGGTCTCAATATACAGCTTGATATACAGCTCAGAGTCATAGTGATCCTCCTGTCACAGCTCCCCTAGTGCTGGGATTACAGGTATGCACCATTATTCCTGGTTTCAGTGGCTGGCATGGTACGCCCAGGGTCCCAGGGTCCCAGGGTCCCAGGGTACCAGGGTCCCAGGGCCGGCATGGCATGTGGTACTGGGTATTGAACCTGGGTCCTTGTACTTGCCAGGCAGGTGCTTAGACTACCAAGCTATGTCCCCAGCCCCTCAGTGTCTTTTTCTTTCTTCACAATTTAATGAATAGAAATTTGATCTTGCCACCGATCTCAGCAACTTCAGCATGCATACTATTTTCTCTTGTTGCATCAAGAATTTTCATCTTTTATAAAAAGGAAGCTGTTATATCCTTTCTTTGGCATAGCCCAAGGTGACTACTCTTGCTTTGGGGCCATTATTAAGTAAAATAAAGGTGACTAGAATACAACTACTGTGACACCCAACAGTCCATCTGATAACCAAGCTTGCTACTAAACGATGCACAAGCAGGTGGCAGACGTGTAACGTGTGGAATTGCCAAACAAAGGAGTGACTCAGGATGGGATAGGATGGTGTGAGACCTCATCCTGCTGTTTAGAAGAGCATGCAGTTCAAAACCAATGGTTTATTTCTGAAATTTTCCATTGACTGTATTTAGACTATGCTTGGCTATAGATAACCAAACCTTGAAAAGCAAAATCTTGGATAAGGGGGGACTACTGTAATACCCTAATTCCTGCACTAATTCATGCTTGAATGGGAGACTTTCAGGGTCCATTGTAACAGTAAGGGGAGCATTTGGAGCAAGGAGACACCCCAGGCGCCCTTGAGCCACACTCCACAGTTGTTTTCTGTTCCAGTCAGAGGGTGGGAGAGGCCAGGTACACTTTTGCGGTGTCACTTGATAGTGCTACTTACCTGGATTTTCAGCACATAGACAGCACCAACTCAGTTGAGATAGTGCTCAGCAACAGTGTGAAGGGAGTGGTTATTCTTTGGTGTCTAGAGCCCTGTCTCTTTGTCCACCTTCACAGCTGCTGCCATTCTGCCCCTTTCCCTTTCTTCCTCATCTCCATAAGGCCTGTAGACCTTTTAATTCACTGGACAGTCTTCAAGTACACACCATTAAGTGTGGCTGTGTTTATAACAAAAGCCAAGTTGCTTTGCTGGAAACAGCAACAGTGGAATTTAGCAATCAGGTAGCAACTGGGGAAAAGTTTTAAGCTTCTGGAGTATGGGCCTTCCTGGGCCTCCCACTCTCTTCCAAATCACATGCTTTGAGCCAGTGCTCATTTGGGGCCCATCAGTAATTATGGGGCTTCTGACTTTAATGAGTAGGAGTGGGGTGGGAGGAAGGGAAGAGAAGCTGTTGTTTATCCTGGCCCACCCAAGATACTTGGGGAGAGGGACAGAGGGAAGATTCCTTTCTTCTTTAGCCTGGCCCTATATTTTTAAAAGGAGATTCTAGAGAGATACAAGGAGACAAGAATAGTTGAAGAAGCAGACACAGTACAGAAGAAGGTGCCTCAAGGCAGTGAGGGGTGTGTTTATTGCTCAACACCAAATTTTTCTGGCCCCTCAGAACTTTCCATAGTTTGACTTTCTAGCTAATTATTACCATCTCTGTGGTTGCTGGCAGTTGACCTTTGTTGGAGTGCCCGACCTGCAGTCCACTTGCTGGTCAGCATGAAGGCTACCCACTGGAGTCAGCTGCTGGACCCAGAACACTGAGAAGTACCTTGCCTTATTGCCTACCCTCTTGCAATTGGTTTTCTAGGCCACGGCCTGGTTTTCCTGGGCTGTACTCCACTCTGCTCTGTGTCCTGGAAGCTGACCACAGAACACCTATGGCCTGTGTGCACAACACACATGAGCACAGACTGCCTCTTTCTTCAACTCTGGCTCAGTAGCTAGCATGTTCCTCCAGACCCTGATACTTGTGTGTAATGGAAAGCAGCCCTAGATATTCTTTAGTAAGTAAACAGCTGGAAAGGTTCTGTGACACGTGTGTCAACCAGCCTGCAAAGACATTTAGTCTGCTTCCAGAATCCTGCACATCAGAGCTGAAAGGGCGTCAACACTCTCCAAACTCTTCATTTCACAGCTGAGTAGAAGCAGACCTGGAGAGGTAGTGAGTTGCCCATGGTCACAGGCCCAGAGTCCAGTGGCTCTCCTGTTTTTCAAAACCAGGCCAGTATGTGTTAGTGGTCTTTACCTGCTGGTATTTCCACTTGCCCTTATAAAACCTTATAAATCCAGAGACTAGGCGTGGTGGTGTGTGCCTGTAATCCCAGCTCTTGGAAGGCTGTAAATAGGCGGATCACTATGAGTCTGATCTAATAGTGAGACACTGAACACACTTGTAGACCCTTCCCTAAAATACAGAAAAAAAAAAAAAAAGCTCTATAAAACCATACTCCACTCTGCTCTGTCTCCTGGAAGCTGACCACAGTGATTCCCTTGCATTTAGAACCCACTTAGATTTGGCCAATGGAAGGTACCAACAGGAAGTCACGGCAGGGGAGGTGAGAGTTGCCTTTGCTCTTTTCCTGCTGGGTTGCTATAGGCTGGTTGTGTCCTCTAACTAAAGCTATAGCTTGGCCAGGCAGCCAGACCTCTCCACTCAGTGTTCCACTAACTCCAGGGTTCCCTACCACCTTAAGAAGTCCCCCAATCCATTCTCAGACCTTTGTAAACAGTCTCTTTATTAAGCTCTCAGATTGGAGCATTTTACCTGCCAGCATCTTGACTGTATACCTACTGGTATTTTTTAAAAGAGAATCTATAATAATTAGAGAAAAATCCATGTGTTGGCCTTCTGTTGTTGAAACAAAATATCTGAGCTAAATCAACTTAAAGGTAGAAAAGTTTATTTTGGCACATGGCTTCAGAAGGTTCCGTCCATGGTCAGTGTGCCCTATTGGTCTATGCTGAGGCAGAATATCGTGGTGGAAATCACGTGGTGGAGCAAAGCTGCTTACCTCATAGCAGCCAGGAAGTGGGGGCAAGTATCCCCTCAAGGCCATGCTCCCAGTGACCTAACTTCCTTCCACTAGGCCCCACCTCCTAACAGTTCCACCACTAAAGGTAGCACCCAGCTGTGGCCAAGCCTTTAGCATATGGGTCTTTGAGGGCCATTAAGATCTAAACAATCTGTATGAAAGGAAGTTCTGCATGAAGTTAGGAAGAGGTGTCATAGTTTCCTATGGCAACCATAACAAATGACCACACACTTGGTGGCTTAAAGCAACACCAATTTGTTCTCTCACAGTTCTGGAGTCAGAAATCCAAAGTCGGCAGCACAGAGCTTGTTTGGCATGAACTGGGCTGCATTCCCACCAAAGGCCCTAGGAAATCCTCTGTGTTCCTTGTCCCTAGCTCCTTTCAGCTTCTAGGGGCTGACAGCATTCTTAGCCGGCTTGTGGCCACATCACTTTAATATCTATCACTGTAGTCACATTGCCATCTTCTCTTCTGTGTGTGAGAACTTCCTTTGTCTCCCTTTTATGAAGATTCTTGATTTAGTTACATTCTCATTACTGGCACAAAACACCCTAAATCTACAATTTAAGGGAGAGATTTATTTTGGCTCATGTTTGAAGTCCATGGTTGGTTGGAAAGATCTGGCAGAGGAAGGCTATACATGTTGTAACTGTCAGAAAGCATAGAGTGTAATGCAGTCAGGAGCAGGATACCGCGGTTTGATCCCCAGCTCCACCTGCCTTACCAGACCTGCTCTTCAGGCAGCCTGAGGTACAAAAAAAGAAAGCATAGAGTGAAGAGAAAAGGAGAGAAATATACCTTTTTAGGTCATCCTCAGTGACCCCGCTCTTCCGACCAGGCCCCACCTCCCAACAGCACATTTAGTTGTGGATTTTTTATTTTATTTTATTTTATTTATTTATTTATTTATTTATTTTCTGTGAGAGGGATTGAACTCAGGACCCTATGCTTGCCAGGCAAGTGCTTATGCCTCTGGGCTATCTCCCTGGCCCCAGCTATGGATTCTTTAGTGGATGATTCCACTGATGAATAAAGCAACCCCAGAATCCAATCACCTTCCAAAGCCCAAACCTCAGAACCTATGAGCCTTTTGAGAGGTACTTTAGATATAAACCATAACCATACTTATGATTATATTTAAGGACCACTCAGATAATCTAGGATGATCTTCCCGTCTCAAAATCTTTACTTTAATTACATTAGCAAATGAGGTAACAAATTTACAAATATGATAACATTGTCCCAAAGAAGATAACATTTACAAGTAACACTAGTGAGGCCCTGATATCTTTGAGGTCATTATTCAACCTACAACAGAATGTGACAGACACATGGGAGAATTCCTTTAGAACAGTCAAAATGGCACATGTTTACTGACACCAGCATGATTGATAAAAGTATTGGCCTATCTTTGAGGAACATGGTTTGTTCAAGATGTCCTTCAGTTCCTAGACTATTTGGCTTATCTTTGGTCCTAGCAGTTGGATATCATTGTGCTATTCCTTTTCTCAAGCCAGCTAGCTGATTAGTTACCAGGCAAAGCACTATGAGAGATAAGATGGTGGACTGTGATGGGGACATGAAAAATATGGAAGATGTAATCTAGGGGACATCATGGTGTGAAAGTCATTTGACTCAAAGGACTGAATCCTATACCCTAAAACCTGGAGGACCCTCTGGCCTTAGCTCAGCTGCCTCCTTTTACAGGTAAGATCTGGAAAGGGAAATTTCCTTACCCACAGCTGGTTAATGGCATCCCAAAGACTAACACAGAAGTCTTGGGACCCAGTCTGATAGCCTCCCTATCACATCTTCTACCAATTTCCATCCTTATAAACAATCTTTGAGTGTTCATTGTAGGGTTTATTTCCTGAGTAGTTTTACTTATTGAAAGTTGGTAGGCATTTGGGAATGTACTGGATGTTAAGCCTGTATTGTAACATGGAAGAAGAAACCTTGCTGAGAATTATATCTATGACTGGTATTACCCAGAATGCCAGCCCACAACTAGCCAAGGAGACTGTCAGAAGGCAGACTTTCACTGACAAAGCCTTGGTATGGAAATAAGTCACAGAGCCAAAGTGTGTACTCAGTGAAAAGGCTGATGGACACAAGCTCCTTGTTTATCACAGACCAGTGTGGTGGCCACTGATCAGAGGACAACAGTAACAGCATTGCCACCTGCCCTTGGAGTGATCTCACCTCCCGAAATGCATTGCATTCATGGGAGAACAGCTCAGGGTAGACATAGTCCTGCTCTTCAGATTGCATCGAGACACTAATGTCCAGATCTGGAGTCATTCTTTAAGAGGGCCAGTGACATTCCAGTTTGTCGGCTAGTAGTGCCTGTGAATACGATTTTTGAGAGAATTAAAAAAGTGCTTTAAAAGCACTTACTAGGTGTATGGCACAAGGTAAAACACTAAATACATAGAAGGTGTCACTCCTACTACTCCAGATATTCTTCATTTAATATCCAAGTTTTGCTCCTGCAACTAGGTCTTTATATGACTTGGTTGCTAAATGAAGAATTGCATATAGTATATACATTGCAATATTCAGAACAGAGGAATTGTCAAAGAAAGCTCCAACTTGATGACTTCACTTTTACTTGTATAACTCTTACATGTGGTACTGTAATGTATAACAGTACATAAAACTACGGTACTATAACTATATAGTATAATAAAAAATTATAGTACTATATAATCAGAGTGCTCTATAACCAAGATGTGCAGAACTGTACAAAAATTAGACAGGTTGTAAGTCTGAGTTGTAAGTCTAAAGAAGTCTCCTTGGTTGTTAAGTCCAAGAGTTATTTAAATTAAGTAGTCATGAAACAAATTGTTAAACAAGGAATATCTATACTGTATAATCATCCAGTGCAAAGGGACTATGTCAAGTGAGGAATGTGAACAATATAGAGACTTTCTTCCTAAAGAAAACTGGGAAACCCAATTCCATAAGGGGATAAGGAGATAGCTCAGTGGCATAAGTGTCTGCCTGGCATGCTCAATGTCCTGAGTTTGATTCCTGGTATTGTGAAAAACAAAACAAAACAAACAAACAAACAAAAAAAAACACCTGTTTCCTATCATGTTCAAGGAAATAGACGGATTTAGAATTTCATTTAATTCTTATATTTTGAGTGCCTGCTGTATCTCCACATACCTTTCTAGGCATTTGAAAAGAAACAGCTGTGGACAAGACCAATGTCATGGATGAGGATGGTTATGGTGCAATATATAAAATAAAAATAAGTTCAGACAGAACTGAGACAAGATAATAGGGAATTCCATTTTGACTGGGTAGTTAGAAATGCCCTCCCTGAGGTCTTGATGCTTGAGTTAATAAATCCACAGTTTGGGGTCTGCTAGAGAAGGTGGCTCTCAGCTTGAAAGCTGACCCAGACCCTAAAGGCACTAACAAGTAGAGGTTATTTGGCCACCTGCATTCTTTGAGGCTCAGTTGCTAAGTCCTTTCTTGGAGAGCACTGTGAGTGAGAAATGTGAGGGTTGTGTGCATTGGCCAGAAATTTTCTAACCGAGTATTCCAAGCAGAGATTGGCTGGCCACCAGTCTGGAATCTTTAGCAGAGAATTTCTGCATTGGGTAGAATTTGAGGCCTTGACCCTTGTAAGCTCCTGGGTCCTGTGACTGTCCTTCAGCTGGGTTGGAGCCTGTGAGCCAGTCTGTGTCTCTTAGTCGGCCCACCTTGCTCAAGTAGCTGCTTCTCTTCAGCCACTGGCTGTCTGCCCTTTGGTGTCCTGGAGGTAGGCTCAGAATGCTCCCGTGAAGTGTATGGCTCTCCCCTCTGCCTGTGCCTTTTCAGATCCCACCTGCTAAAGAAAATGGTGATGTAAGAAGTTTTAACATTTACAGGATTTAAAGTGATTGTGTTAAATTCTTTAAAAAAAAAAAGAAAGAAAGAAAATGGTGATGATAAATATAGCAAAGTGGGTCAAAAAGTTGAACAGAAATAAAAGAGATGGAAATTGAAAATGTTCCAAGCTAAGACCATACAAACCAAACCCTTGTCTGAAATGCCCCTTTCTTGGAGTGTGGAAAAGCAAAACCTGCAGCACTTCCTACTGATCTCTGCAGGTTCCACACCTGCAGGGCCTGATATCTTTATTTTCTTCCATACTAACTACCATGGGGGGGCCTGAATTTTCATCTACAGGCACAGAATCATTCCATTGCAATTCCAGGGCTTTTCAGCAGGAAGATGGAAAAGTTCCAGGCTTCCTAAAGAAAAAGCCACTCAATGTTGTGTTCCATTTCTGCTTATTCTTTTTTCTATTCAACCTGCTTCAGGCTAAAAGCCTACTGTGGTGACATTTCCTTGTAGCTTGGCGGCTCTCTCTGGCTTACAAATGACCTGAAATAAATAATTAAAATCTCAGCATGACCTCTAAACATTAAGCTTTGCCTCTCTTTGAGACCTCCTTTGAACGTTCACTTGTTTTATAGCATTTTCAGGCTCTATAAATCCTGTTTATTTTGCCTAGCCAGAGAACAGTGGCATTTTAGAAAATATTCATGGTGCTATTTGGATATAAAGAGCCATGCATAATGATTGTAATTCCAAAAACTTCCAAGTAAAAACCTTCCTTGAACCCAGCCCCTCAGGATTTTTGCCAGCCTTCTGGTTTTCCTGTCTGCTCTGTTGTTTCTCAGTGTAAAGACCAAACCAGAACCTGCTGGGTTAATGAATGGAAAGTCAAGTCATAGTGAATGAACCCTTTCCTTAGGACTGGAGAAGTGGGGTTAGATGGTGTTTAAATGTGTGAAGGGGCAGGGTGTGGTGGCACATGCCTGCAATCTCAGAACTTCGGGAGGCTAGAGCAGAGGACCACAAGTCTAAGTCTACCTGGGCCACTTAGCAAGACTGTGTCTCAAAATAAAAATAAAAAAGAGCTAGGAATGTAGCTCAGTGGTAGAACACCTCTGGGCTCAATGCCTAGCATCATCACAAAGAAACACACAGAAACGAAAACAAAAATCCTTGCCCCAGGGGACTATTGCAAAAAAAAAAAAGGAGGTAAAACCCAAAAAAAAGTAATAAGAGTTCATAGGCTTAGTCCAGGATTCCTCAGAGAAGCAGGTTTGTCTCTGAAAACCATGGCAGGGAACACACACAAAGAACAACCTGTTTAAAAAAGGAAATCAATAAAAGGTGGACAATGGACACACCCTCTCAGAACCATTATGTGGAAACAGAAATGAGAAGTAAATGTAAATAAAAAGAAGCTTGAAGAACTGCTTTCATTCGTCTCTGAGACTGCAGACTGACTCTCAGACTTGGCGACTGTCTGGGGTCAGGAGAGTGAGGTCGTGAGTCCAGGGCTCCAGCTTGCGCCTGTAAACCGCTGAGTTACTGCAGGTGACCATTGCTCACCTTGGAACAAGGAACAAAGACACTTTTTTTTTTGGTTGGGGGGGAGGCAGATTCTGTTGTCACTCACGCAGAGAGTTAAAGAACAGTTCCTTGGAGAGTGGCAGGTGGAACTATAGGAGAGTTTCTGAGATTTAGCCTTAGGCAAGAGGCATTTGGCTGGAAATCTGCACTGAAAACTTACTTAGCTAGCGAGTAAGCATGTGACTTTCACCTGACTTCATTCTGTGTTCTGAGGGTTGCAAGACCAGAAACAAGGTCCTGGTTTTGGCTGTGGTCATGTCCGCTCTTCAGAGCAAACTGAGAACAAATTCAAAGGCTGATCTCCAAAGGTAATTCCTCGCTTTGACACTGAGTAGAAATGAGGTGGTTTTTTGTTTTGTTTTGTTTTCTGAGGTGTTTTTTAAAGTGAAACTTTTTATGTTTGTTTTTTCTTTCCACCCAGTGAAAATAACAGATGTGCAATCTTTCAGTTGGATACAGTGGGAATGAAGGAGCTAATATGGGGGGCATCTGAGTGAGGTTCTGCTTGTCGTGGCTTCTAGAACCATAGGCCACGTCTGACGTCTGTGACACCAGCGTAGTTCACAGTGCTAGTGTAAGAGGTGAAACAGGCCGGGACCAAATGGCATCTTCAGGGGCTCTCCAGCTGTGTGCTCTGACTCAGTTTCTTAGTTTTAACTGTTTGTCCTTTTGCTGAAAGCACCAAGAGACTGAGACAGAGCTAGTGTGTGGATTTGTACTATGCTGAACAGGAGTGGTGATAGTGAACATTCTTGTCCTGTTGTTGATTTTAAAGAGAAAGATTTCAGTGTTTCCCATGTAATATAATGTTGACAATAGGCTTGTCATAAATGGCTTTTATCAGATTGAGTTAAAGATTCTATACCTATTTTCTTTGAAGTTTTTAATCATGAAAGGATGTTGGCTTTTGTCAAAGGTTTTCCTTTTTTGCATCTTGAAACAATCATGTGATTTTTTTTTCCCTTGGTTCTGTTTGTGTGGTATCTTACACTTATTGATTTGTTTATATGGAACCATCTGTGTACCTCTGGAAAGAAGCCTACTTGGTCGTGATTTATGCTGTTTGTTAAACAGCATGATTTGTTACATTCTCTTTGCTAGTGTTTTGTTGAGGATTTTTTCATCTCTATTCATTAATGATATTGGTCTATAGTTCTCTTGCTTGGTTGGGTCCTTGTCTATATTTGGAATTAGGGTAACGTTCACTTCCAATAATGACTTTGGGAATACTTCTTCCCTTTTAAGTTCATTAAAATGCTTCAGGAGTATTGATGTTAGAATTTCTCTGAAGTTTTTGTAGAATTCAGTAGTGAACTCAGTAAAACCTATGTTTGCTTATTTGGTAGGTTATTTAATTTCACTGCCTGTTACTCGATTATTTCATTGCTTTCTTGGTATAGTTTTGATAATTTTTAGGACTCTATCAGTCTCTTCTGAATTCTGCAATTTATTTGTTTACAGATTTGAGAAGTAGTTGTTAATAATCTTTTTCATTCTGGCAGTAGTATGTCCATTATAATTTAACCTTTTTCATTACTAATTGCATTAATTTTAATTTTTCCTGTTTTTTGTGGAGAGGCATACCAGAAGTGAAACTCAGGAACTTGTGCTTGCCGAGCAGGCACTGTCCTGCTGAGCTATATCCCCACTCAAGTTTCTCTGTCTGTCTCTGTCTCTATCTCTGCCTCTCTTTCTTTCTCTCTTTCTCTCTCTCTCTCTAACTCTCTCTCTCTCTCTCTCTCTCTCTCTCTCTCTCTCTCTCGTTAGATTGTCTAGGGGTTTGTCTATTTTCAAAGAACACATTCTTCAATAAATTAATTCTCTGTGTGTGTTTGCTATCAGGAATTGAACTCAGGACCTGGCACTTGCCAGGTAGGCACTTGTACCACTGAGCTATATCCCCGGCTGTCTTTGTGTTTCTTTCCCTTTTTTTTAGTTTTCTTTTGTTGGGGAGGGGGTGGAGGAGTTATGGCATGTGACTACATGTCCTCCCAGTTTCATGCGGTCATAGGTGGGGTTATTTCAGAGGTGACTGAATCTATAGTATGTGACACTGGGTGCAATGCTCAGATCAAGGGCACTAGCGTTAAGGGTGTGAATGCCACCCACCCCGAGTTCCCTGGATAAAATACAAGGGGTAGAAAGAGCTGTGGTCACCCTGGCTTGCTTTGCTACCGTTTCCCTGTCATGGACTGCTTCTCCTCTGTGACTCCTTGCCGGAGACCTAGATGATTATGGAGTGAAACTTCTACAAACAGTGACCTGAATAAACCTTTTCTCCCTTTATTTGTGGGTGTTGGGCATTTTGTTTTGGCAATGAGAAAGGTAATTTAGATGGGAAGGGGTCTCAATTTCATTGATTTCTTCTCTGATCTTTTTTTTTTTTAAATTCTTTTCTGTATTTCGGGGAAGGGTCTACAGGGTGTTCAGGGTATCACTACTAGATCAGACTTGTGGTGATTCTCCTGTTTATAGCCTCCCAAGTGCTGGGATTATAGGCTCATGCCACCATGCCCACTCTTAATTGCTGGCTTAGTGTGCCCCAGGAGTGGGGCCGGCATGGCAGGCCTGGAATTGAACCCCTGGCCCCTGCGCCTGCTTGCAGGCGCTTTAATCCACGGAGCTATTTGACCAGCACTTTCTCTGATCTTTAGAATTTCCTTTCTTGTACTAACTTTGGGTTTGGATTGTTCTTGTTTTTCTAGCACCTTGATGTGCATTGTTAGTTATTTATTTAAGCTTTCTCTGAGGAATACCTAAGGGTTAATTTTCTCCAATGATGCTCTTATGGCTCAATTCCTTTGGTTCATATCTTTTAAAATTCCTTCAGGACCCATAACAGATTATTTCTAGTATCCTTTAACTTATTTTTTCCTTTTCTGAGATAGCATCTCACTATGTAGCCTAGGCTGGCCTCAAACTCAAGGCAATCCTCCTGCCTCAGCCTCCTGAGTACTAGGGTGACAGGCATGTACCATCACACTGGACTTATTATGGAATTTTAAAAAGTATTTCCAAGTCATACAGGACAACTATGATAAGTAAGTTGGGTGACAAATTAGGACATTACTGTTTTGTAAGAATGGTATAGTGTGGGCTTCTGCTCTGGGGCATTATAGGCTATTCTGCATGTTGTGACCATTGTTACAGAAAATAACCCTAAAGTCTGGACAAAATTCATAAAGTGACCAGTGAGGTCCCTGAAGAGGTGAAAGAACAGGGAGCCTCTGGTATTGCATGTCCTGGAGAACAGGAGAGGAGCAGCCAATTTGGGGACCCCCGAGCCCCACCCACAGTGGATTCGTACTAGGGATCCTGGAGCCTCTCAACAAACCCAAGAAGCTGTTTCCATTTCAAGTATGACAGAAAATGATCTGCTGAAACTAAGGAAAAACAAGATTTACTGCTAGAAAACAGCAGAATTTGGAATCTGCACATCTTAGCATTGTAATATCCAAGACTCAGTCCAAAATGACTGGATGTGTAAAGAACAGAGAAAAGGAACATGGTCGTAGGAGACAAGTGATCACAGCTGAGCAAGCTAATAACATTTAGGCTTTATAGTTTTAAAAACTATTACAGCTGAAGATAAGAAACTAGGAGAAAAGGTTTCTTTTCCTAAATCAAAATCTCAGCAAAGAAATGAGAAATTTTATCAGAGAAAGAGATACAATGAAAAATGACCACGTGGAAGTGTTTTATGGGTTTTTTGCTCTCTTTATACCTTTCAGTTTATACCAGTTTGACTTCATTATGCCTTGGAATGGGCTTCTTGTTTATTCTATCTTGAACTTGTCTAGTATCTTGTATTTGCAAACTTTTGGTTTGCATTACATTTAAGAAGATTTCGTTTATTATTTATTCAAATATTTCTTCTAGGGCTGGGGAGATAGCTCCATGGTCTAAGTGCCTGCCTGGCCAGCACAAGGACCTGAGTTCAGTACCCAGTACTGCATGCCGTGCAGGCCCTGGAACCCTGGGCTTGCAGTGTGAGCCATGGAAACTGGGCATGGTGGTGCATGCCATAATCCCAGCACTGGGGAGGCTGAGACAGGAGGATCACTATGAGTCTGAGCTGTGTAGTGAGACCCTGTACCAAATAAATAAATAAATAAATGTTTTTTTTTTTTAAATTTCAAATATTTTTTCTATTTCATTTTTTTTCTCTCCTTTTGAGAGTCTAGTGACATGTGTTTGATATCATCTAACAAGTCCTTGGGACACTGTTCATTTTGTTTTCTTTTTTTTAATTTATTTTATTTTATTTTATTTATTTGTGTGTGTGTGTGTGTGTGTGTGTGTGTGTGTGTGTGGCCAGCTCAGCCCACCAGAGGGGCGGGGCTGGCTGGCATGTGGTGCTGGGGGATTGAACCGTGGTCCCTTGTGCTTTGCTAAGCTTGTTCTAAGTAGGTGCTTTAGACCACTGAGCCATCTCCCCAGCCCTCATTTTGTTTTCAATCTTTTTCCTGTTACTTATTTTGACTAACTTTGATTGATTTGTATTAAAGTTTACTTATGTGTTCCTTTAACATTTCCCTTTGGTGGTTAACTCCATCTGGTGAGTTTTCTATTTTAAAAAATGGTACTTTTCATGTGGAATTTGCATAGGAAGCACACTTCCAACTACAAACCAACTGTGAAACATTAAGGATATATTTTGTAACCTATAAGTCAATTTCTAAACATAATCTACCTCTAACATCCTATGGTACACATAAAGCAAAGACAATACTTTAAAAACAGGAAAATTAAAATAGAATAATTTAATTTGTTTGCTTTTCTGAGACAGGGTCTGGTTATTCCGCCTGGTCTTGAATTCAGTATGTAGCCTAGGCTGATCTCAAACTCTCAGTAGTTCTCCTGCCTCAGCCCTCTGAGTGCTGGGATTACAGGCATGTATCACTGTGCCTGGCTAAAATTATTCTTTAGTGGGAAAGCAGGAAATGAAAAATAGGAGAAACATCTCAGAAGAAACAAATAGGAAAAAAAAAAACAAATAGAAATCAAAAATACATAAGTAAAATGCTAGACCTGAATCTATTCATATCAGTAATTAAATGCTAAAGAGGGAAAAACTCCTGCTGACTGAGATTAATTATTGGTTTTAGAAGTTTTGGTTTGTTTTTGCAACACTAGGAAAGCAGACACAGACTGTTGGTTCATGGTAGGCAAATGTTCTACCACTGAGCTGCATCCCCAGCCTCTGATAGGCATTGTTTTTGAATTAATGTAAAAATAAATATAATACCTCACTAACAAAGATTTACAGATCCAGGAGTGGTTGTTTATGCCTGTAATCCCACCACGTGGGAGGCTGAAGTGGGAGAATTTTTGTGAGTCTGAGGCTAGCCTGTGCTACATAAGTGAGTTCAAGGACAGCCTGAACTACATAGTGAAATCTTGTCTCAAAAAAAAAAAAAAGTACATGTGCAAAATAAGTCTATGAAATGATTTTAACATCATATATCATTAGGGAATTACAATGACCATAAGATACCACTACACTATTAAATACCACTGTTAGATACCACTACATTATTAAAATGAGACCAAAAGTCAAACTACTGACAACACCAAATGCTGGTGAAGCTATGAAGCTATGAACAAACAGGAATGCTCATTGATGCAATACTTTGGAAGATAGTTTTGTCAGTTTCTTGTAAAACTAAACATACTCTTAATGCTACACTTCTTTACCAGCTTTAGTCATAATTGCCAAAATTTAGAGCAGCCAACATATCTTCCAGTAGGTGAATTGATTAATAAACAATGGAATATCCAGACTATGGAAGATTGCTTAGCTCTCCCACTTCAAGGTGCTTTCCCCAAAGAGCTTAACACATCATTCCAGAGTGATACATGCATACCAGTGTTTAAAACAGCACAACTCATAATAGCTACATTCTGGAAGTAGTCTGTACACCCATCAGTAGATGATTGAATAAAGAAAATGTGGTCTCTCTATAATGGATTACTACTCAAATATAAAGAATGACAGATTTGAGACATTTGTAGAAAAATATAACACTGAGTGAAATAAAGCAGAGCCCCAAGCTTAAATTCAGTGTAGTATCTCTCCATTGAGTGAGGTGAAGTTCAAACAAAGAAAATGACGAAGGATGGCTAGAAGGGGACAAGTAGGTCGGGGGTGATAGCATGGCAGTCTAAGCACTGCCTGAAAAGCCTAAGGACCCTAGTTTGATCCCTGGTATCATATGCCATGCTAGCCCTGAAATCGGGCGTGGCAGTGCATGCCTGTAATTCCAGCACTGGGGAGGCTGAGACAGGAGGATCACTATGAGTCCAAGCTACATAATGAGACCCTGTACCAAATAAATAAAACATTGAAAATAATTTATTATTAGTTTTTAGTGTATTTGTTTGTTGCAGGGTCTCACTACACAGCTCAGACTGGTGGTGATTCTCCTGCTTTCAGTCTCCCCTGTGCTGGGATTATAGGCATGTGCCAGACTCTGGCTGGCTCACCCCACTCTGGGGGTGGGGCTGGAGTGGCATATGATCCAGGAATGGAACCGTGGTCCCTGTGCTTGCCTAAGCTTGCTCGAGCAGGCACTTTGTCCAATGAGCTGTCTCGCCTACCCCTAAAAAAAATATTAAAAAAAAAAAACAAAAAAGAGGGAGATGGACAAGGGGATGGATCTCTTGTAAATGGAGGATGAGTGGGAGGGAGAGGGAAAAGGGAAATATGTGGAATAAAGATTTGCTATGTGCAGGAACCCAATAACCTCAGTGAGCATAAACATATGTCATAAACATGAGCTGAGAATATATCAACAAGAATGAAAACAGGGAAATGGAAATAAGTGGTGGGGAGGAATTTAAACAAAATAAGCTGCATTACATACAAGTACCTACTTTCCAAGATGATTGTAAATTGCATGTACTGAAAACATGCACTAATAAGAATTTAAAAATAAATAAAAAGAGGAAATGAGAAAAAAAACAAGTAATAGCCATTTAAAGTTTATTTTTGGTTAAGAACATTAATAATCAGATGCATGTAATGTGTATATTTAGGATTTTGCAGTGAATTTAGTTTTGTCTATGTTGACTTTTCAGCATTTGTATTTGCTGAACCTTTCCCTCTTTCTCTTTTTTTTTAGTTTTGGTTTTGCTATATAGTGCAGGTTGGCCTTGATTCGCTATGTAGCCCAGGCAGCCTTGAATATGCTGGGATTCTCCTGCCTCAGCCTCCCAAGTGCTGGAATTACAGGCTGCACCACCACAGAGGCAGCCTGCCTACTCATTTTCTTAATTGCTACATTTTCACTTAGGCAACAACATTGCTAATAACCAAGGTAAAGATAAAGCTACTTGCTACCCGTGAGCTGTGTCTCTAGCCCTTTATTTTTCAGGCATTTCATGGTATTCCCTCCCCAGCAGGTTCTGCACTAGCAGAAATGAAACTTCCCAGCGGCCCATCCTGCCTACCCAGAGAGAAGCAGCTTTCCCTTTCCTGGCCTCCTCTCTAGCTTCTCCCCTCCCTTTTCCCTGGAATGACCCCCTGGGAAAGAAGCCCTCCCTAGGAGAGGCTGAGCGCTGCTCTGGAAGGGTCGGCTTGCACAGGGCTCTGTTTGTATCTGTACCAGTGCTCCAGTCCCATCCATGGCCGCAATATTACAGACAGGCTGTGTGAAGATTTTGAAGGTTTTTTTTTTTTTTTTTTTTTTTTTGTTGTTACTTTTTTGGAAAAGATTATCTGCCAGGAGTCCACTTCTTTTCAGCTATTTGAAATCCTTACCACAAAAATCTCAATTGCAGTCTCATTATGTACTGCTAATTAACACTTATTTTCCCATCCCGGCACTTGGCTCATAGGGCTTCTGTGGAGCAGCTTTCTGGACCTCCAGAGTCCTCTCATCACAATGAGGACAGTGAGTAAGTGGGTGGCCAAAATGTGACACTCCAAAGAGAGCTCAAAAACTGTTACAAACATATGTCTTGGTTATGTTTTCTGATCTCGTCTGCAACAATTAAAGGATAACTGTACCCCTGTTTATCTTTCTATAACTTTTAGGGAGAGATAAAGTTAATGTTGAACACAATTCTGTGTGTTCAGCATTAGTCAGTGGCTTATTCATTTATTTAGGAAATATTTATTGTACATAAACCATGAGGCAGGCACTAAGCTAAGAACAGAAATAAACCATTTGTGCCACTAACAATCTTAATCTAGTGCTGAGAGGGTGGGGGCTGCAGTCTCAGCTATTCAGGCGGCTGAGGTAGAAGGATCACTTGAACCCAGAGAATTTCAAATTAGCCTGGGCATGTCATCAAGACTGTATCTCAAAATCCGGTGGTGCATGCCTGTAATCCCAGTGTTCTGGGAGGGTGAGCCAGGAGGACTGCAAGTTGAAACCCAGTTTGGGCAATTTAGCGACTTAGTTTGATCCAGTCTCAAAAAAGAAGATCTGGAAAGAGATGTTGCTTAGTTCAATCCCCAGTGTGGAGGATTGGGGGGCAAACAACAAAACTGAACCAATTCCATCTTCACGGAGATGTATCCTAGTGAGGAAGAGTCACAAAAATGCTGGGATCCAGTACAGACTGAGGTGATCGCGAGTTTAAATCCAGCGAGGGCAATGTAGCTACAAGCTGTTTCAAAAACTTATGGCTGGGGATGTGGCTTAGTGGTGGAGCACTCTCCGAGTTGGGGTCTTCAGTTTCCAGTCCTGAAAACAGACAAAAAAAAAAAAAAAAGTGAAAGCTGTGCCATTCGGTGCTGATGGCACTGTAGACTGAATAGCCGAGGAGCGGGAGGGAGGGGGGCGCAGCCAGTGCGGATGGGGTGCTGTCCCCTCAGCCTGGAAGACATCGCGGCCCACGGGATATTTAACGGTGTGAAGATGAACACTATTCAAAGATGAAGGCTGTGGGGTGGGGAGAAATAATCCCCCACACACACACAGCCGGCTGGGTGGGACGCAATGGGGCTCTCTGGTTCCCGGGGGCTGGGGCAGGGCGGGCAGGCATGGGGTACAGGCCCCTCCCCTGTAAAAGGATCCCGGGCTCTGGCCCGCCCGCACCGCCCCCTGCCGTCTGTTTGCCCAGCAGCCGGCCTCCCGCCGCGGCCCATCCGAGCGCAAGGTCCCGGCCGAGGTGCGGGACGCCGTCGCCCACTCCACCTGCTGCGGCGAGGCCCGGAGGGACGTGTGCTCAGCTCCACGCTGGGCAGGAGCCGCGGCCGCTGCCTGACCCGCGTAGTGCAGGCGGGCCCAGCAGAGATCTTGCACAGCAAGCGCTGAGTTCGGAGCGATGGGAGGCGCCCACTCTCAGACCCCGAGGGGCGCGGAGACCACCGAGGAAAGGCCCCCGAGACTCCGAGAGACCGCGTGAGTCCCAGCGCCCGATCCTGGCTGCCTTGGGAGCCCCCGCCGCGTGGCGCTGCCCAGGGCGGGAAGAGGGGGCGCTGGGGGCATGAGTGCAGGCCGGGCTGGTGGGACACCCCAGGACCTGTGCTACCCAACTTTCTCTGGACTTGTCCAGGAGGGAACTCGCAAGGGCTCGAAACGTTAAGGGGTGCAAACTCCGAAACCCAGCCCTGGGTCGCTTGGGGTCTGGGAGTTTGGATGCGGTGCCTGCTGCTCCCGAGAACTCCCTCTCTTGTTTGCTCGAGATTCAGCGATGACCTCAGAAGAAGGGCTGTATTGTAGTAGTGGCAATTAGGCTTTTGTTCTGAGACGGCAACAATTGGGGACTCTGAGTACTGTAATGCAAGCTGTGCGGGGACCAGAGAACAGGCTCCAGGGGAGTCCCTCGACTGAAAGATGGTCACGCGTCTTGACAGAGGGAGGGCGTGTTGATAACCTCTTGAGAATTCAGGCTTTATTTTATTTTTATTTATTTTGAGAACCTAGCCTTTAAAAGTTTAATTAAAAATTTTTTAGACAGCACGTGCCTTGCAGGTCAGGCCGTGCCAAGCATCTGTGCTCGATTTTAATTCAGCAAATATCAGAACTTCTTAGTTTGAGAAAGACACATCTCTTACATGGGCAGGTTGGGTCGGGATGGGCTTTTAAATCGTTTTTCCAATCAAAAGTAGCTTCCTGAGTATCCAAATACTTGAGACGTTATTTGTGCCTCCTAACAGTTGCATATGATCAAAATTAAATTTAACTGCATGTACTGCAAACATGTCTAGTTAAAAAAAAATCTAAATTTAGTTCAGGCAGCTTATTCTCGATAAGGATGGTTGAGATTTATTGCACATGTAAGGTATACCAAATGCCTCTAAATACTTATCATTTGATTCCAAACAACAGGATTGGTTGCTGTTATTATCACCATTTTACCAGTGAAGAAACTGAAGCTCAGAGATCAAATAAGTTCACTCAGCTAGAAAGTGCTGACCCCTAAATCACGTATCTCCAAAGTTTATGATGGAGCTACCTTCCACTCAAGAGTTGGGACTGTCCTAGGAAACAAATTTTTACTTCAGTTGGGAGAACACCGCCCCCCCTTTCCCCCTTAGTTTTCCCAAATAAGGGAAAAATCTGACTCAGCAATGCTTAATACCTGAAAGATGAAGTTGTCAAAGTCATTTAACTTTAGAAAGACAAACAGGAGAGAGCAGAGCATCCAGAGGAAGTTCAGAACATTTAAAGCAGGCAGCTTCCAAGCACTGCTTTTCAGCAGCTGGAGTCTTGTACCTTCCTTCCTCAGAGTCAAGGTGGATCATTTTCTGCATTTGTGAAATGGGACTTATAATGCCTGCTTCATAGGCTGACATGACAGTGTATGTCTATGATTCCCAAATCAGTTTTACTCTGAGAAATACAGTATGTTATTTTGGCCAAGGGTGAAACTAGAGAGCAGGGACCATGTGGCCAGGCATACTGTGGAACTGGAAAGTAAGTATTGGGATCATTGGCTAACACTGAGCTGAAGAAATGAAGTCAGCACATGAAAGCATAGAGTTCAGCTGTTAGTGTTAAACTGTCAGCTGTCAAATCCTTAATTCTCAGGGTATCAATCATTTTCAGTGGCTTGGCAGTATTCTCTTTCTCAGGTGAGGTTCTGTCTGTGCTGCATAGATGTAACAGAACTTACCTAAATTAACCAGCATAAATCCCTAAATTTGGTTCTTGCTTGGGAATGCAGCCCTTCCTTTCTCAAGGGGAAACATGAAGCTGCACATAGGGCTGGGGTGTAGCTCAGTGGTAGGATATTTGCCTTGAACGTACAAGGCCCTGGGTTCAATCTGTTGCATCACAAAATGAACTGAACCACATAAATGCATATAGCCAGTGCTGGGTTTATTAATCTTACCGAAGCATGCAGACTTTACTTCATGTGCCAGGTAAAAGACCCTTTAGAAAGGTGAGATTCCACAATTGCCAGAGTGTGTGTTTTATCCATGTGCAGATGCACAGCCACAGGTCTCCCCAGGGTCCAAGGAAAGGGGGGTTCAATGCTAACCCCATTTGCTGCAGGCTTCCTGCCGGACGTGTGGCTGTCATGGATAACAATGACCTCAAGGAAGTCCTCCTGCTCAGGCTGTGGCAGTTTTGAAATGTATTGTTAACAGACACGTGAAAATCACATGAATAGTGCCTTCAGGCCAGTGCTTTTCTTTTGGAAGAGAAATTATGTTTCAGAATTGTTCAGCTTATGTTTCAAACTAACTTAATCAGGTATAAAATGAACCAGATAAACTTCTCATACAAGAGCTTTGTTGTACAATAAAACAAGGATAGCTGTATGTGGGAAGAAATGTCTGAAATTTTAAGATAAAATTTATTATTATTGAAAAATGTAACTGCCAGCCTTCTCCAAAGTCAAGGAAACAAATGGCCAACTTTGGTAAGGGCTGGGACAGATGTGTGTGTGGGCATGTGGGTGTGCCCACACACATACTCACTTCATTTATTCAAGGAGGCAGCACAATATAATGATAAGGGACAGAAGCTGCAGAGTCAGGGAGACCTGGGGCAAATTCCAGCCAGATCCTTTATCAGCTTTCTTGAGGAAGCATTGGAAATACAGTTATTTAAACTCTTTTGGTGAGTACATTCTGAGTCTTTGAATCAGCAATAATAATCACATCCACTCTGAGAGTAGTGTGTATTATTAGCACAGTACCAGCACTTCGACAGGGCTCCCTACAAGAACCACTGTTCTCACATGTGTGCGTGTGTGTGCAGCTCTTCGACCCAGAGCCTAAGGCAGGCGCATTGGCAGGTGTGTCCATGAGTGAGGCGGCACCTCTTCTGAAGCGAACCTTGATTTATGTGCTAATTCAGCAAAGCTCTTTTGAGAAGAAACACAATCACCAGAATTAAATTTTTCTTTTGTCTTTCTCTGGCTCTCACTTTCTATATGTGGTACTAGGAATTAAACCCAAGGCCATCACACTGAGCTACATTCTCAGCCTTTTTTAGTGGAGGTTGTATTTATTTATTATTTGTTTGTTTGTTTTTGGTGCTGAAGCCCCCAGCCATATGATCCAAATAGGTTTTCTAAAAGTAGTAAGTAATTTGTGGCAAACTTCAAAGAATGACATAAAGTAGACGGACAAGGATATATAACTAATTCATGTAGATCTCATTTAACTTGTCTGTCTGGAATGTGAGACCCCTACCCATTGTCAGTTCTTACTAGTTAATTTTTTAGACCCAATTTTTTATTTGCATTTGGAATTTAATGTATAGTAGCCAAGTCAGGGGGAGCTTCTGAAGTCTTTTTTTTTTTTTTTTTGGTACTGGGGATTGAACTCATGGCCTTGTGCTTGCCAAACACGCACTTATTCTACTTAGCTATCCCCGCAGACCCTTGAAGTCTTATGTGGTTTTGCCATGTGCCCTTCTGCTCCTCTGTAGGTGATCAGGACAGGATTCTCTGTGAGATGCAAGGTTCCTGACAGCCAAACTGCCGTACCTCTGGCTGGGCATGTCCCTGACTTGGAGAGAGAGGTGTCAGCCTTGAAGTTGTAGGCCCAAGGAAACGTGACTGGAAACAAGAAACTCAAGGAGCGCCAAATGCTAAACCCACTACTATCAGATTCATTGTGTTCTCCAACTTTGTACTATATACTTCTGCTGGCATTAAAAATATGTCAGGACTCATTTATCACAGAAGGTTTTCTAATGGCTGTGTGAATATTGTGTACAATTAAAGAGAGAAATTAGAAGGAAGTTAGGGGAAAAGTTCCAGAAAAGTCATATGAATATATGAAGAAAAGTTAAAAGCATGAGTAGTATTGAAGTTGGGGTGATGGTTAGAAAGATGCAGAAGTACATATTTCTGAGGGGGTGCTGGCTGGCTCCATCTCTGGTGAAGCCCAGAAGGAAATGATTTGACCTTCCTGACAAGGGGATGATGTCTATGTTAAATGTAGCCACCAGGACTTCTAGACCATGAGGGTGATGGAGGTAGTGAAGAGAGTTGCTAAGGTAAGCTGGGTGTGGTGGCCCGTACCGGCAGCCCCAGAAGGCTGAGGCCAGAGGATCACAAGTTGTGACCTTCTTTCGAAATAAAAGGGTTGGGGGTGTGGCTTAGTGTGAAGGCTCTGAGTCTAATTCCTAGTATCCCTTTAAAAAAAAAAAAGCAGTAAGGTAAGTAGAATTCCTCTCTGCATGGTATTAAAAAGTAAAGCAGGCCTTCATCATGGTTGGCTACTGGAGGGAGTTCAGGGAGGTTAGCTCAGCAGTGCCTCCCTTCCCTCCCTTAGCTTTATGGCCAACTGTGCCACAGCCCTGTCCTCACTCTGCAGCCTCTCCCGCCACCTGGCACATGTTTCAGGATTGAAAACCAAGAAGCTAAATGAAAAAAGTAACTAAGGCACAGCTGCTGGTGTTCTAAGTGTGGGAAGTGCGTTATCTGAAGTCAGATTGGTCAGCAGCCAGCGTGAACTCTACACAGCTTGAGCTGTTAACCCACAGCCCAGACCTGGGCTGCACTGTCCCACTGGCCACGGAGGCCACCCTCTTTTCTGACTGGCATGGGCATTCTTTTCCTGTTGTGGTGAGGGATATGTGTAGCATGAACAATATCCACATTAACCATTTTTAAGGGTCTGATTCTCAAAAAAAAAAAAAAAAAAAAAAGCCTAGACAAAGGACTTGAATAGACATCCAAAGAAGACAGAAATGGTGGGTAATCACAGAAAGATAATCCTATATCAATCACAAGAAAAACACAAATTGAAACAAATTGAGGTAGGTCATCTCTTGGACGAGGGAGATAGCTCAGTAGAATAAACGCTTACCTGGCAAGTGTGGGGTCCTGAGTTTAATCCCTGGTACCACCAAAAAAAAAAAAAAAAGAAAAAAAAAAAAAAAAAAGAAAGAAAGAAAAGAAAAGAAAAAAATTGAGGTCATCTCTTTACACCCGTTCTGTTAGGATAGCTACATATAAACAATAGAAAATCACGAGGATGGGTGAAGAAGTGGAGAAACTCAAACTTTCACACACTTTTGGTGGAAATGTACAGTGCTATGAGAAGGTGGGCAACAGTTTAGTGAGTCCCAGAAAGCTGAACATAGGATTATCAAATGACTCAGTGTAAGCTCCTTAGCTGCACTCCCTGACCCCACCTCCAGCCAGGCTCTTTGTCCTAACCTGTTTGTGAGGAACCTGCTGTGCACCAGGCCTCTGGGCCTGGGCATCCAGAGCACAGAGATGTGGGCAAGAGCTCATGCGAGGCAGGCAGGGGCTGAGAATCTCAGTTCTGAGCAGTGAGGTGAGCAGGGGGCAGGCCAGGAAGCCAGCCTCCTCAGAGGGTGAGCTCCCAGGCAGGCAAGTCAGGAGAGTATCTAGGAGAAAGGGAGATGACTTGAAGGGCTGGCTGTGTGGGGGGCTGTTGCATCTGAGGAGCAGGGAGGATTTGGTGGGTGGAACAGAGGTGAGATGTGCTGGAAAGGTGAATGAGAGTTTCTCCTTCATTTCCAGGCCTCGCTAGGCCTCCTTCAGCCTGCTGTCTGGGAAGTGTTATCGAGGGGTGCTTGGTGAAGGTTAGTGGCTTCCAAGGATTCTCCTCCTACCTCCTGGTTCAACCCAGGCAGCACAGCAGCAGGCTCGACTTTCCTGTTCACACTGTACTTTATCTTAACCTCCATTGATTTGTAATGTAGCATACCATTTGCTTGCTTAAAGTTGGAAGTTATCTTGTTCTATTTTCTGTTCCCTAACAGAATACCTGACACTGGGTAATTTATAAGGAAAAAGACATTGGTGCAGCTTACAGTTTTACAAAGTGGGAAATTTGAGATCAACAGCTGCATATGGTGAGGTTGTAAATGGGCAACTGCAGAGTTCCAGGGTAGCGCAGGGCATCACATGGCAAGGGGTTTCCAAGAGACAAGGCCAAACCAGCTTTGATAACAGATTTGCCATGGAGACGACTCACTAACCTGCTAATTCCAGAACCCATGGGTGACTCTTCCCTCATAACCTAGTGACCCACTTTTAATAATTCACAGTGGGGATTAAATTTCAACCAAAGTTTTGGTGGAGACAGGAATATTACACAGGCACTTTGCAGAGTAATGCCTGTGTTCTGAAAGTGGGATAGCTTTGTTTCTGAGAAAACCCAGTTTCATTTCATATTGTATGTCCATAAAAAAACCTTGACAACATAGGTCAGGATGAACACTCCCAGGAATCTTGCAAAGTTGTTTTGCTATGTAACAATAGCTATGAAAACTTCTTTATGCTACACATCCCTGGGTGGTAAACATTTTCATATATTTTTTCTATGTGAAAAGACATATCTGCACATTATAGAAAAGTTGAGCCAGGCATGGTGGTGCCCAGCTACATGGCGCATGCCTGTAATGCCAGTGCTTGGGAGGCTAAGGCAGGAGGATCACTGTGAATGTAAGGCCACCTGGGCTACATAGTGAGTCTAGGCCAGCCTGAACTATATAGCAAGACCCTATCTGAAAAAAGAAAGAGAGAGAAGGAAGGAAAGAGGGAAGGAGAAGGGGAGGGAAAAGAAGGGAAAGTAAGGGAAGGGAAGAAGGAAAGGAAGGAAGGAAGGAAGGAAGGAAGAAAGAAAGAAAGAAAGAAAGAAAGAAAGAAAGAAAGACAGACAGACAGAAAGAAAGAAAGAAAGAAAGAAAGAAAGAAAGAAAGAAAGAAAGAAAGGAGTTGGGAGTGTCAAGTGATGCCAAAACCTGTCCAGGACCTTATTTTATATTTGCATGGACCTCACAAAATAGATATTACTCTTTCTATTTCACAGTTCAAATACAGGCCTAGAGAAGTTCAGAAGCCACAGAGCACATAAATAGGGAGCTAGGATCTGAGTGGATCTGGGTCTGAAGAAATGGGCATAAACAGGAGATGAAGTTACTGGGCATTGTTTCCAAAGTGTACCTGCTTCCCAGGCACTCATTAACTAGCAGAGTTAACTGCTCACCTACTTGAAAAACAGTTTATGGTTCTTTCCCTACTGATAGCATAGTTTCAGAGAAGCAGATGTTTGATGCGCGATCCAGCCCATTCTGTAGGTAAATACCATATACTGTATTACAGTATGTTCTAGATGGATTAATGAACTTGGAACACACAGCTGAAGTGAGTCAGCGTGGTGCTGGGTGTGGAAGGCCCACCTAAGGATTGTTGCCAGTAGCATAAAAACAGAAATGGGGGGTGCTGGAGAGATATCTCAGCAGCATAAGCACCTGCCTGGCAAGCGCAAGGTACTGAGTTCGATCCCCAGTACCAGGAAAAAAAAAAAAAGCAGAACTGGGAGGGAAGTTGGTGTGCTGTTGCTGGAGAAGCATGTCATGCTGACTTTCCTAATAGGAACTCAGCTGCCCTCATTTTTGGAGGTACTTGGGTCTTTACTCTCCCTGAGGATGGCTGTGGTTCTCTTCAAAGGAGCTCTGGTCCTTCCCTTGAGCATCACTTCCTGGTTCCAGTGCAGATCCCTCAGTCTGACGGTGCAGATCTTTCATCCCACTGGTGCAGACTTTCTAAATCCTACCACTGACCTTTGGGCCTTCACCATGCAGATACTTGATACAGACTTTCATGAGACATTGTCATGGGCTCTTGGCCTCCAGTTGGACTTGTGGAGGCCATTACCATGGGCTCTAGGTCTTGGGCTGGACTCATGCAGGATATTGCCATGGGATCCAGGCCCTCAGCTGGATTCTTTGGGTCTCTAGTGCATGGACAGATCTCCTGCGCTCTTCTGCATTTGATTCTTTGAGTGAATATTGTAAAATAATCCTGTAATAGTGTGCCTTGTATTAAATCTGTTCCCTTGCAAATCTCAATTACAACAACCCCTCAAGGGTTTTTCTCATGAATTATTTTTGTCTGTGAGTCTTGCTTTGCCTAACAACTGTAAATGTTGTGTTTCTATGGCTACACTGAAATTGTGGTTTGAGAGCACAAAGCTAGGGAGGCTGGTGAGATTGGAAAGTGAGAAGCTGACATTTCCTTTGCCTTTTTAGTTCTGTATATATTCTGACCTTGGAAGGCCCTCAAGCTCTTTGTTTATCAACTTCGATTCCAGAGCACAGCACAGCATGCCCAGCAAACTGGGTTTGAGCTCTAGCACATAAAAAGTTATATTTGGGCTGTAGTAATTCTGGACCGATGTGTGCATGAAGCCCACGATGTCAGTCTGTTTTTTGTCACTAAAAAATTAGCAGATGTGATCAACGTACAATTAGGAAAGGCCGAGCTGGGCCCATGGCTTGGAGGTCCAAGGCCTGTTGTCCTGCGGCTGTGGTGAAGCACCACTGCCCAGCAGCACCACTGTAGACACCAAGCCTTTAATACAGGGCTTTGGGAACATTCAGGATCCGAGTTCTAAGATTGTGCTTTTTAATAGATGCCCAGTGCCTTGTAGTGATGACGCTAGCCGGGTCCTGAATAACATGGGCCCATTTGCGGCCCATATCCAAACCAGAGGCTGGCAGATTTTTTTAGGGACAAAGTTAGAATGAAGAGGGATGCCCACATTTGGAGTCTATGTGGCAGTAATGAGGATGAAGAGGGACAGAAGGGGCTCCTATCACAGTCTTCGAGTTCCTGTTCCACGTAAGGGCTACTGTCTACCTGTTTTCTGCCTCCTTGATGCTTAGGGCCAGGTGGAAGGGTCTGTTCTCCAGGATACCACCAGGGGGCACCAGCCATCACCTACTGGTTTGGGCCTAGGCTGGGTGGGAGTAAGTCAGTTTTCGTCAGTCTCCCGGGGTAAATGAGAGAGCTTTAGGGTACTAACTTGTGTTACTTGCAAGAGAAAAGAAAATAGACTACAGGATGGTGGGAGATGAGCTTTTATACTTTTGTTTCCTTTTGCTGGCTAGGACCCTGCTGCTCTGGGATGTGTGGTTTTTCTTTACTCCTCCAAATCGTGTGGTTCAGAGGACTTTTTTGGGGGGAGGGGTAGTAAAGATCAGATTTATTTAATACAACACCCTTCAGGTTCTTGGCCACTACATTGCTGAGGCAGGCAGGGAAGGTAGATTTGGTTCAGCACGCTCCACAGTAGTGCCTGCTGCCTCCTTTCCACCTGCTCAAGATAGCCTCCAACACATCTTAAGATCTCAGGAGACCACTTCTGTAGCAGGGAATATATATA
>NW_004524664.1:3655712-3696882 GCF_000260255.1 Octodon degus | reverse complement strand
ATGAACCCTTCATTTCCCACCTGCAGTGCCCCCAGAGTGACCAGCACTTTCCTCTTGATCAGAAAAGTGGACATTATGATTTTTTTTTTTTTTTTTGTACAGGGAATTGTACTCAGGACCTTGCGTTTGCCAGGCAGCTTATGCCACTGAGCTATCTCCCCTGGCCCCCAAATTTTTAAAAATTAGTAAGAAAAATACACACTTCATTTTTCTATTAAGAATAGTATTTGTGGGGCCAGGGATATAGTTCAGCAGCATAAGCACCTGCCTGGCAAGCACAATGTCCTGAGTTCAATCCCTGGTACTGTAGAGGAGGGGGGAATAGTATTTGCTATAGGCAGCCATTTCTCATCTCACCTTGGTGAGGAAAAGACAGGGTGTAGAAGACATCGTACTCACACCACCTTCCTTTTCCTTTGGTTCAGAGTACTTTCTTTTCTTTTCTTTCTTTCTTTCTTTTTTTTTTGTTTGTTTGTTTTTTTAGGGAATGGTCTACAGGGTGTTCAGGGTCTCACTACTAGATTGGACTCATAGTGATCTGCCTGTTTACAGCCTCTCTAGAGGTGGGATTACAGGCATGTACCACCACACCCAGGCTATTTTCTGTGGCTTCAGAGAAATTGGAAACCTTTCTTCTCCTCTGAATCCTTCGTTGCTCATTCACAGATAGTCACTGCTCTGCTTTCAGCATAAGCACCCTGTGTGGGAGGCAGAGGGGACTCATTGAGACTTTTTTATTGGCAGAATATAAGTTGTGAAGACTTTCTTTAAAATATTTGTTAATTGAATGTGTGGCAGAACTTTCTAGTGCCCTCTGGTGGCCTTTTAGCTCCTGGCTGGCAAATTTGTATTGCAGAAGAGGTTGTGTGTGTGTGTATGTGGAGGGTATGTTTGTTACTATGGACAACCCAGGGACACTGTACCACTGAACTACACCCCCTAGCCCTTTTGAAATGTTATTGAAAAATAAAATTAAGGGTCTCACTAAGTTGCCCAGGCTGAATTTGAGCTTCTGATACTCCTGCCTCAGTCTTCTGTGGTGCTGGCATTACAGGTGTACCACCATATCAGGTTTAGGAAGATTTTATTCAGAGTGGAAGTGGGGAGACTGCTTCTTCCCCAAACCAGCAATTCCTCATTAAGAGGAATGATTTATTTAACTGTTGCCTGTAGCTCAAGCTTCTCAGAGGCTGAGGCCAGATCCTACGTCCAGGAGGTCAGAGCCAGCCTGGGCAGTAGAGCGAGGCCTGTGTCAAAAAAACAAGTTATTCCAGTTCCCTAGTGACCCAAAATAAGCAATATTGTTTGAAGAGCAAAACCCTAACAAATCCAGGACTCACGGGACTGGCTCTTCCAGCACTTCTGATGCTTTCACATTTTTCCTTGTGTTTTTTACCTGGCCAGTTCATCGCTGTTTTCTTTTTAAGCATAAGTTGTTTTTATGCCCTTGCTAATTGTCTGCATATTTGAGTTTATACTGTTGTACCAATGGCCAGTGAAATTGAAGGGAAGATATGTGGTGGTGGGACCTGGATGATTGGGAGGGCATAGAGGTTGTGTGTATGGGGAGTGACAGCCAGCCAGACACGTACTCTGTGGGTGTGGGAGGTAGCTTGTATGTGTGACTTTGTGAGAGTGTATGGGGAGGGTGTTTGTGCATTAGAAACTTCTGTGGGGGAAGATGTATAATTGGGTGGTATATGTGAGAATGGTGCGTGAGACTGTGAGACTGTGCAGGGAAAGTGTGGTGCATGTGCTATGTGTACACGAGAGTATGTGGGTTGGGTTGTTTTGTGTGACTGGGGCTACAGTGTGTGAGACCATAAGGAGGAAATGTGTGATTGTGTATGACATGTATGTAGTATGTATGTGTACGTTACAATGTAGGGGGGTTGGAGTGTATTTGTGTGTGTGTGTGTGTGTGTGAGTGACTGGGGCATATAGTGTATCTGTGTGAGAAAGTGTGGAGGAAGTGTGGTTTGTGTGACTTGTAGCATGTATGACATGTACCTAATGTGTGTGTACATGAGACTGTAGGTGGGGTTCTTGTGTTTTTTTTTTTGTGTGTGTGACTATATATGGAACTGTGTGTGATTGTTCGGGTGAGCTGTCATGTGTATGTGTGACTCAGCATGAGACTCTGTGGAGGAAGTGTGTGACCATGTGTGGTGTGAGTCCGTCTATATGAGGCTGTGTATGGAGTGGTGTTGTTGACTGGGTGTTGTGTGAGTGTGACCTGTGTGCGCTCTGGACTGCCAGCCCTATCTTACCTCCATAAATTCTGTTCGCAAAGTAGTGAGTTTTGCAGGGTATGGCTGCAGGTCAGGGTAGTCTTGTGGCTGGAAGATACTACTGCAGCTGACGCTCAGATTCCAGGCTTGTCAGGCCTTTGCCCCTCAGAGCCGAGCTACATGGCTTGTCAGTGTGGAAGCTCCCAGCAGCAGCATCACTGCCTCCCAGCCATCCCAGGGAGCCCGGATCTCCCTGACACTGTTCTTTTGCAGGCTCTGCGCTAGCTGCCCCTCCCCCACACTTCCTCCTCTCACCCTTCACAAACGTGTGGAAGCCAAAGCGTGGCGCTTCCTTTTTTGGTCATAGCTGAGCATCTTCCACTTGCATCACTGGAGCCTGGAGCTGTGCAAGGTCGTTGAGCTCCTCGCAGGCTGTTGTATGTGTGCCAGCCTCCACTGCACTGTGCTGGGGCCAACCTCGAGAAGGGCTGGCTCCCTATCTTGCTGATCCCCAGAGCTGCTGGTGGATGTTTCCAAGTAGCTGCCTGTAACTTGAGTGTGGATGGTGAAGACAAAGAAATTCTGAATATCTTAACTAGGGGGAAGTATTAGCTTCTTGCAGAGACCAAAGAAGGGCCCCTGCACAGGGAATCATTTTAAGATCTTTAAGAATTAAGGATATTCTTTCAGTTTGGTCCTTGATGGCATTGGTGGGAAACAGTGGATTCTGGCCTCTCTAAGGCAGCTTTGGGCCAGACCTGAGGAAGGCAGCCACACCATCTTACATTCCATCCCTGCCACCTCGACCAGGAAGATGATGTCCCTACCCAGGGCTCAACACAGCCACTTCTGGTGCCGCACCTGCTGCACTGCTGTTTTAACTCCTGCCTCCTCCCCCCACTCTTCTTTCCTCCTTTCCCTTCCGTCTCTTTCTCCTTTTCTTCCACCTCTCCTTTTTTCCCCACCTTTGAAGACAGGATCTCCCTATGTAATTCAGGCTGGCCTTGAACTCATGTGGCCCACACTAGCCTCCAACTCATGATAATTTTCCTGCCTCAGCCTCTTGAGTTCCAGGATTACAAGTGTGTGGCACCATGTCTGGTCAACACAACATCTTAAATCAAGAGGTTATTGAGCCAAGAGGCAGGAAACTAGTGACGAATGCAAATGTCTACCTTGTTGGCTAATGCAATGCAGAGATAAATTTCTTTATCTTTTCTTTTCATTTTTTGGTATTTAGTGTAGGGACTATAGGGTCTCACTACACAGATCTGACTTTCGTTATTCTCCTGTTTTCAGCTTCCTAAGCTCTGGAATTACAGGTGCTTGCTACCATGCCCTGTCTCAATTGCTGTCTCAGCGTTCCCCAGGGGTGGGGCTGGCACAGCAGGCTGGGGATAGAACCTCTGACCCCTGTGTCTGCCTAAGCAGGCACTTTAATCCGCTGAGCTATCTGGCCAGCCCTCTTTTTCTTTCTTTCTTTTTCCTTTTTTCTTTTTTTTTTTTTTTTTTTTTTTTTTTGAAATGGTTTCACTGTACAGTCCAAGCTGGCCTTGAACTCATGGCAACCCTCCTGCCTCAGCTTCCCAAGGGCTGGGATTACAAGTGTGCACCACCATGCCTGGCCCAGAGTTATATTTGTACATATAGAGTGATGTCACTAAAGTAGATTCATCCCTGTACCCTGGAGTCCCTCCCTGCTCAAGGACATTATCTTACTACAGGATCTTCCCTTTACAGGAGTCTTCTGCAACAGCGGAAAGGGTTGTCAGGAGACATAATTAGATGGGCTTGGGTCTGATGATCTTTGCTAGATCCAGTGTTGCTTTTAGGGAAGTGGGTGGGGACCAGAGTGGGCACTCAAGTGGTCAGGCCTGAGTCATTTCCTATCCTTGCACCTGGAGCAGGGGCTGGAGCCAGGATAGCTAAACTACATACCCTGGAGCTTCAGAGGAAACATGGACTGTAGATAGAAGGTGGAGGGAATGATCTGAGGTAGACAAGAACCAGAAATAACCTCTTCCAGCTGTTAGCAGCTTTAGTGGCTGAGCTCTATGGCCCTGCAGACTTGAGAGTTCTGTTGCAGTCACACAGGGCATTGTGGGTGAGGGGACATAGATGAGAAGGTATAGCATTAAACTTGCTGCTGGTCTGGAAGTTCTTGTTCTTCTGTTTGGATGGTGGAGACACAGCAGCCATGTAGATTGAGGTCTGCCATGTGTCCAGTGGCGTGCACTCACCTGTTGCCCCCTGCACCCCTCATGGGCAGGTACAGGACTGTGGTTTCCAGTGTGCCCTGAGGTATTGCTCAGTTGCTGGGCCAGGAGCCACACATTTAATGCCACTCATTTAAGGTAAAAGGACTTAAACACTCCATTTAGAGGGAAAAGGGGGAAACGGGAGAGCAGGAAGAGCAAGGAGTAAGGGAGCAGAGAGGGAGGAAGGGAAGAAGGAAATCAGTGGCTCCATAAATACATTAAAAATGCCCAGGCTTCAAGAATAAATGATGCATTCAAACAAAACCAACAGTTATTGATGGTGGCCTATCCTTTTCTTCCATGTGGCAAACTTTTAAAAGATTGAGCTCAACATCGATTAAAGATTGGGGAATAGGTATTCTCATACATTGTATTTAATAAAGGAAAATCAGTGCCTTTCTGGAGGGCACTAGGCTGTATGCATTGAATACAAATGCATTTGTTTAAGTACTGCAGTTCTGCTTCTAGGACCCCAACTAAAACTCCTGTGTGCATGTGAAGGGTGCACCTGCACGGGGCTGCTCCCCAGCTTCATGCATAGTGGGGACCCTGGCCCCATTAGTCTGTTTGCAGTTTGTGGTACTAGGGATCAGACCCTAGGTCTTCACACTGAGCTTAAGTCCTCAGTCCTTTTTCTTTTTTAATTTTGGAGCTAGGGTCTCACTAAATTGCCCAGGTAGAACCCAAACTTATGATCCTTCTACCTCACCCTCCCAATGTGCCCAGCTCAGTGAGCCAATTGAATATCACTCCTAGGGAAGCAACTTGGGCACATTGGGCATGGACACTTGGGCTGGTCAGTGTTGTTACACAGCGGGGAGGAGAGGCGAGGACACGGGCTGTGCAGGGAGGCAGATGCCACAGGGGACCAGACCAGAAGCTGCACAGCTGGTTCCCCCTTCCTCCTGTGGGGAGCAGAGCATTACGGTGCAGACAAGGAGTAGCAAATAGGAAGTCACCTTTTACAGAAGACAGTATGTATATTTAAATCCTACCTGTGTGAAATCCTACCTTTCTATTTTTCCATCCATCTACCCACATACATGTTTGTGTAAAAGAGGCACTTGCAAAGTTCTGCTTTTTTCTTCCATCACCCAAAATTATTTGAGCAGTCAGAACAAGATGGATAAGGTACTTTGTGTTCATGAAACTTACTTCTAGCAGGGAAAGACAAGTTATAAGTTGGAAAATAGAAATAGATTAATTGCAGATGTAAGCAGAGCTTTGAACAGATAAAAATAGTGTCTGTTGCTCACCAACATTTTAACAGTAGCTGTTTATCAAAGGCAAGTCACTGGGTTAGTTTTACTCTCTCTTTGAACTTTTCTTTGTTGCCAAAAATTCATTTTTCAATGACAGTGATCCTTAATGAGGAAGTCAGCTTTTTGTCACCTGACAAAACCCCTGAGATAAGCAACTGTAAGGAGGAAAGATTGATTTCTGCTCTCAGTTTCAGAGAGTTCAGCCCATGGTCAGTGGCCTCTTGCTTTGGGCCTGTGTGGAGAAAGAGAGATGGCAGAAGAAACCCATTCACCTCATCACAGCCAGGTAGGCAAGAGAAAGAGGAAAGGGCTGTGCCCCAGAATTTACCCCCAGACCCACTCTGTGACCGTTCTTCTTCCCATTGTGCCTCGTCAAGCTTCATCACTGCCCAGCGCTCCATGGGCTGGGGCCAGGCCTTGAACCTAAGGCTTCAACCACAACAGCAAGTTCTGCTGGGCCCTGTGACGTGTGCCTTCTCTGACTGAGCAAGCCACCCGCCTCTCCTCTTCTCACAGCCTTCACCTCAGCCACTCACTGGAAAGTGAAATTCTTTTCCTGTCTTTTCTCTCAGCTAGAAACTCTGTTACTCTTGGACTCCATGTATTTCACACATGATAATTTATAAATTGCCTGTTGACTAGTTTGCTTATCAAACTCCTTCACAAGCAGCACCACAGGAAATGGGCAGGGAGCCCGTTTTGATCAACGGTGTGTAGCACAGGCTGGCAAAGCTTGGCACTTATAAAATTTGAATAAATGGATATACACATATCTGTATCTTCCCCTTAATGAAGGTTTCTAGGGTTGGCCAGGCATGGTGGAACACACCTGTAATCCCAGCAGTCTTGAGGGCTGAGATAGAAAGATTGCAAGTTCCAGCCTAGCCCAAACAATTTAGCAACTGAGTAAGGCCTGTCTCAAAATTAAAAAAAAAAAAAAAAAAAAAAAAAAGCTGAGGAAGTAGCTCAGTGTGAAGGCCCTGGCTTCAGTCCCCATCAGGAGAGAAACATTTCTGCCTCTCAGAAAAGTGCTCAGATATGAGTGGCCAGGGCCTGAGGACAGCCCAGTGTGGGTCCCGTCTGTTTGTGTGGTTGCTTATCCTTTCTCTTCCAAGTGTGGTCCTCACACACCTGATAGACTCGCACTCACCTTACGAAGAAAAGGAAGCAGAAGTGGTTGTTTCTAAACTTTTTATACTGCAGGTTTGTAGTACATAACAGTTACGTTGCTGGTGAAAGTTGGTACAGGTACCCACCGTATCGTGTCTTCTTTCAACATTTTCCCTGCCCTCCGCTTGACCCCTTGCCATTTGAGAAGGATCTATCTCCCTACTTCCTATTATCTACCTTTTATTTTGTTCTTTATTTATAATTTGGGTTTCTCACAGAACAGAAATTATGCAGTATTTAAGCTGGTACCTCTGATTTGTTTCACTTCACATTAAGTTCTGAAGGTGCATCCTTATCCCTACAAATGACTCAATTTTATCCTTCTTTACAGCAGAGTAGTACTCCATTCTGCATAAATACCATAATTTTTTAATCCATTCATCTGTCGTTCACATATAGGCTGCTTCCAATATGTAGCTATTGTGAGTTGTGTTGCTGCGATCTTGGGTATGCATGTATCTCTGTAATATGATGTCTTTAACTCTTTTGGAAAGATACCTAAAAGAATAGGTGGGTTGAACAGAATTTGAGTTTTCGTACTTTCAGAATCACTATTAAGAGTTTCACAGTGGTTGTACAGTTTATACTCACAACAACAATGTAGAAGAGTTCCTTTTTCCCACTAGCTTTACCAGCAGTTCTTTTTATGGGATTACTTGAATATTTTTTCTGGGGTAGGAATCTCAGTGTTGTTTTAATTTGCATTTCTCTAATGTTCGGCGATGTTGAATATTTCTTCATATATTTATTTTCCTGAGAAGCAGTTTTATTCTTTAAGACATTGTTGCAAATTTATACTGACTGCTTGTGCTCACATCCCCCTGGGTCAGGATGGAGTCACAAGGCCACACGTAGCTGCTGGCGGAGGCTGGAGATGAGTCCCTCACGTCATGGCCATGTTCCAGTGAACACTGAGAGGGTTCTTTTACCAGGAGAAAGCAGAAAATAATGGACAGGGGTGTTAGCCCCTACTGTGGTAGTTGTGTGGAATGCAGAGGGTCAAAGCACACAAAGCACCTAAAGAAGCATTAGAGTCCCATTCTTTTTTGGTTTTAATAATTAAACTTGTGCATGTTAACAATTAGTAGAGATGGAGCAGAGCCATGAGTTATGTTTAGTAATCTGGAAAGGGAATGTCTTTTGACAGATTGAGTTTCCAACAGTGAACATTTCTCATTTCCTCTGAGAAGATAGAGGAGATTTGCATGACCCCCTCCCTCAGTAAATCAGCATTCATTGACTAGTTTAAAGCCAACTGGACCACTCTGGAGCCATAAGAATCTTTTTGCCCTCTGGACAGTGTTGACTTTACCTTGACGCTAAAGCAGCTTAAAACTCCAGTCCCCTGAATTATGTGGGCCCTTTGCTAAGTCTTCAGCAGGACCCTAGCACTGTGTTCATAGGATCCTTTTGCATTTTTCTTCAAAAGCATTTCACACCAGGCATGGTGCTGCAGGTCTGTTGTTCCAGCTGCTTGGGAAGCTGAGACAGGAGGATTGCAAAGTTGAGCCCAGGCTGGATAGTTAAGTGAGATTCTGTCTCTTAAGTACAGGCTGGGGCTGTGGTTCAGGGATAGAGAGCTTGCTTAGCAGGTGCAAGCCCCCACTTAAGTTGCCAGCATAGGGGCCTGGAGGCAGGAGGCAGCTTGAGGGGGAGCTTGAGAGAGAAAGGGAGATAGACTGAGGTTGGGACTTCCTCCAATTCTTACACTTCCTGCTTCACACAGAGTTAGGCTTCTATAAGCTGTCCCAAACCTCCTTCCTCACAGACCCACCACAGGAAGAGGCCTCATTTGTTTAGTTTACCTCTTTAATATTGTTTTTCAAAAGAAATCACCCAGAAGAAAAGCATCCTAGAAGACAGAGCTGCCCATCAAGAGAGGTGGTAAATAGATCTTTTTATGTCTCCCATAGAAGTACATCTTTCAGCTTTGGCTGTTTGCGGTGTCTTTGAGGACTCTCATTTGTATCAAAAGGAGTCTGTAGCAGGTCCCTGACTGGTGGAGGGTTTCACACTGGACACTAGCCTGGCACCCAAATTAGGCCCCAGGGGTCTCCTGCTCCGGCCCCACAGCACCCAGGGAGCAGCGCTCTGCCTGGTGGTGAGCATGGCCGCCTCCACCCTCCTTCCTCTCCTGCACTCCATGTGTGGTCAGTCTTTCCCTTTCTTGGTACTTGGGATCCAGTCTAGAGCCTTTCCATGTTGGGCCTTCAGAATTCACTTCTTACTTACATCAACTCCCAGCAGGTCTGGGTTTGCCTGTTATCAAGTGGCCCCTTGGCTAGAATTTCCTTGTAGATGGAGATTCTTCTATTGATTTCATTTTCAATTTTGAAAATTAATCTTTAGTCAGGCTAAAACAGTGTTGCTGGCACAGAGCTGGACTGCATATGGGGAAGAAGAGGAAGGCCTGATACAGATATATACAGACACAGACTCCTGCATTTAGCTGCTGGAGCTCAGGCCATCTGAAACTCTTGCTAAACTCAGATCAGTCATCCCTGTCCTGGAGTTGAAAATGCAGCCAACATAATCTTTTGATGTTTTTATCTTTAGCTCTGCCTCCCTCCCATGTTTGGCAGTACTGGGGATTGAACTCAGGGCTTTTGCACTGATCTACATCCCCAGCCCTTTTTATTTTTATTTTTATATTATTTTATGTTTACAACAGGATCTCATTAAGTCTCCAGAATGCCGAGGCTGGGCTCAAATTTGCAACCTTTCTGCCCTAGCCTTACCAAGTGCTGTGATTATAGGTATGCACCACCATGCATGTCTGTCTTTTTCCTTTAAAGGCATAATAATGTGTAATGCCCTGGGTTCTTTGCCAGCACTACCCACCCCCATCCACAATGAACACTCTCCTTCTGAGATTGTAGGGTCAGAAGGTAGGGATTAAGTGAGAAAATGAGGTAGTTGATGCGAGGGTTCAGCAGTGTCTGACTCGGAGTAAGCAGTTGCAATTGTTCTTAGCTGGCTTTGGGCGATCCCACTGGTTTTCAAGAGTTCCTGAGGTAATAACAGTGCTAACCTTTGTTTTTCTTCAGATTTGTTTTCATGCAGCCAAATCTGCAGTCTTTATTTTGTCTGTGGTTTTATTAATTACTTCTAAGTTGGACCGCCATCCTTCCTAGAGAGCTTTGACAGATTCTGTTGCTTCTAGAATTTTTTTCTCCCTATGGTTTGATTTTTATTATTTAGCCATCCACTCCATCTGGATTTATCTTGGTATATGCTCCAAAGTAAGGCTTTAGCTTGTCTTTTTTTTCTCATTGCCAGTTATTCTCCAACCATTTATTAGATAATCATTTTTTGTGTTGTAACAGCTTTATTATATAACAAATGCTTATATTTTATAGAGGCCCTTTCCGAACTTTGAATTTTGTTTTTGCTGAACAAAGATCTGCCTATTTTTGCATAGATATGTTTTAATACCTTATAAGGCTATCTCTTTATTAACTCATAGTTATTTGGGAACGGGGTTAAGGAATCTAAAATACGCTCATCAGTTTATTTCTCCAGATCAGCTTTTGAAAAATATTCAAAATTCTGAGAAACACACTCTAGGAATTTTTAGTGAAATCAAGACCTTAACAGTTAAAGTTAATTGGATAACTGAGTGCTGGCCCCACCCCCGGGGTGCACTGAGCAGGCAGTTGGGCAACTGAGACTGGGTGCGGGCCTGTAATCCTAGCTCTTGGGAGACTGTAAACAGGCGGATCATTACAAGTCCGATCTAGTAGTGAGACCCTGAACACCCTGTAGACCTTTCTCTAAAATAAAAAAAAAAAAAAAAAAAAAAAGATAGCTGGGCATGGTGGCATATGCCTGTTGTCACACAAATTCATGAAGTGTTCCATATTTTTATGTAATATTGTTTTCTTCAAAAACAAGAAATAAAAGTGAATTGGATAATATCATAATCTTTACAATATTATTTTTATCAACTTGGAACATTGCTAATCTTTCCACTAATTCAGCTAGCCTATATGTGCTATTGAAGAAAATGAGTGATGTGGTCATATTTGGATTTAAAAAAAAAAAAAAGCTAGGAAAAAAATAAAAAAAAAAAAACTAGGTGTCTGGGGAGAAGCTTACTTATATAGACTGTGCTCTCCTGGACAAGGATCTAAGTTTGATCCCCAGCACCACAAAAAATAAATAAAACATTTATTTTCCTTTGTGCAATTGGAGATGGAAGCCAGCACCTCACACATGCTAGACAAGTACTTTATCACTGAGCTCTATCCCCAGTCCTTTTTTGTTAAGACAGGCTCTTATAAGTTCCCCAAGGTGCCCTTGAATTTGTGATCCTCCTGCCTTAGCCTTCTCAGGAGCTGGATTTGCAAGCATGCACAGCTATGCCAAATTTATATTTCTTAATACACACCCCCCCACACCCCCACACACACTTCCCAAATAACTGTCCCCTTTTTCTAATTTGTATTATAACAGGAACATACCTTCCTTTAGATTTCACATACCTGTAGATTCAGAACAAATAGCTAACTTGAAGAGATATAAGCTAGAATAAATAGGAAGTTACGTATGGTGTCCTGGAGCCTGTTTACTTTCCTTTTTTTAATAATCACTCAGTAATTGAGGAAGATTGTTTTTCACAAACCATGAGTTACTGTAATCAAATATCTCCAAATCCCCAGAGTAAGGATTAAGGTGGAGTGGCTGTCAAGATTATTCTGGAAAGATTTTTGTGGTTTTGTTCACTCTTCTTCCCAGGCCCTCCTGCCAGTGAATCTCTGCTGCTCCTTCCGGCTGCCTTCCCAATCTGCTGCCTTCTAGCCTCCCAGGGGCATTTCCTGTATCAGAAATGGGGACATGGAGTCTCCTGAAGGGTCACAAATACATTCTGAAGTTAGAGAGAATGTGCTATCAGGATGATCTTAGATAATGGGGGTGTTATTTGAGGATGTGTTATAAATGGAATAAGGTTTTTTTGTTTTTTTTTTTTTTTATCTGAATGCCCTCAGGGGTGGTTTGGCTGGCTGGAGTGTTGTGGGGATTGAACTACAGCAACCTGAGGCTGACAGCTTTGTGGAAGCAGCCACTTAAACAACTGAGCTAAGGCCATGCCCCCCAGGATGTGTTATAAAAATTTGAAAGATTTATTTTATTTTGGAGGTGAGGTAGAGGAGAGGTCATAAAATAGCTGTAGGAAAAGAAAATTAAATTTCCTGAATTTCTTCAGCCCTTTTAACTCACACCTTCCACTTCCAGCCTCCTGCTAGCTAGGCCAGAGAACTAAAAGAAACATTTCACATTTAGAGTAATGTTCCTTATTAGAAACTTAAATTCATAAACAATTTAGATGAGGTTTCATATGATGTTTTTCATCTGAGGTCTATGAGACTCTGGAATGTGGGGGCCCCTTCTTCCTATCTGCTCAAAAGCAATCCAAGTTCAACAAAAAAGAGCAAAAAGTACTAAAATCAATTAAGAGTAATTCCACAAAATGAGTAATCCCACATTCCTGTTCCACAGGCTCTGTAAATGCAGCACTCTTGTTGGGCAGGAAAGACCAAACGTATCTACTGACATAGAAGTTATTTCTAAATTTAAATATTAGTTGCTATTTTGGGTGGATCTCTTTGTTTTCAACACCCCGATTTATGGTAGTTGTTGGGAAGAACTAGGGATGACATTGGGATTATATTCCTCACTTACAATAAAAACACTGATCTCACTTTATGTCTTTTTCATTCAACAACTGCTTTTTTACTACCCTCCCATCCTGGTATAAAGAAATAGCTTGGATTTTCTTATGTTAGTAACATAGTCATAGTATGACTAAGTTAGACTGAGAGGACCTCATAGACCTGGGTTCTCGACAATTTGTTTAGTGTAAACATCATAAAATACATCCACATGACAGGTATGCTGTGGGTCTGGTCTGTGAAGTAGGTTGAATAGTGTACTTTGGGGGAAATCAAAAATTACTTTTGTGATACAGGATAAAATAGATCAGAGGACAAATGGGATGAGCGTTGTTCACCAGAGCAAAGTCTGGAAGGATGGATGCAATCTAGATCCTTCAGTGGATGCAGTCTAGATCCTTGTTAATCTTTCTGGAGCATTGAAAGACTATAAACTGAGCCAGATCCTGTGGCACAAGCCTACCATTCCAGCCACTCAGAAGGCAGAGGCAGGAAGATCACAAGTTTAAGTGCAGCCTAGGCATACTATTGAAACCCTTTCTCAAAATGCAAAAAGGACTAGGGGTGGGAGGCTAGGATGTAAGCACCCTGTGAAGACCCTGGGTTGAATTCCCAGTACCGCTTCCCCGCCAAAAGTGTAACAAGTGGACATAATTTTCTCTTTTGGAAAATGAGAAAGGAGCTTCTCTTCCTTCAGTATGATCTTTTTCTCTGTGTGTGCTGAGGACCTTGCTCATGCAAGGCAAATGCTTCACTACTGAGCTATCCTCCTGTCCCCTTTACACTAACATCTCAAGTATGAATTTCCCAATGTGGGTGTGTGTGAATGGTGGATGGTAGACTGTAATTCTCCAGGTGATGATAGCCTACAGGTAACAGATAGCCAGGATAGCATCAGATCTCCCAAGGTTAAGCCTAAGCTGTTGTTATTGGCAGTGTCGTCCTGTTCAGACATCAGCACATCTTACCTGCTCAGGCAGAAAAGCAGGCAGGGTGGCCACAGGCCTTCTTTGGCAATGGCAGTTCTAAACCACGAGAACAAGCTACTATTCCTAGTTCTGATTTGGCAACCTGGGCCAGGTAAGGAAGCACCAGCCTGAGAACCGCTGACAGAATCGTAAGCTACAGAGTAGCTAGCAGGGCATTCTGCTTTGTTTAAATTTATAGTGCAATACTAAAAGTTAAGAGATTAGGGTTCTGCATTCCCTTCTGGCACTAATCTGCTATGTGCCTTTAGGCAGGTAATGTGCCTTTTCTGCTTCCATCCCCTATTGCCAAATGAGAATGGTAGAAATTTTTTCAGAAACTCATCTAGTGGAGCATGCCAGAAGCTGCTGAGCTTCTGCCGAGACACCTAGAGGTCTTCACCTGTTCCTTTTTGAATTTCCAGTAGGCCTGTAGTTTTGTAAAACCTTCCAAGCTGCCTGGCAATTTTGTTTACATCATAATTAATCTGGCATTTTGTTTTAGTTGAATTAGTTAAGTATTCGGCTTATCAAATTCTTAGTTTATTAGAAAAATACAGATAAATCACCCAGGTTTTTCTATGCCCTTGATCTTTTTGTTTTCTCCATGGTTTCTTTCTCTCTGATTAACTCAGGCCATCTGGGCCCTTCTTCCTGTCCTCTTCTGTCCTCAATGACACCACTTATTCGGATTTTAGTTGCTGTTACTGCTTGCCTAGGAAAAACCATCAGGGAAAGAGTTATTTCTGCTCACAGTTTCAGAGGAAAACCCATGATCTGTGGTCAAGGGCTTCTTGTTTCCATGGTCACTCCAAGCAAAAACACCAGCAGTAGGGCATAGCAGAGGGAATACCTCACCTCACGAAGCCCAGGAAACAGAGGAAGAGGGAAAGGGAGTTAGAGCAGAAGGGACTGAGGGCCACCTGGTCTGTTTCCATCACCTCCACTAATGCCATGAAATTTTGATCTTGTCAGTAGGTTAATCCACTTGAAGTTAGAGCCCATGATCATGATTCAGCCTGTACCCCAAGACCCCATCAGCTGGCAACTAAGCTTTTATCACATGAGTTTGGGGAGACATTTTAATCCATAGTGCCCCTCTTGTTTCACTGGTGGTCAGAAATTGCAGTGATTTTCTGCTCCTTCTAGTGTGAAAGCATTTCCCTTATACTTACTCAACGCGCTGCTACTTACTAACAGGTGGAACAAAAGAGAACATTAGTTCCAATTCTGCTTATAACTGTGAGAGAAGTTGAGCCTCTTCACAAGGCCGCTCCAGGCAGGGAGAACAACAGTTTCACAAGTCTGCCAGTCTTGCCTCCTTTCTTCTCTGCCTGCAAATTGTTGTCTGAATGATCTGTACTCTTAAGTGCCAATGTCGCCTACTTGTTCCAAAGCCTGAGGTCTCCCCTTTGCCCAGCCAGGCACCATGGGCCAGGAAAGCACACACCTGGCTTTGGTTTGCCTTGCAGCTCCACCAGAGTTAAAACAATTTAAATTTGGAAGAACATTTATAATATTGGAAGATTTATAAAATCCAGGATTTGGGTTTTGCTTGGAAGATAGTTAAAAGGCAATACTGAGCAGCAGAAACTGTGGAGGTATGACCATTAGTCAGGGTTACCACCCCCTCTATAAGCTGGAGAGCCATATGAATTTGCTCCCCTACTACAGGAAAAATCCTAATTTATTAACAGGGGCATGGAGTCTTGCAAGTTAGCTCTGCCCCATCACCCTATCTTCCTGCCCCATCCCCACAGTAATGCTGTAAGAAAGATAGGGTTTGCCTATCTGAAGTTTTTGTCATGACAGTTACTAAAGCGGCTTTATCTAAAAAGGGACTACTGCACTGCAGTTGGACAGTGGCAGGCAGAGATGGGGATCAACTCCAAATACAAGGACAGGTGGGCTGGGAAGATAGGCCAGCGGTCAAAGCACCTGCCTGGCTAGCAAAAGGACCTGGGTTTGATCCCTAGTACTGCATGTTGTGCCAGCCCACTGAAACCAGGAGTGGTGGTACATGCCAGTAATCCCAGCACTGGGGAGGCTGAGCTAGGAGGATCACTACAGGTCTGTGCTGTGTAGCATGATCCTGTACCAAACAATAAATAAAAGATTTTAAAAACTAAGAAAAAAAAAAAAAAAAACAAGGACAAATGGGATTGGTTGCCAGGTTAGGGACCATGCTGGGCTCTACAGAAGGAGTCACCAAGGGGGAGCTGCAGGGTTAAAGCAGGATTCTGGGTAAGCCAATGTGCTGGAATTCTTGCAGCAAGCAGGCCAGGTGAGAGAATGAGGGCCCTATTCTCACAACCAGCCCATCAGGATTCTTGATGAAATGAGGCTGTACCAGCACAGCTGCTGAAGAGCAGGGCTGAGGCACAGAGGGCTGAGCGGAATCTTACTAGAGTTAGCTATAGGGGAGTCTTTGTCAGCCTGTTCCAATCCAGTTGCTATCTTGGTTTATTTAGTCTTTATCCAAAAGACTCATCCCGCACATCTCCCTGGAGCATGGATTAGCTGGAAGACATACACCTGGCCACGATTTAGGGAGCGTTTCAAGAGCGTTCTCCTTATTTCTTCTTTTTTGGAGCTGGGACTTAAATCTTATGCATGCTAAACACAGTACTGTACCACTGAGCTGATGTTCTTGGTGTACTGATCCATAATTTCTCAGAAGGACAGGAAGCAAAGGCAGGAAGAGAACAGGTGGGGCCTTTCTGTGCTTATGGTCATTTTCAAAACAAATACCTCTTCATTTGTTTGGCTGGTTGTGTATTTTTTAGACATTCTGCTCAGTGAAATTTAAAACAGATTTATATTTTACTTTCTTTAGGATAGTTGCTGTCAGACATTGCCCATTCTTTCCCAGAATTACAGGAAAATTGATAGATCAGTTATCCTCATTATTATACTCATAGAAAATAAAATCAGTTCAGGCTATGGAGTATGTACCTCCACTGCTGTTCCCACTAAGTCCAAGAACTTCCGGAGGATTTATCTCCAGAAAGCTGGGTATTTGTCCTCTAGTTTTTTGGCTTTTTTTTTTTTTTTTTTCAGTACCAGGAATTGAACTCAGGACCTTACACTTGCCAGGCAAGTGCTTATCTACTGAGCTATATCCCTGGCCCTCTCTAGTTTTAATAACTTGTTCCCTAGTCAGGGTTACCATGTTGGGACCATCATTGAACTTGGGTTCTAGCTTTTGTCAGTGCAAAGCCTGAATTCCCCAGGAGCAGCCAGGTGAATTGATGTTGCCCCAGTCAAACTCACATAGACTGTTAACTAGAACATTCATTTTTGTGTACATTGATTAAACACCTTTTGAACATATGGCCCCATCCTAATCTCTAGGGAAACAAAAATTCCTCAGGTGTGGGACATTCTTCCTGACTTTAAAATTTTATGGTACAGAAAACAAATGTGGGGCTGGAGAAATAGCATAAGCACCTACCTGGCAAGCATAAGGTACCAAGTTAGATCCCCGGCCCTGGAACTCTGGCACAGTGGTGGTGGTGCATGCCTATAAGCCCAGTACTCCAGAGGTTGAGACAGGAGGATTGCTGCAAGTTCAAGACCAGCCTGGGGGCCACAAAAGTGAGCACAAGGCCAGCTGCATATCGAGACCCTGTCTCAAAAACAAACAAAACAAATGTGCAAATAAATATGTTGCACATATTGTGCTAAGTGCAACGTGGCCTTCCATCCCAGGTGTGCCTGAGACAACCCTAGTAGCTACCTGATGTCACAATTAATAATACTATTTCATTTCTCAGCTGTCACAATTAATACTCTTTCATTTCTCAGCTGTAAAAGCTATAGTAATGATCCTTAGGCATGTTCAGGATATAGGAAGGGTAGAAACCAGGAAGAAGCCAGCCTCATTTCCCAGAATAGCTGCTCTAACCGGAGATGAAGGAAGTCTGGGCAGCTGTGGCTTGGGAGCTCAGGGTTGGAGCTGGGAAGAGGTGGGTCCCAAGAATAGTCAAAGAGAGATTGCTCTGGAAGCAGCCTTCAGTTGGGTTCACACTGGGCATTGTTTACGAAATTCACCAATGACAATTCCTCGGAGACACTTACTAAACAAGCAGTTTTTCAGATCTTGTTGGCAGTTTGGATTGGAGTTCTTTTGTGGGGGTCAGGGTGGGGGACAGTTGAACTCAGGCCTTCTCACTGAGTAGACCCATCCCCAGAACGGTTTTGTTTTGTTTTGTGAAAGAGGGCCTCACTAAGTTGTTAAATTGTTCCTGCCTTAGCCTCCTAAGTGCTGGGATTACAGACTTGCACCTCCATGCCCAGCCTAGGGTATATTTCATATGGACCCAAATAAAACAATAACTCCTGCCTACTTCATTTCTAGAACACACTAGACATTTGTGTTTATCTCTGGAAAGAAGCTGAAATGAATGCTTCCAGACATCCTAACCCAGTCTTTTTTCAGATGAACACCTGCTCTTCCTTTATGGTAGGATACATGTCAGGCCATCTCTTGCATTTTTTGTTTCTGTTTTCATAATTGAATGGGTGAGATTAAGTTATGATTCATTGGCAATACAAATGCCAAGCTCTTTCAGAGGAGTGATCCTGTCCCCAAATTTTGGGGCTGCTCTCCCTGTGGGAAACTTCAGCCACTTCCCAGATTCACTGCCACTCTGGAAAATGTAACAGTACAAGCAACAGTACTCAAGCAAGGCAATAATTAAACCAGGTGTCAAGGCGGCTGGTTCAATTGGAAGTGAGCACACTACCGGATTTGGGAGACGCAATACTCAAACAGAATCTCTGGATGGAATATGAAAAAAATCAGCGGTTTTCCTGTGCTTTCAAACACAGACGTTTTTATTTGAGGGTTGCCATCACCAGGCCAGCTGGCTCACTACTGAAGCAACAATGTCAAAATCAAAAGACTTAGAAGTTGTGAAAAGAAACCCCCAAGACAGGAAGGAAGAGCATCCCGCGGTGCTGTCCCTGGGTCATCTGAGTCCTTCATCCAGGACCTGGCCACCCACTACCGAGGTGGCAAACCGATGGGAAGGCACAAGGCGGTTTGGATTCTTGTCCTTGGTCGCTCTTTGTGGCGTTGCTGGGGGATTTCCAAAACCCTGAGTGCGGCAGAATGATGAACCAGCCAAAATCGTTCACGCTGCGTCAAGGAGGGGGAGGGGTACACCCATGCGCAGCAGCCGCGAAGTTGCGTGTGTGTGTGTGTGTGTGTGTGTGTGTGTTTGCGCGCGCGCGTGTGTGTGAGGGGCTTAACTTCTGCGCCATCCAGTGTCACCCACCCACTCAGTCACGCTGCAAGAGAAAGACCTAAGTAGAAGAAGAGGCAAAGTGCAGCGTGCACAAACACGAGCTCCTGGGGGGGGGGGGGGGCTCTTGCTGCCTGAGGTGCGGCCGCGAAGCCCTCCGCCCGAGGTCCGGGCGCAACCAGCGCGGCGCCGCGGGGGCGGAGCCGAGCGCGCGACGCCGCCTTCAGAGCCCGCGCCGTCCCCCCGGCCAGCGCGCGGGTAGTACGGTCCGAGGGGGCGGCTCTGGGCGGCTGAGGCGCGCCCGGCGGGCCGGGCGAGAGAGCCGGCAGCGCGCGGCGCACTCACCAGGCCCGGAGCGGGAGGCGCCTTTGCGGCGAGAGCAGCCCGGCGGCTCTGTGTGGAGAGGAAGCCCGGCGCGCGGGCCCCGACGGCGCGCGCCAAGCCACGTCCGCGCCGGCCCGCCGCGCTCCCGGGCGCTGTCACCGCTTCCCTCCATTTTGAAAGGGAAGAGGCGCTCCGCCTCGCCGGCCTGCCCGCCCTTGGAGCCGGAGCCGGAGCCTCAGCCGAGCTCATGGCCTTCAGCCCTTGGCAGATTCTGTCCCCTGTGCAGTGGGCGAAATGGACGTGGTCGGCGGTGCGCGGCGGGGTCGCCGGAGAGGACGAGGCCGGAGGGCCCGAGGGCGACCCTGAGGAGGAAGACTCGCAAGCCGAGACCAAATCTTTGAGTTTCAGGCAAGTACACAGCATCCCTGTCGAGATACGGCCACTGCCATCCCGCCTGCATCCTGCCTGCATCCATCGCGGTGTCGCGGCCGCTCGGTGTGTGTGTGTCTCCCGCATGACGCTGTTCGTGGCCATGCTGCGTCCCTGCCAGCACCAGGCCCCCGCTGTGCATTGGAAAGTTCGGGGTGCTCTGTCTTCCCCAGTGTTTCCTTTGCCCATTCTCAGCAATTCCTGAGCCCAGCCCAGAATCTGCAGTCTCCGCGTTCCTGTTTGCCTCGATCACTTTCTCTGAGCTCCGACTCCCCCAGCCTCTGCCCCGACACAGCCACAGGGGTGGTGTCTCTAGCTCACCAGGTGGAACTTAGAGCCCACCCCCTCTGGGCCCCACCGTGTGTCCCCCAAATGCAGCCGCGGTGAAGAAGGTCGTGTGGTGTTAGGCCCCTGGCAGCTGGTGAGAAATGGTGGTCTCTGCCGAGCTGTCACCCGCGTGATTGCGGAAGGCAGGTGACAGTATTCTTAGCCTTCTGCCCAGAGAGTCAGACAGGTAGAGGCCTACCCAGGAAAAAGAAATGGCTAGGGCTAGCTGAATTTTGTAGTGAAAGTGTTTATTTTTAAGCCTCTGGAAAAGTGGTCTGGTGAGAAAAAGAGTGTGAAAGTGCTTTTTTCTGGGGAGAGATGACCTCAAAAATAAATGGTGCTGGAGAATAGCTCTTGAGAAGAAAGGAGATTTTAGGGAGCCAGGTTGTCAGACTGAAGAGCCCAAGAGAGCAGTGCTTTTTTTAAAAAAACCAAAAAACTGCATCACAGAGACCTCCTGGAAGCCAGGATCACTGGTTGTAAAGTTAGATAGGCAGAGATACTGGACTTCGACCTTGGTGGAGATGTAAAATTTAAAAAGCATTCAAAATACCGTTGAAAGTGGTAATTCCTCATTTTTCCCCCTTGGCAGCTCGGATTCTGAAGGTAATTTTGAGACCCCTGAAGCCGAAACCCCAGTCAGATCACCTCTCAAGGAATCCTGTGATTCATCACTAGAATTGGCAAGACCTGAGGCCAAAACCCAAGGTAAAGAAAAACTTCAAAAAAAATTTTTTTTTGCCTCTTTTTGTTTCAAAGTTTTAAAAATATGTACCTGAAAGTTTTAAAAACATGTACCTGAAACATTAATTTAGGATCCCTTAAGCAGGTTTACATTGTTTATTTGCTCTGAAAGGGCATTTTTTAAGTTTCCTGGGTTGTTTAGAAGGTTTTTTGTAATTGCTTTTTGCTTTCCTGAAATGGAACTTTTTTTTTTTTTTTTTTAATTAGTACAGGGTCTACAGGGTCTCACTACACAGGTTGGACTTGCAGTGATTCTCCTATTTTCTGCCTCCCAAGTGCTGGGATTACAGGCGTACACCACCATGCCCATTCTCAGTGCACTGGGGGCGAGGCCAGCATAGCACGCAGGGGATCAAACCCAGCTGCTGCGCTTGCCTAAGCAGGTGCTTTAGTCAGCTGAGCTATCTGGCCGGCCCACGAAACATTTTTATGAAACAAAACATTATGATCATTTGGTGATCAGAGATTTCTTCTTAGAATGCAGTTTATGTGTTTAAAAATTGAAATTTTCATTCGTACACCTTTCTGCTGGGCCCTTCTCAGCTGCTAAAAAAATGAAAACCTACAATGATGGAGTGGTTATGTTTAGATTTGGCCTCAAAGACCCTTTCCTTTTCTACCCAGAAAAGCTGGATAGACATATTTCTCTATCAATACCCTCAGAGCCCAACCTTGAGCCTGCCCTTCATCTGTAGAAGATTCTACTGTTCTGCCTTGATTTAGAAACCTTTTTTTGGTCACACAAGACAGTTTTGAATAAAATTTCACCTGCCCTAATAGATTTCATTTGTTTATTCTCTAAGTAAAGTATACTGTGATTTAACTGTCAAGTCCTCCTCTCAGCGAATGTTTAGGAGGGAGGTGTGCCTTTTAGGGGTTAAATAAAACATGTATTGGCTTGTATACTGTGGAGAATAAGAGAACACGAGAAAGGGAACTAGAGAATCTGGAGTGGAGACTAAAAAGGTGACCTGAACAGAGACCTGGAAGAGAAGGACTGAGGGAGCAAGACTTGTAGATTCCTAGGAAACAGACCCTTCCAGCTGAAGGGATGACATCCACATCCACAAAGCCCTGAGTCAGGGCTGGCCTGCAGTGGGTGAGGCACTGGGGTGGGAGGTTCAGGACATGCTTGAGGCCCCAGGGAGGCCATTGTGGCTGGAGAGGAGTGATGTGGCAGGCAGTAGGGAGAGGCTGAGATCAGCAGGGTAGTAGAAGGTCCAGTCTGATGATTTGGTTCTCTGAGTGAGAGTGAAAGCCTTTGGAGGGTGTGTTAATTTCCTAGGGCTCTCATAACCAAATGCTATAAACAGTGGTTTAAAATAGCAGAAATTTATTTGTTCACAATTTGGAGAACGTAAAGTAACACAAGCATGCTCCCTTTGGTCTCTGGAAAGAATCTAAGCTTTTGGTTTGTGGCAGCCTCATGCTGCTCTGCCTCATCAGACAGGGGTCTTTCTCTGTGTATCTGTGTGGTCTTCCTGTGAAGGCCCTGGTCAGTAAATTAGCCCCCATCTTATATTCTTTCCTTTTTTTTTTTTTTTTGTGGTACCAGGGATTGCTCAGGCCCATGTGCTTGCCAGGCAAGCATTTATTCTACTGAGCTATTTCTCTGGCCCTAGGGCCCACCTTAATCCTTTATGACTTAATGTTAGCAAGGTTAGGCCTCCCAAGTTACTATTTCCAAATAAGGACATACTCACAGGTACCAGGTGTTACAGCTTTAACATATCTTTTTAAAGGAGTTTTCTTTTTGGCAGTGCTAGGGGTTGAACCCAGGGCTACTACTTAGATACTCCTCTACCCTTAACATATCTTTTTAAGAGGCACAATTAAGTTCAGGACAGAGGGCTTTAAGCAGAGAAGTATTATACTTTGATTTTTTTTTTCTGAGAGGCTCTCTGGCAATTATGCAGAGAAGGGACTCCAGGATGCATGTCTTTGTTATGCGTTTTTCTCTGTTCCACTGTCCGACACTATCATTCTACAGTGGTAGGTAGAGCCAGTGTTTACCCAGTTACCTAACTTGGGGGGATTTTTTTGTTTGCTTTTTGTTTTTTGAGACAGGGTCTCAATATATAACCCAGGCTGGGTGGTCTTTGAACTCATTATGTATTCCAGGCTGGTCTCAAACTTGAGGTGATCCTCCTGCCTCAGCCTCCTGAGTGCTGGGATTACAGGTGTGTGCCAGCATGCCTGGCTGCCCTATGTTTGAACTGGTGACTTCCAGTAGTCCAGTTAATGTACTTTACTGGCTAGAAATTTCTTTATAGATTTCTCAGAGAAGTCACTCTTCTCATAGACTTTATGGTGGTGCTAAAATTACTGGTAAATGACATCAGCTTTTTATGACTGGTTTTTGCATTTGAGAGCTCTGTGCAGTACCTATCCTGCCAGAGTCCAGCAAATGTCTTCTGCCTGACCTGGGAGCATTTGCCTTGGTCAAATCACACAGATTATGCACTAGGGGCTTTGTGTGCAGCACAGCCCAGTGCAGCATCTTCAGTGACTGCCACTTGTTACTCATAGCTTCCCTTTTCCTTTCAGGATTAACAGATCAGAAGCCAGACTAAAAAAAAGTCTGAAAGAGTTATTTTGTGGCCTTCTCATCAAATTTACATAAAACTCACAAGACACACGTTAAGTAGCTGTCTGAAAGCTTCTTTGAATTGCCCTCAGCCTGGGCAGCTCTTCCTCATCCTTCCAAGCAGCTGCTACCCTGAGTCATCCTGCCAGATTCTTTCCCATTTGAATAGATGTGCAGAGGTTAGGCCCCCAAAGCCACAGAGACCCAATTGTTGAATCCTTCCTGTTCCAGTGACTCTCACATTCTTTCTCCTTTTGTCTAAAAGGAAAACTTTGAAATGTTTGTGTTTTAGGGAGTTTTGCATCAGGAAAACTCTGTAGGGTAGTTACAGGATACAGACTGTAATTGTAGGGAGTGAAGGGTGGTAGTGTACAGTCTAGGAAACAACCCACAAATTATGAAACCTCTCATTTCAAGGTCTTCTAACAGTAGAATGATTGCTCAGTAGCCTGATTGTGTCCTGCCTTTTAGGGCTTCTTCTACATTGCATCTGGTGCTGATCCAGTCTTGTGGATCGCCTTGTCCACAGGCAGCATATGTGAAAATACCACCAAAGCGTAGGTCAGACAGGAAGATTTCAGTAGGCAAAATTCCTTCTGAGTTGTTCATGTTGAAGTTTAATTTCTGAGACTGGATTTCTGGGACTCTATTCCCCAAATTGTGGGTTGTTTTATTCCTAATAAAGTTAGTCCTACACATTTTTGTGGTCCCAGGACATGGCTAGACAGCAGGTAAGTATAAGACTGTGCCTTATGGAGGAATGGTTTATGAATTGTTAGCAAGGAGTTGGTATTGACATCTGTAACAATCCTGGCTCCCTAGTAAATTATGTGTGGGCTGTGTCCTGTTTACCATACTCATGGTTCCTGTCTCAGCTTCATATTTGTTTGAACTCAGGAAAACATTTGACTTTTTACTGGAACTATTTTAGGAATTTGACAGCATCTAAAAGCTGCAATGACCTCTCCCAAAGAAGGAGTTATATCCCAAGAATTAAATAGTAGATGAGGGTGTGTGTTTTTAAATTACAATTAGAAGCTAATTTTTTTATTACCTAATAGAAAAAAACTCTATTGTCAAAGAGATTCCTTGAAAATACCAGACTGACTGATGGCTATAACATTGGGGCTGGTGGTGCCTGTGCTTGCTACCCATATGACTTACTCCGCAGAGGATTTTTTTTTTTTTTCTTTTGGCAGAACCAGGGCTTGAACTCAGTCCCTTGCGCTTGCCAGGCAAGCACTTATTCTACTGAGTTATCTCCCTAGTCCCCCCACAGAGGATATTGAAGCTGCTGCTGTGTTGCTCTATGTCTGCTGGGGAAGATATGGGTGAAGAAACATCCTCTGGGAAAGGACTTCTGAGGAGGAACAATCTTGTCCCCTGCTCTCATCTTTTTGATACTCGAAAAGGACAGACGGACTCATGGTTTTGTCATTGTGGTCTGTGGATAAGCTCTGCCAGTTGAGCTTTTCCTCAGCCATATCCTTCACACCTTTCTTCACTATACTCACACTCACACGTTCTTATTTGCAGATTGTTGCCTTTCTCAGGAGGAGAATCCTAGCAGGTCTCATATCACCTTTTCTTTGTATATTCAGTTTGATGTATTAATTAGATGCCTGGGTATTTCAAAGAAAGGTAGTCCTCTGGGATGGAAAGAAAGAGATAAAAGAGATCAATCCATAGATATATGCTTATTGAGGCTTTGTGGGGAATGCAGAATTGTTGATGTAATTCTATAGTATAGATCAAAATCAGCAAACCATGATTCATAGGCCAAGTTAGGCCTGCAGCCTGTTTTTCTATATGGCCCTCCAGCAAAAAATGAGTATTATATTTTTAAATGGTTGAGAAGAATTATCATATGAAATTTAAATTTCAAGACCAATAAACTTGTATTGGAATATAACCACATTTATTTGTTTAGATATTGTCTATACTTTATACTATGGTAGCAGAATTAAAGACTTAGAATAGAGACCAAATGTCTACCAAAAGCATGCTGGGCTTGGTGGTTCATGCATATCACCCAACACTCTGGAGGCTGAGTTGGAGACTATCCTGGACTTCCTCATGAGACGATTTCTCCAAAAAACCCCAAAAAACCTAATACAACAACAATACGCATACACAATTAGTGTAGGGCTATGTGATCATGGAGGATTAAGGGAGAGTCTGATTTGGGCTGGCTATTTCTCCTTTGTAAGATGAAACTGATGCAATTGATTTGCCAGTGTACCTGACCTTTAACTAAGAGATCCAAGGAATAAAAACAAATTATTTAAAAAGGAAATTATGGTCAAATGCAGTTAAGTGCTGGAATCATTTAGTACAAGGATAGTCCTTTAACTTCTGCTTATTAGGTATTTTAAACATAACTTTGGACCGGGGTCCTATCCCTGGCATGCTGTGCTGTCCTGCCCCCAGGGTGCGCAAACATGGTGATCAAGACTGAGCTTGATGGCATGCACCTATAATCCCAGCACTTGGGAGGCTGAAAACAGGAGAATCACTACAAGTCCAATCTGTGTAGCAAGACCCTGTAAACCCTGTACTAAAATATAAAACAAAACAAAAACATAACTTTGGGTATCTGAGAATTTATAATAAGACTACATAGATCTCTTAAGCAGCAGATCAGACTATATCTTTCAAGAGGTTGATACACTATATTTGCTGGAATATTTTAGAATATATATATATATATATATTCATATGGTCTCAAATGAAGGTCTTATTAAAATATGAATCTTAGATGTTTTTATTCTGATGCTTTGTATTATATGTATAATCAAATACTGTAGTATACAGACATTTTCCATTAAGTACATATTGAAATGTTCCACTCAAATCTGTAAGTATATTTAGGATTTAGTGTAGTATCTTTTCCTTGTCTCCAAGAAGGGATTGTTTTATTAGAATTCTAGCAAATATGGATTAGTAAGAATCCTTAAGAACCTAGTCCAACAGTTCAATTTATATGGCTCCTTCAACAGCATTCCAGGCTAATGCTTGCATTTTACTTTTTTAGCATGATTGGCTCTTACAGCTTTGTTTTATCGATTGATTGATTGCCATGCTGGGGATTGAACCCAGAGCCCTTTGTTAGGCAAACATTCTACTGCTGAGCAATATACCCAGATTGGTCTCAAATTTGCTATCCTGCCTCAGTTTATTGAGTAGCTAGGGCTATAGGTATGAGCTACCTCACTCAACTTAATTTAGGATTTATATGATTCTATTTTAAGACATTTAAATCTTAAAAGCCTTTAGCATCATCATGCAGTTCCTTTAAAAAAATTTTTTTTTAGCTCTGAAGTTGGAGATTCCAGCTAGTTAGTGAATGGGATCAGAGCCACAATTTCTTTGTTCTTTACTGCTATATAAAGGAGCTGTATAGGAAGCTCCTCTGTTTGTCTGTGGTGTTTTATCCAAAAGAATGTCTCTTTACAGGAGAAAAGCATAGTTTTTACAAACTCAAGAGAATTCAGAACCACAGAGGAGCAACAGTTTTTTAAGTTAAAAACTCGGGTGGAGGAGCAAAGATTCCTATTACAGAAAGTAGAGATTTTAGTAGCTGTCAAGCCAATATTTTCTATGATGATGAATAGGAACATCAAAGCTTTCTTAAATGTTATAATGATTAAACTCATTTCAAAATTGTTCTTTCCTGTTTCAGTCTTATATGAGCATCAAAGCAACTTAGCTTACTTTGGTAATACCTGGTGGCAGTGGCATTTCTAGTGTGTGTGTGTACAGGTGGTGGTGGGATGTTGGCAAGCATTCTAAAATTATATGCCAAATAGGCATGATACTGCACACCCACATAATTGGGAGGCTGTGGCATAAAGACCACAAGTTCAAGGTCAACCTGGGCAATTTAAGACTGCCTTAGAAATTGTTTGCATTGTTATTATTTTTGTTGTTTTGTCTTCTCACTATGTAGTTTAGGCTGGCTTTGAACTCACTTTGTAGCTCAGGCTGGCTTTGAACTCACTTTGTAGCTCAGGTTGGTCTCGAACTCGAAGCAATCCTGCCTCAGCCTCCCAAGTATTGAGATTACAGATGTGTGCCACCACACCTAGCTGAAAAAAGTTTTAAAAAGCTGGGGGAGGAGAGTAGCTTAGTGATAGAATGTTGCCTAGCATGCACAAGGCTCTGGGTTCAATCTCTAGTGTCATAGAAAGAAAGACAAAATAAAATATTAAGTTGGGCATGGTGGCACATACCTGTAATACCAGAACTAGGGAGGCTAAGGTAGGAGGATTGCTGCAAGTTCGAGGCTCACCTGGGCTACACTGTGAGTGAACTTCATAGTGAGACCCTATCTCACAATGCCAACATTAAAATATTAATGCTACAATTTAATGTTCCACCTAAAAAAATGTGTGTGGTCTATAGTTCCCTAAAGTTGAAGAATAGTCATAGCTATCATTTTCTATGATGAGTAATAATTGCCCATAGGAAGCCTTGGCAGTATAATGGCTTTGTCATAATCTACTAAACCCAGGAGATTAAAACAATAAAAAATCATGTTTTACCAACCCTGAACAGCCACCCCAGTTAGTATCTGATAACCCACAGTGGCTGAAGTGTCTGGTACAAGATGCATCTAGAGAGGCTTTGCTGCTGGTGAGTTTAAGATCTCACTCTTTCTTTTTGTGTACATGATCCTCTCTTTTTGAGTTCACACAAACAGGGGTAGACTGATGAGAGCCAAATCACAACAGGACAGTAATGGGATGGAATATTTTATTAATTCACAAGTGAAAATGTACATTGATATTTCTGTTGGGCAGATACTGTGGCACAGTTCTTGTTGGGCATGGTGGCACTTAGCACTCAGGAGGCTGAAGCAAGAGGATCACCACAAGTTCCCAGGCCAACCTGGTTTACATACTGAGTTCAAGGCCAGCCTGAACAACATAGTGAGATCCTGTCTTTAAAAAACAAAACAAAACCAAAAAAAAAAAAAAAAACCAAAAAAAAAAAAAAAAAACCCTTTCCTATACGGTACAAGTACCATCTTTCTTGTATCATTGCTGGAAGAAATACATAGTGATCTTTAGTTTTTCTAATATAAGAGTCACATCTAGCTGACCATATACTTTTTATTTATTTGTTTTTCTTTTTTTCTGTTTCTTTTATTTTTTGTTTGGAAACGGACTCAGTATATAGTCCAGGATAGCCTTGAACTAGCAGCAATCCCCTTGGCTCAGCCTTCCAAGTAATGGGATTACAGACTGCACCGCCACACCTGTTTCAACAATATTTACTTACCAGATGTACTTAGAAATAAATTACTTTATTTATTTTACTTACTTATTCAGTGGTACTGGGGACTGAACTCAGGTCCTTTAAAATTTTATTTATTTTTGGTGCTGGGAATCAAACTCAGGACCTGTGCTTGCTAGGCAGGCAGTCTTAAATTTTTATTTTATAACATGGTTTCACTAATTTGCCCATCCATGCCAGAAATTTGAGATCCTCTTGCGTCAGTCTCTCAAGTAATTTTTGTTTACATCATTTTATTTGATTTTTTTTTGTCCTGTGGTAGTGGGAATAAAATCCAGGAGTGTTCTATAACTGAGGTGTATCCCCCATTCTTTTTCACTTTATTTTAACACAGTCTTGCAAAGTTTCCCAGGCTGCCCTTTAAGTTGTACTCTTTCTGCCTCCCAAGTAGATGAGATTATAAATGTGTCTGCACCACATCCAGCTTTCATTTGCTTTTTATGACAATACTATGAGATGGGCTATTTGTGATTTTCATTTCACAAATAGAAAAACCAGGGCCAGAGCCTTTAATGCTGGCAGTGGAGCTGGGTCTTGAATTCAGCTTATTAAAATGGCAGATCCACAGCTTTCAAGTTTCTTTGGAAGAAATTTGTGAATCTCTTTACTATCTGAAGAGTAGGCTGAGAAGAAATAGTTTCTTGATGGCTGGCCAGATGCCTCAGCAGACTAAAGCACCTACTGAGGTGCTTTCAACAGGTACTGGGGTTGATGTGCCCAGCCAGCCCCACCCTCAGAGCATGCTAAAACCTTGAATAAGACTGGGTGTGGTGGCACGTGCCTGTAATCCCAGTGCTTGGGAGGCTAAAAACAGAAGGATCACTACTGTGTAGTGAAACGCTGTAGACCCTGTACTAAATACATTAAAAAAATAATAGTTTCTTGAAATGTTAACAAAACAGGGTATGTGATGGAGGAAGCATCCTCCTAAGTATCCTGTTAAGTGATAGTTTTAAAAAAGCAGCTGGGCTGGGTAGCTAGCTCAGCGATCTAAACACCTGCCTGGCAAGCTTAAGGACCTGGGTTAAATTCCAGATACAGCATGCTGTGACAGCCCCCAAAACTGGGTGTGGTGGTGCAAACCTGTGATCCCAGCACTGGGAAGGCTGAGACAGGAGGATCAGTACAAGTCCGAGGTTCGTAGTGAGACCCTGTACCAAGTAAATAAAGAATTATAAGAATTTTTTTAAATTAAAATCATCAGAAGTTACATCTTTTGCATGTTAACTTGGCACATATAATTTCTGACATATAAAATGTATTTTAGGAGCCAGGCGTGGTGGCATTAGCCTGTCACCCCAGCACCTGGGGAGGCTCAGGTAGGAGGATTACAAATTTAAGACCAGTCAAGGCAATGTAGTGAGTTGGTGAGACCCTGTCTCAAAATAAAAAAAGCTCTAGAGATGTAGCTTATTATGAAGTCCTTAGATTCAATCTTCAGTATTATACATACACAAGTATTAGGAAATTTGAACATTAAAGTTTGCAAAACAATTTAGATATAGAATAATTATCAGAAGCAGAAGTCACCAGTGAGTAAGCAGTACAACTGAACTGAACATATTTTGCTTCCTTAGTGCTTAGCTTCAGCTTATCATTGAGAAATCTATGAGTAGACAAAGTCAGTAATAGCTGTTGCTTTCCTTTTCCATCTGAGTCGTATATGGTGAGGAGAGCAGGTGTGTGGAGATGTGTGCACTCTCCTGTGACTCTGCACCTTTTTTTTCTTCTATTCTTTTCTTTCTTTTTTTTTTTTTTTTTTTTTTTTTTTTTTTTTTTTTTTTTTCTTTTCTAGTCAGATTTTGGGCTGGAGAGATAGCTCAGTAGAATAAGTGTTTGCGTGGCAAGTGTCAAGGTCCTGAGTTCCATCCCCAGTACCAAAAAAAATTACAATCCAATCAGATTTTATTGGTATATTGTAGGAATGTATAACAATCACACTCATAGAGAATTTGTACCTGTACATGATATGATGTTTCTTTTTTTTCCTATTTCCCTATTCTCTCTTCAATTCCTCCTCCTTTCCCCATTTACAAAAGCTTTGTTTCCATTTCTTCCTTTTTTTTTGTTTTACTTTTTCCTTTCTCTTTACCCCTTCCTTGTTTTCCTCCTATTTGAACATTTTCTTCGTATTTTGCCATATCTGTTACACATTTTGACTTTTATTTACACCCTTGGTTTCTTACACTAGAGAAACAATGCAGTATTTATACATATCTATCCGTTTTATTTTACTTAAGAGTATATCCACATCTTTTCTGAGAGTAGAAGGAAGAGTTTTGTTTTTGTTTCTGTCTTCTGATGCTGGATATTGAACCTAGGGCCTTCCGCATGCTAGCTAGCTGGTGCTATACCACTGAATTGTACCTTAACCTCAAAGGGAGTTTTTAAGACACTTGTGTTGGTGATATAATGTTATAGAATGTAAATTCCTCTAAAACCTAGTTCAGTACATAAACATTTGCAAAATAAAATAGGTAAAACTTTTGAATACATAGGCATAGACAAGGACTTTCTGAACAGAACCCCAATTGCAAAAGAAATTTAACATCAAGAATCAACAAGCGGGATTGCATCAAATTAAACAGCCTGTGCACAGCAAAGAAAACAACCAACGGAGTGAAGAGAGAACCTACAGAATAGGAAACATATTGCCAGCGACTCATGGAATAACTGTTCTTCCATCATATGTGAGAAGCCTTAGAAGTCACACTGTGACCACACAGTGTCCTTTTGATAACCCTGGTCAGATCAGTGGTTTGAAGAATAGGAGGTGAGACTCACTGGGCCATTTTGGAGGCTGGTGAGGACAAGGCACTTTTCTAGTTTTTTCCTTCAAATTTTTATTAGTATGTTTACATTATAAATGCTTATATTCATCATGGGAGTTGATACATGTATGTAACACACCTTAATACTTTTTTTTTTCTTCTTCTTTTTTTTTTTTTTAATTTATTTATGTGGTGGGGGGGCAGCTCAGCCCACCAGGGGGCAGGGCTGGCTGGCATGTGGTGCTGGGGGATTGAACCGCGGTCCCTGTGCTTTGCTTAGCTTGTTCTAAGTAGGTGCTTTAGACCACTGAGCCATCTCACCAGCCCCACCTTAGTACTTTTTAATGACCTCTTTGTCTCCCTCCCTTCCCCCTCCTGCTATCTCTTAGTCTCCTCATTTGCAACAGACTTCTCTCTCTGTTTCCTGGTATCTTTTATTTTGCTCTTTATTATTCATGCTTCAGGTTTCTCATATAAGGGAAACCATGTGATATTTAAGCTTGTGTGTAATTTACTTAACATCATCGTTTCAAGATACATCCATTTTCCTACAAAGGACTCAAGTTTATCCTTCTTTAAAGCACAGTACTACTCCATTGTATACAAATACTACATTTTCCTTATCTGTTCATGTATTGATGGACATATAAGCTGCTTCCAAGATTATTATTATGAGTTGTGCTACTAAAACATGAACATACATGAATCATAATATGATATCTTTACTGCTTTCAGGAAGATACTTAGAGGGGGAATAGCGCTAGGTTAATTGAGATTTTATTTTTAGAGCTTTTTTTGGTTGTCAGATCATCTTTTATTGATATATTTTCTCTTATGCCTCTTAACTAGTTAGGCATTCTACTGCACCATTGTTGATGTCATGAGGGCCATCGACCTTGTGGCCCAAACTGGGTAGTCCCTAGGATCTCTTTAAAGATCTTTGGCTAAAGATTGGTGCCACATCAGTCAGGTCCTATTCACTATCTTGCCAAAAGTGCTATTTCCATTCCACTTAATGTTTTTTTCTAACTCTTGGTGATTCCTGGAAGGCTTTGAAGATCAGAGTGGAGGCTGAAGGTATGTCCTTAGTCAGGACCTGTCTGTTCAGAGAGTTCTTGCCTGCGCCTGTGTCTTCAAGAAATTTACTTATTTTTATCTGATTTATAGCATCAATATATTAAGTATTTTGTGTTTTAATTTTTTTTTTCTGTATTTTAGGGAAGGGTCTACAGGGTGTCCAGGGTCTCACTACTATATTGGACTCATAGTGATTCTCCTGTTTACAGCCTCCCAAGTGCTGGGATTACAGGCGTGCGCCACCATACCTAGTCTCAATCGCTGTCTTAGCATACCCCAGGGGTAGGGCCGGCATGGCAGACCCAGAATTGAACCCCTGGCCCCTGCGCCTGCTTGACAGCACTTTAATCTGCTGAGCTGTTTGGCCAGCCCTCTTGTGTTTTAATATTTAGATCTTTGATACATTTTTATTTTATTTTAGTACATAGTGAGAGACATGGGTCTAGATTTAATCTTAACACGTTTTGCTGGCCTGTTTTCCCAACACCACTTGTTAAAAAGGCTATCATTCCTTCAGAGTATGTTTTTGGTCCCTTTGTCAGAGTGCCACAGATCAGATTGCTCAATGTGCCTGCAGTTGTTCCTGTATCCTCTGTTCTGTTCCATTGATCCAGAGGTCTGTTTGTGTGCCAGTAACATGCTGATTTTGTCACTTTAGCTTTGTAATATAACTTGAAACCGGTATTGTGATACTTCCTGCTTTGCTCTAGTTGCCCAGGTTAGCTTTAGCTATTCTGGATCCATATGAATTTTAGGGTTTTTCTCTAGTTTTATGAGGAATGTTGTTGGTATTTTGATTGGGATTACATTAAATCTATATATACAGTTTTGGAAGTTATGATCATTTTGATAATATTGGTTCTGCCTAACCAGGAACAAGTATATCTTTTCATTTTCTGATGTCTTCTTCAATCTCTTCCTTCAAAACACTATAATTTTCTTTATAGGGGTCTTTCACTTCCTTGGTTAGGTTAATTCCTAAGTATTTTATTTTTCTTGACCCTCTTGTGAATGGTATTGCTTTCCTAATTCTTTCCCAATGAGTTCATTATTGTTGTACAGGAATGGTATTGATTCTTGTATTGATTTTGTATCCTGGTACCTTGCTGACTTCATTAGTTCTAGGAGTTTTTTTGTGGAATGTTTTTTAGGTCTTGTATGTAAAGGATAATTTGTCTGCAAATAAAGGTAATTTGACTCCTTTCCTAAGTTCTAAAAAACTTGTTCCAATTTCATAGACTATACAAAGCTTCTCTCGTTACTTTCTTCCTTTGGGGCCTCTTCACTTCTTCTCTGAGTCCTTCTTGCTGCTGCTTCTCCTGGAGCATAAGAACCTAAGTGACAGATGAATGCCATAGTCTTCAGTAAGGGTCACTGCCCTCTCTTACACCTGATATGTTGGCTGCTTGTGCTTTGTCTGGAGGCCACTCTCTTGCTGAACACTTTTCCCTCTTTTCAGCATCCCAGCTGTGTGGGTGGTTGCTACTTTGTGAGAGAGGCAGTTGGTATTTTGAATTCTCTGGTAATTATTTCTGAAGAGATTGTACATTGTGGTTGTTTGGCAGCAGCAGATTGAGGTTACACGATTTTGGATCTCTGCAAAGGAGTCCCATCTGTTAGACGTGCTCCTTTTCCCCTTGCTCTTCCTGCAGGAGTAGTTTGGGGATGAAAAAGTCCTATAAAGAGAGACTTCTGATTTTAGGATGTGCTGGAGGATTTCTACTCTGTTTGACGTCAACCTCAGATAAATCCAGATAGTTTCAGAGCTGATGGCAGCTCGTATGTGAGAGGAGAAAACATACCCATTGGCTTCTCTGAAGAAGGCTTTTGCTTCCTGATTAATGGGCTCTACTTATTATCTTAGACTTTTAGAATACTTTGCTTTCAGAGGATAGAGTTTGAGTTTCATTAAATGAAATAGCATAAAGCACCGTTTTAGAAACATGAAGTGCTTTCTTCATCCTTCCTGTAACTTTTCCAGTTAATCAAGTAAATTTCCTGATTATTCTTTGCCTGTAGAGTGGCCTCTTTTAGGAATTAGATGCTTTCTGGGAATAGTGTGGCAGCTGTGTCTTGTCTTGTACCAAAAAAAGAAGCTAAACTTGCCTTTCTTTAGCTCTGGGTTTTGTAAGTGTGTGTGTGTGTGTGTGTGTGTGTGTGTGTGTGTGTGTGTGTCTATGTCTATGTGTGTGTCTGTGTCTGTGTGTGCATGTGCACATGTTGATATCCTGCTTTGGTTGGTGAGACACTCTAAAATTATGGCATATTAAAAGTGTTCTACCTTGACTCATCTAGATAGCACCCTGCTTTCCTATCCTGATCTTTGGGGTGTCCTTGCAAGTACGAGTTATGCAACCCACTCCTGTAGATTCTATCTGCCATGACTGGAAGAGGCCTCTACTGTTGGTTCTTTATATACCTGATATGTTGGACAATACATTGTATCTGCTTCTCTGTTTTTAAGACTGGTGGCCTTGAGTAAGTGGCTGAGAGCACTCATACAAAATGCAGGGTTGGGGATGTAGCTCAACAGCGTAGTGCCTGCCTGGCAAGTTCAAGGTCCTAAGTTCAATTCCTGGTATACCTCCCACCCAAAAAGAAAAAAAAAAAAAGGTTTCAACTCTAGGATAGAGTCAGAGGGACTGGCAACTCAGAGACATGAAACTGGAAAGGACAAAAAAAAAAAAAAAAAAAAAAAACCAAACAAACCCTCAAACTTTGGACATTTGACTAAATGCAAATGTGTACCATAGTAATAGTCTCCTCAAGTCAGACTACTTGAGCAGAAAGAGGTGGTGTCTGCTGGTATCACACTTGTTTCCCTCCTAAAGCCCTGATTCAACATGGGAAAAGGGAAAAGGGTTTGCAGAGGACTGTCAGGAGGACAAAGCTGTCAGGTGAAAGATGCTAGCCTGTACACAGTTGTGAGTGCAGAGGTGAGCGCTTTCACCACCTACTGCTTATGTGCTTGCTGCTGTATAAAAGAATGTGACCAAGTAAGAGGGAGGCCTTTATGTATCAGATGTGTACTCCACTCCACTCCTTGGGGTCCTGGGTTTTTGCTTGGGTAATTTAAAGCAGTAGGGAGTGAGGCCTCTGCAAGCTCAGTCTGGGGAGAGCTAGCTGGGTTCTGTTTCTTGGATCTCTTAGCCTTGGCTTCCCAACAAGTTTAAGCAGCAAGAGACAGCAATATGTGAGGAAGGACCTGTAAGAAGTCAGATGTTAAAAATTAGAATAACTGGGGCTGGTGAGATAGCTCAGTGGACTAAGCACCTGCTTAGGCAATCACAGGGGCTAGGCTTCCATCTCAGGCACCATGAGCCACACGGCGCCCTGCCCCCAGGTATGCTGAGCCAGCCACCAAGTCTGGGCCTGGTGGTGCACACTTGTAATCCAAGTGCTGGGGAGGCTGAAAACAGGAGGATCACTGCGAGTCTGATCTGTGTAGTGAGACCCTGTATCAAATACATTTAAAAAAATTAGAATAACTACCTTCCACCTCAAAAGAAAACACAAATGAGAGTCTTTAGAGGTTGACAATTACCATATATCCAGGATTTTTTTTTTTTTTTTTTTTTGGTTGTAGAAGAAAGATGGTATCATTTTTTCACCTCCTTCTGTAAATAGAACTTATCTAGCACATTATAAGCTTCCTCAAGAGAAAGTTAAGATCCAAAGTATATATCCCTACAAGTAAACCACACATGTAATTAAAGCTTTTTTTTTTTTTTTTTTTTTGGCAGAACTGGGGATTGAACCCAGGCCCTTGCGCATTCTATTGAGCTATCTGCCCGGCCCCAATTAAAGCATTTTCTAAAGTGTAAATCTGTGGTCAAATTTAATGTTATATTAGGAGTCACAACTATTCATGAACCTTTACTCTAGGGTCTGAGCCTCCATTTTTGTTCCCATTCTTTTTTAAAAAAACAGTTTTATTAAGATAGACTTCATATGCTGTGCAGTTTACTCATTTAAAAAGAGTACAATTAATATAGTCATTAGTACATCAACAAAATTATACAGCCTTATGTTTAGGATATTAAAGTGATAAATCCTAAACCTGAACAATGTTATACCCATTAGCAGTCACATGCCATTCCTCCCCTGTTCCACCACATAGTTCTTGGTAAATGATGATCTATTTTGTGTCTCCATAGATTTGTTTATTATAGTCATTTTATATACCTATATTCATATATCTTGTAGTCTTTTTATTACTGAGTCTGTTCCTTTAGTATAGTGTTTTTATTGTTTAGCTATACTGTAGCAAATACCAGCATTTTATCTTATTTTTATTGCTGAGTAATACTCCATTATGTGTATGTACTATATTTTATTTACCCAATCATTAGTTGATTGAAATGTAATCCCTTCCTCCCTCCCTCCCTTTCTCCTTCCTTCCTTCCTTGCTTTTTGAGACAGGGTCTCACTGTGTAGTTCAGGCTGGCCTTGAACTCACTATGGAGCCCAGGTTGGCCTTGAACTTGCAGTGATTCTCTTGCCTCAGCCTCCCCATTGCTGGGATTACAGCTGTGTGCCTAGCTTTGGGTTATTTCTTTTTGGGGTCTGTTATGAATAATACTATGTGCATGAATGTATATTTTAGTTTCTCCTGAAATAAATACTATGTAAGAATGGGATTGTCAGGTCATACAGTAAATCCATGTCTGATGTTTTGAGAAACCGCCAAGCTGTTTTCCAAACTGGCTCTATCATTTTACATTCTTGCCAGCAGAGTAGGAACCCTTTAACAAATAGGTGATGGTAAAAGGTTTGATGTTATCACTTGATGTTCAAAAGCTTTAGTTTTGATAAGTTCAGCTTATTTGTTTTTTTTTGTTTCTTATTCCTTTGATGTCATATCTAAGAAGGTTGCACCTGCTCTACATCCAGTGATATACTCCTATAGCATCAAGAAAGTGAAGACCGCTTACAGAATGAGAAAAGATTTACAGTCACATTTTGTAAAAAAAAAAAAAATTTAAATTTCTCCACATTTTTTACAGCCTGTGTCAATAACAGACCAATTTTAGCACTGTCTGCAACTTATGGAATTTATTATATGTGCTGTAGCCTTCCTTTATGAGTTGCCCTTGTTACCAAAGGGAGTGAATTAAGATTTGGAAGGAAAATCAAAGCAAATTTTGTCCCTCTCTCTGCCTACAAGTATACAGAATCTATGATCCTACAATGTCGGGAAAGGCTCTACCATCCAAGTATTAACCAGGCCTGACCCATGAAATTGGGCACATTCAGGGTGGTATGGCCATAGACCTATACTGTCAGGGTTAAAGGGCACCAGTGCCCCAGGAGGGAGTCATTATAGGCTCTGACCCATTCATTCACTTTTGGCACTAATTGCAGCTCCTGCTTTTCCTTTCTGAAAGAATGCTGAGTTTAGTTCATTCTCCAATTTCCTGCCTTTTCCTGTGGTGCATTCCTTAGATGTGCTGTCTTTATTCATCCCAACTCTTCCTTATAGCATGCTTTTAAGTCAACAATAAAGGTTCTTTAAGAATACAGTTGTGTAACTTTCCAAGATAAAGAATTATATAATGCTTCCAGAGATATTTCTTCTTTTGATGAATATGGAAGCCAGTTCAAAAAGGAAGTAACTCATTTAGAAAGGAAAGTTGTAATGCAGGAAATTTACTCTTTTAGAATTAAAAGTTCAGCAATAGCAGTGTTTTCTGTGAAAACATAAGGACTGTAAAGTGGCAATGATGAGGAGGTGGTAGTTACTTCATGATTTAGCAGCTGACTATTTTCCAAAGTCAGGCTTTGAGTGTGGCTATTTTTTCTTAGCTAGGTTATAAGCCACAAACACTTATTTTGTGGTTCTTTTGTGCCATACCTAGCACAGTGTGTGCTGCAGATAATACCTGTCGTTTTTGAGTTTGTGGTTGTCTTAGAATAGGAATTCTGTGATTTGATTTTAAGGCTTCATGTCCTAAGAAAGCTGTCATTTCAGTTATAGAGTGCTGACATTGAACATTTTATTTGGTGCTTTATGTAGAATTTCTTCAACTATGCCTTCCAATCATTTGTTTTTGTATGTGCATAAAACTCATGTTATACTCATGCCCTCCAAGGTTGTGGCATCCTCTGTGATCTTTTTTTTTGGTGGAACCAGGGATTGAACTCAGTCCCTTGCGCTTGCCAGGGAAGTGCTTATTCTACTGAGCCATCTCTCCGGCCCCCCTCTGTGATCTTTTATGTGGTCTTCAACAGCACAGATCCACACTTTTGCCCTGAGTTCAGAAGTTCAGCCGGTGCCTTGGTAACTAGGACCCTATTCTATGGTTCTCAGAGATTTGTTTAATATGACAGCCTGGTCTGGGTGTGTGTGTGAAGCTGTGAGATTGCATCCCATAATGAGGACAGAACAGAGGCCTAAAGTAGGAAGAGTCCCATCTGTTGGAGATATCTAGCCCAGCTTGGTCAAGTGAATTCCTTGTCTTCTGAGTACCTACAAACATGGCCCTGGGAGTTTGTTTATAGAGATCTGATCTCTGCTTCCATCCTGATTCTCATATTCTTGTTCCTTAGATACAGCAACCAATAGCAATGTACTTGATCCTGTTAGACTACCAACATTAAACCTCTCCCTGGAGACCCCTTTTCCTTGGCTTATGATTCTACTTGGATCTTTTTCAGTTCATCCCATAGATAAAAAGAAAATTTAGGTTAATGAGGATGGTTCTAGAATTAACTGGGGACCTCTCTATCATGGTTGATTCATGACCTACCTTCTTCAAGCAAAGCTCCACTCTGTACAAGTTCTACCCTTTGGTATTGGGAGAAGAGGGGTAAGTAAATGGTTAGGTTGAGGGTGGAACCTCTTTGGTGAAATGAAGGCAAAGAGGAAATGAAAGAAGGAGTTAAGTTTTGAGCTAGGATATTTTGTTCTTGGTAATAAAGATTCAAGGCCTTGGGATGGGTGAATTGGCTTACTATGAGTTATTCAGTTATGTATCTACTAAAGTCCCCTCTTATCTGTTGTTTCAGTTAACTGCATTCCAGGTAGCAGGACAAGCCCAAATTCTTTTCTCCTTCACATTTTTATAATTAGATTTGTTCTTAATGTAGATCTTAGCAAGCTCAGCTTATAGTTTTCTTTCCTCATCAAGTAAGGAATTTACACCTTGTCACTTCAAGGAAGAACTTTGTGATTTTTCTTTGGCATATTCATCTTGTACTTTGGGGCCATAAAATCAAGGTTACTTGGACATGATATCTACCAAGATATTTGGAGAAAGAAGAGAAAAAAAGAGGCAGAGGGAGAGAGACAATCCTTGGTATCCACAGGGAGTTGATTCAAATGCAATGGATACTCAAATCCTTTATATAAAATGGCATAGCATTTACACATAATCTATGCACATCCTCCTGTATTTATAAATTAGACTTTAGTATAGATATAAATGTAGAGGAAAAACAAAGTCTGTATAGAGCTAAGTACTATCTGTGGTTTTAGGCATACTTTGAAGGTCTTGGCAAGTGTCCCTATAGGATTAGGGGTGGGAAACATCTGTATAACATTGGTAGTAACTTAATGCTCATGTGGAGTTATATAAGCATTACATACAGGGATCATTATACAGCAGAAAACCTGTGAGTAGCTCATTCTAAAGAGAGAACAAGGTTGTGGTCCCATTTTTTTTTTTTTTTAACAGAAATTGTTTTCTGTTAAACAGCATTCAACGAATACTTTTTGGTGTTTTTCTAACAGCATTCAATGAATACTTTTTGGTATTAATAACTACTTCAACAACTTTGTTTTGGGTTTTTGTTTATTTTTATCATTGACCGATTCAGATCATTAGTAATGACGAAGTTAAACAGTGGCTATGGAAAACTTGTTGTTTTTCTGGAGGACCTGTGGATACCTACCATTGTTGGAAATTTTGTGGATTCTGGTTGCATGATTGTATGCCTGTTTTTTTTTTTTTTTTTTTTTTTTTTTTCCTTTTTGGTGGAACTGGGGATTGAACTCAGGCCCTTGCACTTGCTGGGGAAGTGCTTATTCCACTGAGCCATCTCCCCAGCCCCTACTGAGCCACCTCCCTGGCCCCCTTGGCTTTCCTTATGAAAATCATCCAGCCTTAGGTAAGCATGGAACAAGCTTCATTTCCATCATGCACAGGAAGAACTTTTATTCTTGCTGCTAGGTAGACTGTATTTCTCAACTTCTTTGAAGCCAACCTGTAGTTTATAGAATATTTGGTATCTTATCTTTCTGTCCCTCTTGTGTGTGTGTGTGGCCTTCAAACAGAGTCTGATTATGTAATGCAGGCTAGCCTTGCATTTACTGGGCTGGGCTTAAACATGTGATCCTCTTGCCTCAACCTGTCAATTTCTAGGATTTAAGGTGTATGTCTCCATGCCCAGCTTGTGTCTTTTCCACATTACTTCTCTGGTTTACCAACACAAATGAATATTGAACAGATTGATCTTATTGTTCTACTGTTGCCAGGGATTAATGTCAGACAGTCCCACAAGAATATCCTCACTTGTACTGACAGTTACAAGGCCCTGGGCCTTAGGCCACATTTGTGCTTTGGTCTGCCTAGCCGTTAATTTTGGGGTTCCCATAACACCCCTCAGGTTTGGAAATTCCCTAGAATAACTCACAGAACACCCCATTTTCTAGCCCTGTTCTTTTCCTAGGAATGCTGAAAGTTTCCACCTTTTGATGGTGTTTGTGTCTGACCTTGCTGGTAACCAGTCCCCATCCTAAAGCCACTTGTGTGCTAGACAAGTGGTTTTAAGGTCAGGAAGAGAGCCAGTGTCTATGTGAGATACA
>NW_004524664.1:3647969-3655440 GCF_000260255.1 Octodon degus | reverse complement strand
TTTTTTCCAAGTGGCCACTCTTTGATATTTTCTTAAATGCATTTAGACATAGAAAAGCAGCTAACAGGTTCTCAGTATTTGTTAGGTGATATTATTTGCCTTAAGTTTCATAAATATTTTGTAATAATGACATTTCCCCATGTAAAGCCATCAAGATTTTCATAACTTGTTTTTTTAACCTAGTATATTTTTAACATAATAGGGTACAATTTAAAAGGTTAGGCTATTTACCTCAATCTCTAAAATTTTGGCATTCCATGCCTTTTCTTTTAAAAATATTGTAAAGAAGGAGAAGAACTCTTGATACAGGAGAGTAGTCTTTATTCTGAATAAGCATCAAAGATATCTGCTGCTGAAGACCATGTGGGCGATTCACACAATCTTTCAGATTTATAGCAGGCCAAGTATTGAAAGGAAGAGCTTCATTAACAGCAACAAATGTGTCAGAAGTGGAAATGCTGATCTATTTTTGGGTTTCCTCTGTGTTTGATCTGAATTCATCTCTCGATCTAATCTCTAACCAGTTGTGTTCACCAAGACTTCAGGCAGTGCTGTGCCTGTCAGAATCAAACTCATCAAGAGCATTTTAGAAAGGAAGCTTTTCAGCATCTTGAAAGATTTTTAGGGAATATAGGACTTTTATGAAAATGGAAAAGCATATAAAGGTAGGTCAGTTACATAAGAGTGCTTTCAGATGAGTAGCAAGGACTGACAGCTGTGGCTAGAACTCTGTATTGGTATACAGTGGGAAACTGGAGCCTGCCGAGAATATAGGTATTTTACTTTTTATTGAAAGATATTTGTGTGATACTAGAAGTTCAAGTTCAGTTATAGGGCAGAGCTGGGGGTGCATGTCAGCTGGTACAAGGACACTTGCTGATTGATAGCGTAAATGCACATAAACTCTTACTGAAAACTTCCTTTTGGGGGCCGGGGAGATGGCTCAGTAGAATAAGCGCTTCCCTGGGAAGCGCAAGGGCCTGAGTTCAATCCCCAGTTAAAAAAAAAAAAAAAATTCCTTTTGAGTTACATGTTTTATTTTGTTCATTTTATATCCTCATAGCTCCCCAAGCTAGTTTAATTAAGTGGGTAATCCTGTCCTACCCATTGCCTCCTGTCCCACTCCTTGCAGCCTGCTAAGCTTTTTATTGATGATACTAGACTATAATGAGTCAGATTAACAAGGTGTAGGACCTGGCAACTGACCAAAGAGGTTATCTTGTTGGCAAACTTCCTTTAAACTATCTATGTTCAGGCCAGGGACTGAAAGCAGATGAGAGGTATATGTTTTTCTTCCCCATTCCTTCATGGTAGGGCAGCATATTTTATGATATAGCAGATACAGCTCCCATGACACCCACCCAAAGATTGTATATATCTCTGTGATTCCCAGGCACTCAAGTGCTGAATGTGGGAACACAGCAGTCACAGCAGTGTATGAGTGAGACTGTTCTACACAGGGCCCTTGGGTCAGCTTCTGTATCTGGTATTCCCCTCGTGTGGAGTGAGGAATGCAGTGGGACACTGGGGATGGTCAGGAGAAAATGACGGGGGGAGTGGTTGCCATCCATAGTCCAGAACACCACAGGAATCCAAGGACAGGTGCTGGGATATGGCTGGGGTTAGAACTTTCATCTCCCACTAAGGTGGGTGCCCATTTTCTTTTCTTCTCAGCTCTCAGGCTGCCTCCCCTGCCCTATCACTGGAGAGGTACCCTCTCTGGTTTGAATTTTGGGTTTTCAGTTTGATAAAAGCAGCTGACAGAGATGGAGAGGTTACTGCCTATTCAAATTTCTACTTCATAGTCATAAAGCAACTTGCAACATGTCCAGGACCAACCAGTGATGACCCCACTGTGACATCACTGAAGCTCTTTTACTAGTATTTTTGAATGATACTACTAACTTCTAGATTGAAAAACTAAAAGCATATGAATCATCTCTGATACCTCCTCCTGCTTCAGTTCTATATCTAGCTTATCATCTAGTCTATCCATCTCTTCTTATTTACTCTTCAGTATTTGTAACTTATCTTCCTATTCATAACACTACTTTTGTTGAAAGCTTCAGAACCATGCAATTTTACATGTTCCTTTTCTACAATGCAAGTAAAGTAAGCTGTTTAAAATATAAATCTGGGTGGGGGAGATAGCTTGGCAGTCTAAGTACCTGCCTGGCAAGTGCAAAGACCTGGGTTTGATCCCCAGTACCACATGTCATATGCTATACCAATAAATAAATAAATAAACAAGCAAACAAATATTTAAAAAAAAACAAATCTGACTATATTTCCTGCTGCTGAAAATTCTTTATAACTCACTTCTGCTCCTAGGATAAAGCTAGAATCATTTCTTTTAGAGTATGGGGGATTTCCAGGGATCAAACTCTGAATCTTGTGCTTGCCAGGTGCCTCTGAGCTATCTCCCCAGTCTCTTAAAGCTAGAATTTTGACAAGGCCTGCAGAACTCTGCAAGCATGATAACTTTCTTTTTCCAAGACTCATTTCCCATTCATTTATTAATTATTTAATCACTGTCTTTCTTCCATCAGAAGAGAGATAGCATGTTTTGCTTGCTGTTATATATTAGTGCCTAGTATATAGCCCACTACATTAAAAAAAAAAACCTTACATATGTTGAATATATAATGAATCTACAAATGAAATGTGTGGGTGGGTGATCCATTCAAAAAAAATTTACAGATTGTAATGTAGCATCTTACCAGTTGTTGTAAATGGCCTAAATATCTAGATTCTTGAGTTTATAAAAGTTAAGGGCCCTCAGAAATATTTTTAGCTGAAACCTTTCTTCTTGATAAGGAAATTGAGACCCAGAATGCAGAAGGGACTTGTAAAAAGTCCCTAGGCTAATTAACAGCAAAACCCATATTATTGCTTAGGTCCTGTGATAGTCAGTTCTAACTTTCTCTGCAATTGATTCATGACTTTTTATTTGTATCTAAAAGGAATCAAGAAGGATTTGATTTTTTTTTTTTTTTTTTGCGGGGGTGCTGGCTCAGAAGGAATCTAGAAATACAGAATAGAAAAACCCTGAAGGTAGCCTTGGGCTAAAGACCATTCTTCCCATTGCTGAGGGATAAGGCTCAGACATCTCTTAATATTCACTGCATTTTTGCTTAGTTCTATTAAATTTTTTTCATGTTGAGTCAGAGCCTGCTTCTCTCTTCTCTTAATAGTTATCTACATACTCCTAATTGTATCCTTTGATGGGACAATAATTCTGATTCCTTTACCTAAGCAGCCTTTAAAATTTTGAAAACTGTGTTTCTTAGTTTTCTAGACTGCATATCTTTGGCTAGTTTTTTATAGGCACAATTATCTTTTCATTTGTTTGCTTTTTTTTTTTTTTTTGAAAAAGGATCTCATTGTGTAGCCCAGCTCAGCTTTGAATCCTTGAGTGCTGGGATTTCAGGTGTGGACCATCATACCTGGCTTCAGACACAGACATCTAATGGCATTCATTTTTGTTCAGCATTAGGAATTTAGAACTGAATTCACAATCCCAGATATTACATGATCAAGTGGACTATAGGAAACTGCAATAGCGCCACCTCAAGCCTTGTCTGCAGTTTTGCTTTCCACATTTCCGTTACCTGTGGTCAACCATTGTCCAAAATATTAAATGGAAAACCCAGAAGTAAATTGTAAGTTTTAAATTGCGTACTATTCTGAACAGTCAGTTCAGTGAAATCTGGTGCTACCCAATTCTCATGTCAGTAGCCATCCCTTTGTTACTCACTTTCTAGTTATTTAGTTCCCCTCTGGTTTTTTAGATGACTATCAGGTATTAATTGCAGTGCTTGACTTGAAATCACTTTACGTACTTTATAATGACCCCAAAATGATGCTGGTGATTCAAAAATGCCAAAGAGGAGCCTTACAGACTTCCTTTAAGTGACAAGAGAAAAGTTCTCAAATTATGGAAAAAATATACTTAAGTCTGTGTTAATCTATGGTAAGAACTATCTTGAACTTGTGACAAAAGGAACAAGAAATTCATGCTAATTTTGCTGTCATGCTTTAAACTGCAAAAGTGACAGCTATAAGGTATTATGAGTACTCCATTAAGATGGAAAAGGTATTACATTATAGGATCTGGTGCTATCTGGAATTCAGGCATCTCATGGAGATCTTGGAGCATATAACCGTGGATAGTGAGGAGCTGATATATTTATTCTAGTTGTAAAGAGATGATCTAACATATATATGGTTTAGCAGCCAGGCCCTGGAGTTGGATAGACTTGGATTTACATATTCATTAAGACTTCTCTAGACTCAATAGATTAATCCAGGTGAGCTTTTAGTAGTCCATTGACTGGTCCATACAAGCCTTCAATGCTTTGTACTTGCTATGATTAATGTTGTCAACCTACATAGAAAAACAAGCATAGGAGAGTCTCTAAAGAATAATGATTGTTAAGCTGGGTATGGAGACACTTACCTGTGATCTCAACACTCTGGGTGGCTGAAGCAGGAGGATGGGAGTTTGAGCCCAGGTTAGCAACTTAGTGAGAACCGGACTCAAAATAAACAAGGTCTGAGGATATATCTCAGTGGATACCTTCTTACCTCAATAGATACATATTGACATCGTGATCTCTTAATGCTATAATTCAAAGCTTTTTCCCCATCCCCCCGTTACCATTTCTTATACCTCCTTCCCACCCATCTCACCATCTTTAGAGATGGACTTTCTCCTTTAAATATAACTTTCAAAATTGTTAGACCATGGAACATTCCTTTAAAAGCAAATATCATGAAGACTCTAATATACAACAGATGAAAGTGATAAGTATTATAAGATTCAGAGCATTAGTCTTAAAAGTAGAACTTACAAAATTGAAACATACCAAACTAAATCAAAATATAATTTAGATCTAGTTTCAATAGTGTTTATGTTACAAGTTATTGAGAAAACCTTATTGTATACAAACCCTGTAATTACAAATGATTTTTTAAAAATTCATATAATTAGCAACATTTAATTCAAGTTAATTCAGGGAGAATGTGCTTTAAACTGTTGAAGTCTGAAATAAATGGGAAACTTGTTTCATGAAGTTGAATTGCTAACAGTGTCTAATAGTATAACAGAGGTTAAGAGTAGGAAATATTTATTGTGAGGGTCAGATACCTTCTGCCTAAGAGAGAGAGAAGAGGACCTGGAAAGTGGATTACTGAGGACCCACTTTTTAGGGGAAGTTTCAGAGATAACAACTACATGGATACAACATGGTTTAAGGCTATGATCAACCAATAAGATTACAAGTAATACTGATCCAGTGGGGAAGCAAGTCATGAGCAGTGTGGTATGTGGAAAGAACAAACAACTTTTGGGGAAGGGATGAGTTCAAGGGTTGTAGTAACCCACCAAAGTGATGTCTCTCTGTATTTTATTAGACTAGATGTTCCCACTTATTTTAGGCCTCATCATACCATCTTTATCTTGAGGCCTAGCCTCCAACAGATGTGCTTCTGGCCATAGTTGTAATGAATTTTCATCTTTGCATTGATTTTGTTGAGGGCCCAGCCCTATATGACTTCCTGTAATATTTCTGCCTAACTGTAAGCTCTCTGTAAGAATACCCTAGACACCAGTTGCAAGTTCTAGTATGTACTTCTAAGCTTTCACTTTGGAGGTTCCCATAACCCCCTCCCTAGGTATTATAAATGGCTAGAATAACTCACAAAGGTTGGGAAAATACTTACATTTACCGGTTCTTTGTAAAGATCAACTTGGGAACAGAAAATAGTCCAGTAAAAGCTCCACATACTCACTTCTGGACAACAGGTATCAAGATTTTGCTGTACTTTTTCAAAAATTCTTTTTGTAATATGTTATAGCAAATCCCAGACATCAAGCCCTGAGAGTTTTTTACATAGTATTAAAATAATTAAACACATTTCAAGACAAAACTAAAATTGGGCATTTATAAAATATGTGAAACATCTGTGCAGAGTAAAATTTATAACCCACTTCCCAATTGCAATCATTCGTAAAAGAGCCTTGATAAAAATGTGTGAATGCTATGAAAATGATTCCAGTGATGCTGAGCTCTTTGATCCTGGATTGAGACTAAGAGCTAAAACTAGAGAATCATCATGGAATATCCTTTAAAATCATGAGATATGATGGAAACCCATTTACCTAGTTTTCATTGCTACTTTATTATTATTTCCAATAGCTAAATCAGAAAAGCACTTAGTTTATGACTTACAAAAATTCCTTGTTTATACTACTCCAATAATTAGCAGCATTGATTCTTTTAAAACTCTGATTATTGAGCTAGGGAGTTAGCTCAGTGGTCGCAAGGACCTGGGTTCAATCCCTAGTACTACATGCCATGCGTGCCGAGGAACCCAGGGCGTGCCATGGCAGCCACCAAAACTGGGTGTGATAGTATACACCTGTAATCCCAGCTCTGGAGAGGCTGAGACAGGAGGATCACTGTGAGTCCGAGCTACATAGCAAGACCCTGTACCAAATAAGTAAAAGATTTTTTTAAAACCCTCCAATTATTTTTCAAAAGTTACTGAGAAAATTTCTGGCCCAGCCCAGAGACAGAAATTTAAAATAATAAAAAAAATTGCTTAAAAAATTGCTTGGACTGGGGAGATAGCTCAGCAGCACGATTGTCTGCCTGACAAGCACAAGGTCCAGAGTTTGATCCCTGGTACAGAAAAAAAAAAAAATAAACAATTGCTTTATGGTTAACATTGCTGTATGATTTATGTCTTCATAAAATAAGGATTCTAGTTTCTTACACCCTTGGTCCTTTTTTTTCTTTCTAATGTGGAATAAGATGCTATTTAATTTTGTTCTTCCATAGCTAATATTTTTATGTATATGCTTTAATGATTTTTTTCTCTACAAGATGTTTTGGACAATTTCAATAAATAAATAAATAAATGAAATAAGGGTTTTTTTTAACACCATATCTATACCCAGTTTTTAAAATTTGCTTTTTTGGGGATTGGGAAGATAGCTCAGTGACATAGTAAGCACTTGCCTGGCAAACACAAAGTCCTGAGTTCAATCCCTGGTTACCAAAAAAAGAATTCTATAGAATTTTCTTTTCTATTTGGTTCTTCTAGATTTTATATTCACAGAGAGGTAATTCTGAGCTGTTAGTGGTTTTTCATTTATTTTTGGAACAGTTTGATTATTTAATTCTGCTCTGTGGAGTAGGAAATACTTATGTTTTTAATATCCAAAGATTCAGATCTGCTTACTTCACAAAATTCTGATTCTGGATATGTCACACTGGTTCTGGGAACTGTCTCAGTGCTAGTTGCGTCTAAAGATTCCTCCAGTCCAATTTCAACCTTCAGAATATTTGATATCACACAGTTCAGTTTGCAGTAAACCCTTGATCTTCTTAGCCTTTTTCTAAGGAGCTATATAGCATTGATGTAATTGTTATTCATATCAGTTCTTTTTTTTATTTTTATTTTT
>NW_004524664.1:3633299-3647849 GCF_000260255.1 Octodon degus | reverse complement strand
GAGGCAGACTTGTGATCCTACTTACAAACACCATTAGAACAAATCATTCTATTCATTAAGAGAATGCAACTATATATCTGTCCCAACCACTTTGAATACACAGATACAAAATGGACATTCATAGTTATATCCCAATTTTTTTAAGTTCTGTTGTTGAATATTATAGGTGTGTAAACTCAGCAAAATATTTCATATCAGTTCTATAATGCACATAAACAATTTAGGTTAGGAAAATTCATTTTAGAGCATAGTTCTACCTATTAACCTTTTTGGCTATACTGCTATTTTTGCTGAACCTTAGAGATGGTTAGTAAAAATAAACAGGAGAACCACTGTTGTTTTTGTGTGTAAATTTAGGTGGTAGAAAATATTTATCAGTGCAAGAAAGATGCTTATTTAATAAATGGATTTTGGTTTTTTTGTTTTTGTTTTAGAATCACAAGAAGCCGATGAACAGCTGGTAGCAGAAGTGGTTGACAGGCACTCATCTGAGACTTGTTCTGGATCTTTGGGAAATGAAGTACCACAGCTGGCCACTAGTCCTCACCCAGTCAGGGATGTCAAAGAAGAACCTGGTCATGATAGCAGCAAAATTTCAGTAGTGAGGCCATTTTCAATAGAAACCAAGAATTCCTCCAATATCCCAGCAGCTCTTGGAACAGAAGCAAACTATGGCTATATAACTTCAGTCTCAGAAGAGGCTTTGCCCTCCAGCATGCCAGGAGCCACCCAGGATGAGGCAGTGACAGAATGCAGCATGGGGGTTATGCTGGAGGCAATTGCAGAAGGTGATCTGAAGGCTGGAAGCTCCTGTCGTGAGCCTGTGGCCAGCAGAAGCAAGCTGAGAAAGCCCAAACCCGTATCTTTGAGGAAGAAAACAATTGGGGGAGAGTTCTCTGGGGTGGAAACTACCACAGAGGCCAGACCTCTTGCCAGGGTATCTCATCAGACCAATACTGATGAATTGGATGAGAATACACGTCCTTCTCAGCTGGGAGGTGACAGAAGCCAGAAATCTCCCTGTGGCCTTAAGGAAGCTTCAGATACTCTCATTAGTGACACCAGTGACTCAGGGATTGAGCCACAGGAAGAGGCAAGGAGCTCACCTCTCAAACTTGAGTTCGATTTCACAGAAGATGTGGAAAACATAGAGGCCAGGAAAGCCCTTCCAAGGAAACTTGGCAGGAAACCGGGTAACATACTGACTCCCAAGATACAGAAAGATGGCATCTGTAAGCCAGTAGGTGTAGAACAGCCTGCAGACCTGATAGCTGGAGATAACCCTCTCTCCCAGGTGTCTTCTAAGCTAGAACCTAGTCAGTGGGATTGCCCTGGCTTTAATTCCTTTGGGAGCCAATCTACTCTGCAGAACTCCCCACCCCTCTCCTCTAAGGCCTCCTACCATTTTGACCCAGATAACTTCGATGAATCCATGGATCCTTTTAAACCAACTATGACTTTAACAAGCAGCAACTTTTGTTCTTCCACTGGTAATCATGTTAATGAAATCTTAGACTCACCCAAGAAGTCAAAGTCGCGTTTAATAACGTGAGTGACAGGGTGCTGGGCATTGTGTTCTGTGTAGTATTCTCTTTGGTTTTGGTGAACTGCGTTTATTTTTGAGGTACAGTTAGGGACACAAAGCATATGCTGGAGTCTTCGCTTTTGCCTAGCCCTTGTGTGGTTAGAAATACTAGAGGTTTCCTTTGTAGATTTCAACCTTATTTCTGAAACCTCAGCATGTTTGGCCAAGCTGTTTTCCTCCCATCTTGGATACTTTTAATGTTTTTAAAAAATCAGAGATTTGATGGTTTTTAAAAATCCTTGCTGGGAATCCCTAAATAAAGAATTCGAGTGTCAGTGCTAGCCACCACCTTCAGATGATTTATGAATAAAACAAAAAAATTCCAACCTACAAATTACCTGTCCAATGTCAGTAATGTGAAAATGGTTCACAAGGATCTTACAGAAGTATTTTTCTAAACAGGAAGAAGTGGGTTTTGTTGTTACTGTTGTTGGAAACAAACCTGCCATGAAAAGTTAGTGAGAATTCTTGTCTTCATGTACATTTTTGGTTCATTAGCAACAAGCCAAATTTCCAATGAGAGTCAAGCTGTTTTAAATGATCATTTAAACCTGGATAACTTAATCTTTTGTCATGTGCTTCCTCTGTCCCCTCATTTCTCTTGCAAACTGGGTGATTTTTGCATGACTTTGAATTTCCTTGAGTGATCCCTTAGGCCATACTCTGTATCAACTTTCAGTTTAACTTTGTTAGAGGATTACTGTGTTTGCAAAAATGAAATTGACTAGATGCCAGTATATCCCTTCCTGACACTGTGACTTTTTACTAAATAGCCATAAAGAAGGCATGTTGACATGGAGGATAAAACATGGAAAGGGCAAGTAAGAAGTAAGGTATCTGTAGTTAACATGAGGTGTTTGTGGAAATACTTTTTAAAAAAACACTAGGTAGTCAGTTATACTGGGAAAGAAACTATCCAGAGTTTTGAGTCACAGAAGTATGGCTTTCAATACTGATGGGTGAGCGATGTAGATATCAGTTCTATAACAGCTCTGACATATCCCTCACCTTGTCTGAAGAGAATGAAATGTCATCAGTAGCTCTTGATCTGTTCTCTGATTATGTGGGAGCAGTTAAATACTTGAAGTATATCAGCTGGGTGTTAGCACAGTTCTCTGTTGTGGCTGGTAAGGTTAGATACTTAGATCTAGACAGCACTTGGGGTATGTATGGAGCACTTCAGTACTTTGTTGCTTCCTCCTTTAAACATGATCTGCTTTTGCATACCCTAGATGATATGTAGTTGTTTGGGGAGCCTTCCTTCTAGTTGGTATGCTAATGATACTAGCCAGTGAATTCATGTCAGAGATTAAATACAAGCCAATGTGGGAGAATGTTATTCTTTATATTGAGCACCAAGAAGCACTCTGTTTTGAGTTTTGCCATTCTTACCTGGTAGCATTTTCCTCTATTCTGTTTTTATCAAATGAACTTCTTGATCTAATATACCTTGTATAATTTTTGTTTTAATTCTCACATAATCAAAATTCTTATCGTATTGGATGTGATGGCTCACATCTGTCATCCCAGAGTCTTAGGAGCCTAAGGCAGAAGAATCTGACATTCAAGCCCAGGCAGCTCAGTGGCTTAGCAAGACCCTGTCTCAAAATTAAAAAAAAATAATAATTAATCAAAGGAGCTGGATATATAGCTTGTGGAAAGGCCCTGGATCAAACAGACAAACCTGCTTTCTGTGAGAAAGGGTTGGTAGACATCTTGTGGCACACTCTAGGGTCTTGGTTAGCAGAATGCTTCATTGTAGAGAAGACTGAAAAGAAATATTTGGTGGTAGCATCTAGTGGATCCTGTAGTTAGGCATTTTGCATGACATTAAAAAAGATGTATGTAAAACCAGGTGTGGTGGCACACACCTGTAATCGCAGTGTTGAGGCTGAGACAGGAGGTTCACTGTGAGTCTGAGCTGCATAATGAGACTCTGTACCAGATAAATAAATAAGATGTAAATAGTTGACTACTAGAGATTCTTCTATAAAATAGAGACAATTTAGTGAGATTGGGATTTTGTATATCACATAAGATAAATTACGCAAAATCATTTTAAGCTTCTTATGTACACCTTTTATAAAGATAACCAAGTATCTTTTCAAATATATTTTACAAATATATTTTTATTCATATATTGCCTTTAATTTGAGTGACTAGTCAGTAGACTAAATATGTTCAACAATACTATTTTTTTTACATTTTCACATATTTAAGAGTTTATTTTCATCTACACATTGAATATGCTGCATTTCTGCGTGCTTAACCACTCTTACTACATTAGAATTGAGGTTCTGTTAATCATTCACCAGTGCTGACATCCATGAGTGTGACATTTTTTAATTTATGTCTCACTTCACAGAAAAAACTGTAGCTTTTACATCTACCGGTCTGAAGATAAATTTCTAGGCTTTACATGATTTTTTTCCATCTGTCTGTCTCTTTCCTGTCTCTAAATTTGTTGGTGCTTCAGGACCACTGAGCAAGTGAAATTTCTCTGTTTTCTGTTGTAAGTACTCTTGCTGTTTCTGTTTGTCCCTGGGACTGTTGGCACTTTGCTGCCCCACCCCTGCCCCAAATATCTCTCCATAGCATGTTGGCTTCTGTTTCTGAGCTTGTCCTTTTCTTCTGTTTCTGATTTTGATCTTCTGATGATTTTTTATTTATTATTATTATTATTATTATTATTATTATTATTATTATTATTTTTGCATTTCATTTGCCACCTCCTGAGTCAGCTTAGCCTTGCACTGTTTGTACCTAAAGAGCGGAGATTGCCCTTCCTGCCTTAGGTACATGAGCTTGCACTCCCTGGCTTGGCACATGTCATGTGGCACTTTGGATACGAAGAGCTGGCTTGACTCCCAAGATCACTAGGTTTGAGGGACTGTGCTGGTATTTGATATTGGAAGTCAGTGGACTTTTAAAAATAGTATAAGGCTGCTTAGAACAGGTGATAAATTTTACTGAGTTGGCTTGAGTTGAGTGACAAAGGTTGACACTTACTAACAGTGTTAGGAAATAATAACATGAACTAGTGATTGTGAACTTCCTGATAACCTTTGAGTTTGTCTTTTAAATTTTTTTCCACCAAAGAAAAGCAAGTGGAAAATAAATTTTTTGGTCAGAGTATCATTTTTACTAGAAAGTTTAAGTTCATTAAAACAGAATATGAATTAGCCTTATGATCAAAAATAATGTCTAATCTAAAAATAACAGATACTCCCAACTTTTCCCCAGTTCAGAGCTTTGCACACTACATGATGCTCATCTTCCACCTCATTACTTAATAAGAATAGTAAACAACTTAAAAAAAATGGTAACAATTTCCTCAAATACCTTTATATTTTCCGTTGACCACAGTTCTTTTCTATAAACACCTAGGTCTAGACTGGAGCTGTCTTAGGAGGCTTCTGTGGCTTTTGGTACAATAAAGAATTTTTAAAGAATCTCGTCCAGTGTGATGATTTTTCTGATGAACATCAAAGCCAAATGACCAAAATCAGAATGGAACCTCCCTAACTGCTAAGACTGTACTATTTGGAAGGCTATTGGTGGTGGGTAATTAAACATGGTAGAGCATCAGAGTATTGGTGTTTGTCAGTCTACTGAAACAAATGAGGTGGTCTTTTCAGACAGTGAACCTAGCCATCATTCTTTGCTTGCCCTGTCTGTTGGGAGAAGACTCAGAGACAGCAAAGGTGTCTGTGTCTCTACCATGCAGATGTTTGATTTGTGTGCTGTTGTATGCTTTGGCTTCCACCTGCATACACTGCGCTGTGCTTCCATCTCATTCCTTGGAAGTTGTCATTGTGATTCCAAGCTCGCTTGTTTGTGTTTTTTCTCTTTCTAGGAGTGGCTGTAAGGTGAAGAAATACGAAAGTCAGTCTCTTGCTTTGGAAACTTGTTCTCAGGTAAGCCTGTGTCTATCACCAGACTCATAGACCATTGATCTCAAAACTGGAGTTTGTATCCTGTAGGAGTACCTCAGAGTGGGTGTCTTGGGTACTCAAACATCAAGGAAATCAATTTTCAGATCCTAATTTTGTAAAACTATCTGGGAAGAGACTTAAAAAACAAGGGAATTCTTTTGCAATGATTCCTTTTTTAAAAAATTCTCATTCTAAATTTTAGGAAGGTATATCACCAGAGTGTTAAAAACCTCTAGGGCAGGAAAGCTCTGAAATCGCAGGGTAGGTTCTCGTGAGTGGTTTTAGATAATCACCTTTTTTATTTAAAGATATTGGTTTCCAACTCATTGCTGTCAAGAAAAGGGGATTACCTGGGTTATCAGCTTGTTAAAAATAAGATTTTTTTTGTTTTCAAATCCAAGGCCAAGTGTATGCTAGCAAGTACTATACCACTAAGGTAAATCACCAGCCAGAAATAAGGGTTGGATTGGGTTTGTTTGAAATAGGGCCTTAGTAAATTGCTCAGGCTGGCCTTGAGTTTTCATTCCTCCTGTCTCAGCCTCTAACTAGCTGGAATTATAAGTGTGTGCCAACCTGCCCAGTTGAAAATAGGTTTTAATTATGGAATCCTTTTGTCATGTAACTTGCAAAAAGATTTGAAATTCGTTTCTATAATAAAACTTTCTAGATAGCTCAGCAGATTAAAGCACCTGCCTAGGTTGACGTAGGGGCCAGGGGCTTGATTCCTGGCCTGTCGGGGTACATTGAGACAGTGATTGAGACTGGACATGGTGGCATATGCCTGCAATCCCAGTGTATGAGAGGCTGAAAACAGGAGAATAGCTTTGAGTCCAGTCTACGTAGTGAGACCCTATAGATCCTGTACTAAATATAATAAATAAATAGAACTCCTTTCAGTTTCATGTATTTATATAATAAGGTTTCTTACTGATTATAATTATAGAGATGGAAACCAGGAATAAAAGTGATGTTGATGTTTATTTTATTCTAGCAATAAATACATGCATGACTATATGACTTGGAAAACAAAGCCCAGGTCCATGTGATTGCAGTGAGATACATTTTGTAAAAATTTACTTCAGCAAAGCCATAATTACAAAAACACACTTATACTGGTGAATAGAATGCAATTTAAGTATAACTTAACCTATGCGACTTGGACCAAAAATATAATACAAACTTTAAATTTTTAAAAGGCAGTTTGGGGTTGCTATCTGGTTACTCTTCATCTATTACAAATAGATAAAAACATCCTTCCTAAAATTTGGCCAAAACTGACAGCAAAAGCCATGAGAAAAAAAATCACTTTTGATTACACTGAAAAAATTTTTAAATCAACACAACAAACCTACTTTTTTAATATTTATTTATTTATGTGTGTGTGTGTGTGTGTGTGTGTGGCCAGCTCAGCCCACCAGGGGGCGGGGCTGGCTGGCATGTGGTGCTGGGGGATTGAACTGTGGTCCCTGTGCTTTGCTAAGCTTGTTCTAAGTAGGTGCTTTAGACCACTGAGCCATCTCACCAGCCCACAAACCTACTTTTTTAAAGATGAGAAATCTTTCATCATAGTTAGAATCAAAATATACCTTAAATATTTACATTTTACAGTAAAAAGGATAGCAAAACACAAGATTATGTATAAGCTTAAGTATTCAAGATTCTAAAGAGCAAAAACATGAAAAGAAAAACATTGGATTATCACACAGTAGTTGTGTATGGTAATATTTTTTTTTTTTTTGGCCCGCTCAGCCTGCTGTGAGGGTGGGGCTGGTGCAGCATGTGATGGGGGGATTGAACCATGGTCCTCTGCACATGCCTAAGCTTACCTAAGCAGGTGCTTTAGACCACTGACATATCTTGCAGGCTTTTTAGAGCACTGAGCTATCTCGCCAGTCCCCTAAATTTCTTTTCTTTTCTTTTTTTTTTGGTGAACTGGGGATCGAACTCAGGCCTTTGCACTAGCCAGGGAAGCGCTTATTCCATTGAGCCATCTCCCAGGCCCCTAAATTTCTTGAATGAGTGCAAATTAAAGTAACAAGTCTGTCTTGGACAGATTCTGCTTTTATGTCTGATAATACTACTAAAAATTTGCAATATTTTGAAAACATTACACATTAGTAATTATAATTCTTAAAAAGAGAAAAAAAATTGATATTTATGGTCAAAGAGAAAAACTTCTGATTTATTTTTAACAAATAGAATAAAGAGACCTTTAAGAGACTTTCAGTTTATATGTATTTTGTTGAAATAATTTCTTGATGGAAGTGAAATACAAATTCATAGAGGAAAAGGAATAATATAAGTTTCTATTAGAAGAAAACTTACAAAGTTTAAAATTGGATCATAGGATATCACATTACTAGAGTAATTGAACTGCATTAACCAAGGATGTACCAGGTATTACATTCTTTGTGATTATTCAAAATTAATTATTCTATTAAAGATACTTATTTTTTAAAATTAGTTTTAATCTTTTATTTATTTGGTGCATTGTCTTGCCATGCACCTCAGACTTGTAGTGGTCCTTCTGTTTCAGCCTCTCTCCCCAGTGCTGAGATTACAGGCATATACCACCACACCTGGTTTCAGTGGCCAGCTCAGTGCCTGGAGCTGGCACAACATGTGGTACCAGGGATCAAACCTGAGTCCTTGCACTTGCTTGTTAGGCAGGCACTTAGACTGCTGAGCTATCTCTGCAACCTGTTACTAATTTTTTATTATTAGAATTATCCTGAAAAGCTTTAGATATAATTTGAAAATGCAATGGGTTTTCAAAAAAAGAAAAGGAAAAGAACAAGTAGGTTGGGCAGGGTGGCACACATGTATAATCCCAGCACTTAGGAGACTGAAACAGGTAGATTGTAAGTTTAGGGTCACCTTGAGCTATTTATCTAGAGAACCTGTCTCAAAAAAAGTATAATACAAAGCCAAAACAACACCCAAACAAACCAAAAAACAAGTAGGAGGTATATGAGCAGGAAAATACTGTCTTAGATCAGTTAAATTGTTTGCTTACAAATTTAGGCCAGAAAAGTTCATTTTTTTCAAACCATAGATTCAAGTTACAGAATCTAAGTCCTAGAAAATAATATTTCAAGGTGGGAAGAAGGCTGCTGCTTTGGTTTGTACCTAGATCTGTGGCTAATTCTTATCAAATATTTGTATGGAATGTGGCTGCTTGCTCCATTTTCTGAAATGTCACTTTTCCTCATTGATTGTCCCCCTAATGGGTAATGATTTCTGTGTCACATTTCCAGGATGAAGGAGCAGTGATCTCCCAGGTTTCAGACATTTCTAATAGGGACGGCCATGCTACTGATGAGGAGAAACTAGCATCCACATCATGTGGTCAGAAAACAGCTGGGGCCACGGTGAAAGGTGAGCCAGAGGAAGACCTGGAGTACTTTGAATGTTCCAATGTTCCCGTGTCTACCATAAATCATGCATTCTCATCCTCAGAAGCAGGTATGGAAGCATATCTTCATCTTCACCTACATAAGCATAGAAATGCCTGAAACCTAAAGCAGGAGATGCCTTAGATTAGAAAAGTGAGTCCCTTTAGGGCTAAGTGTATGCTGATCTGTGCTTTGCTTCTTTACCTAAAAAAGAGACCATCAAAACTGCTTACTAGGGATATATGGGTAAGTATGGCAGATTGTCCAGGAGGTATGATAAGACTTGAATTTCTCTGTAGTTTTATATCAATATGCCAAATTGTAAAGTATGGTCACCTATAAATATGTTGTACATTTAGGGTTTTTTATAATTACTGTTTAACAACTAATGTGTATAAGACCTTATGATGTACATGTATTGTTCTAAATGCTTTATATGGATTAGCTATTTATTCCTTGATACTTAACTCTTTTCACCATTCTATGCAGAAACAAAGTGAGGCATAAAAGTTAACTTTGCCAGGGTCATTTGGTTAGCAGAACAAAAGAAATGTTTTTTCCCTTTGCAAGGCTCATGACTGAGACCTCTACAACAAAAGACAGACTAACAGAAAAAAAGCACCCAAATTTGTTTAATATGTAAGTTTTACAAGACACAAGAACACTTTGAAGTGAAGATCCATATAAGAAAACTTACTTTTTTTTAAAAGAAGACTTTTTATGGGCAGTTATAGAAAAGTATGATGAGCAGTCAGACACTGATAACTGGAGGAGCCTTAGTGAGGCCTGCTTAGTTCAGATTCTTCTAGGTATCTCGGTGTCTTAAAAAATGAAGATATTCTTTTCCTCCAGTTACTGAGAGGGACTACTCTGGAGGGAAGAAAGAAAAAATCAGAAAATTATTTTACAGTCTGTACTATAGAGAAGAATGCAGAGATTTTCCTGCTTCTTCTGATTCCTCAAATACTGAGATGCCATATTTTGGGATGTTCTGAATAGTCACTAGTAAATTATAGAATTAGATTCCAACATAAGCAATTTGGTTCCATGGCCTCTAACCTTAGTATAAAGTGACTCTTTTCATTCTACTCAGCTACTATAAATTTTCCTATAAAAGATGTGGTAGATTAAAATTAACTAGTGCTCTGTAAAACCTTGGAATGCTAAGGAAGAATCTGAGCTATCTGGGCTGTGCAATGACAAAGTCACTTTGTTACTCCATGCCTTCTAGAGGGAAGGCCCTCATTAAGTTGCACATTTCATCTATGGTCTAACCTCATGAAAAGCATTGAACTGTGTTCCCAACTACATTCAATATTATTAAAACTCTGATCTTCTTAAGCAACATAATTTGTGCTCTTTTAGACATATACTTTTAAACATTATGATTTACCACCAAACTAGGGAAGCAGGTTGAAAATTGGGACTTTGAGCAAGGGATTTTCTCCAGCTTCCTCTCTGTCTCCTAGGCTCAGTTTCCCATATGTGTCAGTGAGCTGTGCATAACTGTTACAAATACCTCAACTCTAGAAGAGAAAGGTTGGTTTTGGATGGCTCCTGGTCGAGGTTCGGTCTTTGATTAAGGTAGACCCTCTGTTCTTTCACCTGTAATGTGGGTGCCAGCTGGCAACAGCAAGGAGGATGTGGTCGAGCAAAACTGGCAGAAACAAGGAACATAGGGTCCCACAGTGCCCTTTAGGGCCACCCATCTATCCCCCTATGCACACACCCAATCACCAAAGACCTCCTGGAAGGCTTTATGTTTTTACAACCCCCCCAAATGTAACACCCAGGGGCCCAAGCCTTTTAACACAGGAGTTTTGAGGGACATTCTGTATGCAACTTTCTTTCTCAAGAGCCCTGTTTGCCATTCTGATTGGTGCCCCTTTTGCTTGCTCCCCCATCCCCAACATAGTCTCACTATGTAGCCCATGCTGGCATTGAAATTTCTAGGTAGCCCAGGCTGTCCTGGAATTTGTGATCCTCTTGCCCTAGCTTCCTGAGTGCTAGGATTACATTTCTGCACCACTGGCTTAATCCTGAATTCTGTACTCATGCTTCCTTTTTCCTTTTTTTTTTTTAATTTTCTATGAAAGTTGTGCCCAGTCCTTCCAAATCTATCTTGAATTTTTCTTGGGTTCCACTAGACCCTGTGCTCCCACCACCTATTTTCTTGACTTCCTATTCCATAGTGCCTAGCACAGTGTATTCATTATAAAAGGGGAAGTGTTATAAATGTCTTAAGGCTAGAGACTAAGAGGTGCAGCTTTGAATTTTCTCTGATACAAATACATGGCAGATATTTGTTGGAATGTATTCTTTCTCACTGGAGAAAATTCCTTGAATAAGAATTTCTGTAGAGAATTGGGGCTCTGTTAGGTACAGTACTGTTCTCAGTAAACTAGTTGCTTTGGAAAAGCGGAACAGATTAAACAGCTGTTACATTGTAACTGATTAGCTGTAGCAAAGAAGCAAGCAGAGACCTTGGCCATGGGGGTGGAAGGGGTAGTGGCTTTTGGTGGAATTGGAGATTATTGGCAAGAGTCACTGTGGAGGTGGATCTGTATGGTTTTGTACATCAATGTGCTTCAGGAAATGAAGCGATGGGAGGGATCCTGCCGTGTTGCTAAAAATGCCTGTTAGCTTTCTGTGAGTATAAAGTGTGGGGGAAACAAGCCTGTAGTAAGGAATTTGGGATTGATCTGGTAGATGGAAGGAGACTTTGAAGGGTTTTGAGCATGAAAGTGATGGTCACATTTGTGTTTTAAATAACTAACAATTCACAAAAATGGTATTTAGTTATTGTTGTATGGAAGAGTATAGCTTTAAATTTTTATGTTTTTCTGTATTTAAATTTTCTGCAATGAGAACATAGTCTGGGTTTTGTTTTGACACAAGAAAAACAGAAAAGGACAATAGTTTTGCTGGCTTAAAATTTAAAGCTTATAGTGTTATCTGCTACATTAACTAAATTGAGGTTGTCCTTTGGGGCTCGAATTCAGATTTACTCAGACTTAGTAATAAAATGGTGGTTGGTCAGCGTTATAATTTCTTTCTGAAATAATTTCGTGGTCAGTGTTGTAGCCCATTAAACTTTCAGTACACATGGGGCAGCCCTGCCGTTCTTTCTGCTTGAAGATTGACAGTGTCGATGGCTACTATGCACTCCTCTTTCTTGTGAAGGTTATTGGACTCTGACATTGTATATAGACAGAATTCAGCAGAATGCTAGTGATCCCTTTAAAGTCCTCAAATGCTTCTGGTGTGTTCATAGTCATCTCAGGCCTGCACTAGGGCAGCCAAGAGTCTTTCACAAGGAGGGAAAGAAACTGCTTTCTTGGGATAGCTATCAAAACTATTTTATGTTTTAGGCCTAGAGAATGAGACGTGCCAGAAGATGGACAAAGAGGGATCCGCTGTGCTCGTAAGTTCCTAAACTTGGGCCCTTGGCATGGTGCTCAGGGATTTTCAGTATTTGTTGGGAAGCCCACTGAACTTGCTATTAGGTGATGTATATACAACAGTTTCTTCATTTGAAGAACCCATAGTATATACATATAATGTTCTGTAAAATAGCCACTTGGCCATCTTTGGCTGAATCACCCTATATGTGTGAAGTATAAGCAGTATTTGAAGACTCTGTACCCCCTCCAGAAGGGAATATTAAATGTCTCAATTTTTGTTACTGACTCTGTGGGTAATATTTTTGATGTAGTAGGCTAACTATATTATTTAGTTTTGTCTATTTCTTTTTATTTTATTGTGGCTGCTAGAAAACTAAAACTTAAGATGCTTTCCTGTGTATTTCTGTTAAGCAGTATTGGAGTTAATACAAAATGCAAACAAATAATGTGTTGTGGTAAGTGTAATGATGTTCCAGTGCAGTGGGAACCAGGTTGGCTGACTACATGGCATATTGGGGAAAGCTGAATCTGAGCTAATTAAAAACAGTCTCATCTTCAACTAATGTTAGACTTGTAAAAATAGTACAAAGAATTAATTCCTATGTGTCTTTTGCCCTCATTGCTCAAATACTAACATTTTACACAATCATAGTAGAGTCATCAAAATCACTAATACATACAATACTCATACATTTATCTGATATATAAACTTTTTATCTAATACATAGACCTTACTTACATTTGTTCCGAAATGTCCTCTTTGTGGTGTAGCACTAGCAGAGGATCTTACATTGCATTTAGTGATAACACCCTTAGTGTCCTTCAATCTGCAATGATTCTTCAGTCTTTCTTTGTCTGTAATGACCTTGACAGTTCTGAAGAGTCCCAGCTAGTTATTTTGTACAGTGTTTTTCTATTTGTGCTCTTCAAATGTTTCTCTATGATTAAATTCAGCTTACTCATATTAAACACAAATATAACTGAAGTGACAAGATGTTAATATACCCTCTTAATTGGTAGAGTTGACTTCTTAAAAAATTTTTTTTTAATAGAGTTGACTTTAATCACTTAGTTAAGGTGGTAACAAAGGTAGTTAAAGTTCCTTCATGTCCTAAAAGGAGAATAGGGTATTCTAGGCAGGACAGGTGGGCATGCAAAGGCAAAGAGTGAGAAAAAGTATAAATTTGAAGAATTGTGATTATTAATAATCTGATGTGATTGGAAGATACTGTGCATATGGAAGGCAAGGGCCAAGTCGTCAGGGTCCATTGATACACTGCCAGGATGTTTGGGATAACCTGTTGTAGGATTTTAGGTAGGGAGCAGTATGATCATTTGTGGTTCAGAGGATAGGATAGAGGAAAGAGATTTAATAGGCAACTCCATCACTACCTGGATTTCAGCGACATACCTGGTGGGTGGTGTGGAGGAGAGTTTCTGTCCAGAACATGTAGGTGGTCATTACTTCCAGGAACCTCATTGTTACAGCTGACTTGTCACCTACCTAGCTATCTAATTCACAAACATGGCTATCTAAGCCACGAGCTATCTAAGTCATCTTTCATTCCTTATTCCCACAGACAAGTTCAAGGCTTGCACATCCAGAACCACACATCCATCTACTCTTCTGGAGTCCATGGCCCTAGGTCTTTTTAAAGGTGGAGACAGTTTTTTTAAACTAATTTTCCTATTTGCAAACTGTCCCTCTAGCATAAGTCAGTGGTATGTTTTAAATACAAAACTGATCTTGTTATTCCTTATATAAAGTTCTTCATTACCTTCTCTTGTCTCAAGAACAAGTTTAGACACTGTTTTTGACCACCATGCCTGTCTGCAGCAGGACAATCTGTCCTCCTTCACATGTCTGACACTTCCCTAAACATGAGATTTCCTTTTAGTTCCATAAGCTTATCATTTTTAGTCATTCCCTGTTAGACTGCAGAAATAGTGAAGGTTGGGGGCCGGGGAGATGGCTCAATGGAATAAGCGCTTCCCTGGCAAGCGCAAGGGCCTGAGTTCAATCCCCAGTTCTGCCAAAAAGAAAAAAAAAAATGGTGAAGTTAGGGATCATGACTGTCTTATTAACTCTACACTTCAGCCCCCACCGCTATAAACATGTTGATCATAGGGATTTGATAAATGAGGAATACAGAAAAACAGAATTATGGAGCTCATTTTTAGACATGTGGCTTTGAGGGACCAATGGGACTAATTTCTTTTTTTTTTTTTAA
>NW_004524664.1:3607231-3622665 GCF_000260255.1 Octodon degus | reverse complement strand
GGGCGGGGTGGGGGAGGTACTGCGGAGTGGTGGGGCAAGGCCCGAGGGGGTGGGAGAGGGTCTGGCCCACGGTGCGCCTGGGCTGGGACTGGTCCCGCCGGCGCAGGGTAGCAGGAAGCTCTCCACACACTTGACGGACCTGGGCTAGGACTCTGGGACTAATTTCTCATTCCAATTTTTTAATAGTCAATTCTAAGCATATACCCTGAGCCCAGGAAAGCTCTGAGTTTTGTTTAACACCTTGGAGGAGCCTAAACACAACAGGTGCCAGTTGGTGGCTATGGGGGTAGTGTCTTGAATTACTTCTCATTGCTGAGACAAAATACTTGATACCCACAAATTAAAGGTGGAAACATTTATTTTGGCTCACAGTTTGTAGAGCTTTCAGCATAGCAGAGGGACTTCACAAAGGAGAAACAGCCCATGGCAAGGCAGGCAGAAGATGGCAGTAGCAGCAGCAAGCCTCCTTTTCTCTTTTATCCCTATCTCATCCAAGACATAAGTCTTTTGGGTGGTGTCACATGCGGAACTGTGATAAACCAATCAGTGGGCTAGCTTAGTAGCACATACCCTTAATCCAATTTGATGCCCTTAATCCACATTCACATACCCTAGACCCAGGTACCTCAAGTCCCATCTATTACTGTATGAGGCTTTGTGGGGGACATCTAGGTACAAGGTATAGCAGGTAGTAAAGTTGTGATTGAAACACCTTACCTTGACCCACACTAAAAACAGACTTCAAGTGTTGATCAATACATGCATGCATGTCACAACATATGTATTTGTATAAAAAAAAAACGAATTGCAGTTATTGGACTTTGTTCATGTCATTTACTGTGATACTTCCTAGTTTTTTCTTTCTTTCTTTTTGTTATTGTGGAATGTCTCTGCCACTAAATTGTTTTCTTGATTCATTATTGACCCATAGAGAATACAGAATGAGATGGCTACCTCTTAGGACTGGGTGCACAGAAGACTTAGAAATGGGCAGGGAGTGAAAAGGAAGAACATACAGAAAGAGCATGTGTAAATTGTCATCCTCTAGGAGGTGTCTTACACATTGTTTACAGACAGAATTACTTTTCCTGAGAAACTCACATAATTTTCAGCTTTCTAGGAAGTTCAGTCATTGATCCTGTTATAGCTACTCAGGACTTAATCCTTAGTTTTATTATCTGAAAGGAAGCAGCTCCTCTTGTCATTACTTATAAGAGCATGAAACTGCACCACTGCCAACTACCAAAACAACTTGATTGCAATTTAGGAACCTGGTTCCTTTGCTTTGGTTTTTTGTTTCTATTTTTTGTATGTGTTTGTTTTGTGAGCTTGAACCAAGAGCCTCATGCATAGAAAGTATGTACTGAACTACAACCCTAAGACCAGTTCCCTTTGAAGTTTCCTAGATAAATAAGAACATTTTCTAGTCTTCTCAGTATGTAAAAATAGCAAAGGATAATTGAGGAAGGGTATATTGAATGCACAAAGCTTTGGTCTCTGTATGGCTGAGGACAGTTTACCCAGTTCTTGAAACAAACTATTACTGACATAGATGAATGTATTTCTTTAAAATTTTAAATGAATATTATGTAAGGAAATTTCATTCTAAGGGATGAGGATATAACTCTAGCATGCTTGAGGCCCTGGCTTTAATCTCCAGCACTCAAATCCCATAGGAAAGAAATTTCAGTCTTCAGATGTTTAACAAAGATCTTAAATCTGGATTCCCAGGCATGGTAGCAGATATACATGTTATACCATTTTGGGAGAATGAGGAAGGAGGATCAAAAATATGAGCGCAATCTGGGCAGCTTACCAAGACTGTGTCTCAAATGAAAAATACGGGAAAGGGAGACGGTAGCTCAACACAAGAGCATTTACATAGCATGTGTGAGGCCTTGAGTTCAGTCCCCAGTACTGCAAAGAAAATGTTTCATCTAGCATTTACCCTTTAAAGCCCTTGTTTGTGTTGCTTTAAGGTATGCTCCTATTGCATTCTCATGCCCAATGGTAGGTGATGCCTGAAATGAAATACCTAAGACCAGAGCACAGTGAATGAAGGAGATGGAATCTCATCTTGCCTTTCAGTTATTGGTCTGCAACATTTTTTACTTTACTTTTTAAAGAAGTGTTAAGCTCAGCACACACAGACACATATACACACAAATGTGTATGTATTTTGTATGATAGGAAAGTCAGTGATTTAGAATTTCTACTTTTATAAGCATAGGTCAATATAGAATAACCAATAATATGTAAGAAATGCATCAGTGGAAAAATACTAAGAACATGGATAGATATGTCTACATGTAAATATAAGTAGATCTAGATATATCTAGATGCACATGTACATATTTATGTATAACTACAAATATTTATATTTGAAGCAAGAAACATTGGTGTATATTTGAAAGTTAGAAGTCAAATTTCCATTTTATTTTACTTGATACAAATTTTATCAGTAAATCCAAAGAGATTGTTTTAAAAGCTATTAAAAGGGAGAGAACTCTAATATGAAATGAAATTAGTATAACCAAACCAATAGTTTTCCAATGTGTACTATATCATTATTCAGAAACATAAAGCAAAACCTTACTTCTAAATTATTAAGATAGTTGAACAGTTTTTAGAGTTACCTGTGAAAGTATAAAAATGTGTATGAATAAATTTTGAAATATTAACATCTTAACCATTTTAAAAGTTGTGTTCACACAGCTTTTCAATTTATCTCTGTTAGAAGTAGCAGTAGTAGGGGCCGGGGAGATGGCTCAGTGGAATATGCACTTCCCTGGCAAGCACAAGGGCCTGAGTTCAATCCTCGGTTCCGGGAAAAAAAAAAAAAAAGAAGTAGCAGTAGTTAATGCCACCCTAGGAACTTACAGACAAGTCAAGAGATAAGCATAGTCAGCATAGTACAGCACAGATTAGTGATGCTAATTCTCCCACTCCTCCTGTCTCAGCCTCCTTGACACTGGGATTATAGGGCTACGCCACCGCACTCAATTTCAGTGGCTGCCAGTGGAATTACCAATTCCCTTTGAATTTGCAGCCAGGATGTCAGCATGTGGATCCCTTAAAGGAGTGGGGGAGAAAGACTAGAAATATGAAACCATACTCTTCTAGAAGGGTACAATTGACTTGCTCAGGCTGTTAAATACAAACTAGATTCTAGCCCAGCCCTAAAAGAGATTGTTTAGCCAATTCCTTGTGATGGTAGATTCTGTAGACTTTCTACATTGCCTGAAAAGCAGTATGAAGGACTAAGGAATGTAATAAGTTAAGTTAAATCTTAGGAAAGTAGTTAAAGGGTGGAAATATAGCTCAGTGGCCCAGTGCCTGCCTGGCAAGTCATGAGTTTGATTCCTGATACCCTCCCCCTAAAAAAAGGAAAGCAACTAAAAAGGCACAGTATGAATTCTTGCCCTCATCATGAACTGTTGGATTTTTAGTGGTGAGGCTGGTGGTATGTTGCTGGGCAGAAGGTATGGCCAGGAGACAGCTGGCCACCAACTCCAGTCTGATTTCTCACTGGTAACTTCTAAATACTGTCTCTTCAGGATACAATGTTTGATAGTGTTCAGTTGTTACATGATCAGATCAACTGGCCCCATATATCCCCTCCACAAATGAATGTAAACCTCAGTACAGATTTTAGTATTTTCCTTGCTAAATAAAATCTTGAACTTTATCCCCAATTTTTACTACAATGATGGCTATGAGAGACAAGAAAGGCAGTTTCCTAGAGCTGGCTGGACTTAGAAACACTGACTTAAAATGATAAGACTCAAGACTGTGAGATGTGTTAGCTTAGTCACAAATACAAACAGGTTGACCAAGTTTATTTCTCCCTTTAGCAAGTTATAGCAGAAACAAGATTATGAAACACTTTTTTTTTTTTTTTTTTTTTTTTTGGCAGAACCGGGGATTGAACGCAGACCCTTGCACTTGCCAGGGAAGCGCTTATTCCACTGAGCCATTTCCCTGGCCCCAACACTTTCTTTATTAAAAGCAAGGCACATAGGGACTGGGAAGATAACCCATGGCCTAAGTGCCTGCCTAGCAAGCACAAGGACCTGGGTTTGATCCCCAGTACCACATGCCATACTGGCCACTGAAACTGAGTGTGGTGGCACAGCCCTATAATCCCGTTGTTGAAGAGGCTGAGACAGGAGGATCCCTATGAGTCCAAGCTGCATAGTGAGACCCTATACCAAATAAATAAATAAAATATTTTTTTAAAAAAAACAAGGCACAGGAAGTTAATGAGATGACCCCTGGGGTCCAGGGGTGTATTTGTGTATCTAACAACTTAATACAAAACTCCATGTCTTAAAACAGCAAACATAACTGTCGTCCTGTTTCTATGGGTTAGGAAGCTTAATGTGGCTTTGCTGGATGCTCTGACTCTGGTGTTTTGTGACTATAGTTATCATATGGGGCTGTGATCTTTGCTGAATGTGCCTTGGGGTGGCTTTACTGTCAAGGTCATTCACATGGTTGTTCAGAGTTCCAGTTTCTTCTTATATGGGCCTTCCCCTAGAAGCTCTTCCAACATGGAAGCCTTAGTTTTCCTGTAAAACTAATCTCAAAAGTGGCTGCTTTGCTGCCCTGCCATGAACTGCTCTCCCCACGATGCCTTTCTCCCATGCCACCCTGCCTTGGGGTCAGCGTACTAGGGATGGAAACCTCTACAAACTGTGAACCAAATAAACCTTTCCTCCTTTAACTTGTGGGTGTCAGATATTTTGTCTCAGCAGAGAGAAAAGTAATTAAGACAAATGGCTTTTCAGATGGAATATAGTATGAAGTCCATCTTATTGTGAGAAAGTGCTAACCTACTATGGCTTTCTGGAGCTAAGTTTATAATAGAAATAAATTGGTACCTCAAAAGATAAATAGTGCCAGAAGTGAACTAAAAATGTAATAGCAAGGAAGAACAAAACAAATCAGCCATAGATCTTGAGTTACATGTGACCACTCTGTATGTGGGCAAGGCATGGGGAGCTCCCAACAGCATTGCTATGTTATAACATGACTCCACTGCAAAGCAGTTGAAGTTCATGTTGATCCTAGTGATACAGGGGAAATGATGGGAGTTACGAGTTCAGATGTGTTGGCCACTCCTGCGTCCTTCACCCTAGAAGTTAGCAGTTCATCTTAGAAACATTTCCATCCAAAGTGGCTAAATGAAGACATGTAAAAAATATCGATAGGTAAAAGGAACAGCTGTCACTATTTTTGAAATATTGTGGGGAGCACATAACTCCCAGAAACCCTTGGAAAAACCATTGAATGTGTTTCTTTTTTTTTTTTAATAAATTTATTTATTTATTTATTTTGTGTGTGTGTGGCCAGCTCAGCCCACCAGGAGGCAGGGCTGGTTGGCATGTGGTGCTGGGGGATTGAACTGCGGTCCCTGTGCTTTGCTTGGCTTAGCTTGTTCTAAGTAGGTGCTTTAGACCACTGAGCCATCTCACCAGCCCTGAATGTGTTTCTTTCATGCCTGTGATTCTTTAGTGGTTCTGTAACTAGATTGTTTTTAACTCTTCCTTCTTGGTGGTTTGGTTTTGCTTTTGTTTTTTCCTGTAAAGCATGTTTTCAGAGAGTGTAATCAGTTTAGTAATGAGGAAGCTATTGAAAGATTTTGAGGCTAGTAGCTGAGGAACGAATGTATTCAATGTAACCTCTTCCTCTACACAGGGACTGCATGAGTCCTCAGAGAAGCCCCCTGTGTCTGTGGCCTGTGGCAGTGAGAGCCCCCTGGATGGGATCTGCTTGAGTGAATCAGATAAGACTGCCGTGCTCACCTTGATAAGAGAAGAGGTAAAGGCTTTCTGGTTTTGTCTGCATATTACTCCATTTTCTTTGGCAAGCCCAAGTGCCAGCCAGTAGATTCCATGTCTCTTGGCCCAGGTTACCCAGGCTCCAAATTCTTCTCTGCAGTTCATTCATGTAACTCACATAAAGGCTCCCTATAAGACGCAGCTAGTGGAGCCCTAACATGCTGGTTTCCAGGGAAAAAAATAGATGTTCTGAGACACTCTTAGAAATTTTATATGCTTTTTTACTTTTAGTCTTGAAGTTTTAAATATCTAAGTCTGCCAACTCTGTTGTTGTCCATGTAAGCTCATGCCTAAGAATACCTCAAATTCTAGGCTTGTTGTAGTATAAAATTGGGTTCCTAATTCCATCCATTCTTTAAACAGTTTATTCTTCCCCAGATCCTATATTGTATTTACTTAGTAGCCTCTGTTCCACCTAGATCACTGGCCATCCTTTCCCAGGTGATCTCAAAATATGGAAGACACTGTCATACACTTCTGATCAGTTACCGCACTCAGACAAGTGTCTTCTCTGTATCTGTGTGTGTGTGTGTGTGTGTGTGTGTGTGTGTGTGTTGATTCTTAAGATTCCCCCCCTTTTTTAAAGAAGATAGCTCTCTTGGTGTAACAAGCTGGATTTTATATATGATAAAAGTAGTTAAGTACCTCAACTGTAGGTCTGTCAACATTTTATGACATCATGATAAGCCAGTTGTGCACGATGTCAGCACTGTTGTCATGTCTGGGGAGCAGTGGTGAGACTTGCCAAGATCTTATGAGTAAGAAAAGGGACTTTATCCTCCTCCTGTAAGTTAGACTATGACTTGGCCACTTTTTGGATCAAAGCAAAGGTGTGCCTTGTCACCAGAAACACACATATTGCTTCTGTTCTTGAAATCCTTATTAAAGATAGCCAAGTGAAGACCATACCAATCAAAAGAGGGAAGTGCAGCCCAGGAAGAGCTGTGAAAGGGGAACCATGAATGTTCCTTGCAGACTCAACCAGGGAAGTAGAGTTGACTGATGGATTTAATGAGTATCTTTCCAATTACTAAGTGTATCCCAAATATGGATATGGGTTCTGGTCTAACTAGGAAGATCCTGCCCACAGTGAGGGATGCTAGAGAGGGATGTACCCAGTCTCTGCATTCTGCTTCTGTGTTCCTCTTTCTGACTCCAGCTTTATCAAGCATTCAGAGATCTCTATGGAATGAAAATGTGCTGGCCATGCCAACTTCTAATATTCTGATTTGTGGCACCTACATTTCTCATCCCAAAGAAAATTGATGGTCTGGCTCTACTGCAGTTATGTTGTTTTGGTGAAGGTGAACCTGCCAGGAAGATGGCTCTGCCTTGATGTCCTTCCTGTTCAGACTTCAGACCTACAGAGTTGAGAGCCAGTCTCTGGGCCAAGTTAGGATTCAGGCTTGTCCATCCTTATCTGGTAACTACAGTTCAGCATTTTGTGTAGCAGAGCATGCCCTTTTCCAAATGTTTATGAATGTTAAAAAAATGCTGAGGCTTTATATTCCTAATGTTGGAAGAATGTCCTAGGTTGTACTTGGTCTTGTGTTGTTTTTAGTCTCCAGTGTTAAATTCAAAAACTGTAATAGACTGATTTGGTAAGACCAAACTTTATTTTTACGTAGATAATCACTAAAGAAATTGAAGCAAATGAGTGGAAGAAAAAATATGAAGAGACGCGACAAGAAGTCTTGGAGATGAGGTTAGACTGGAAGCTGGGGGGAGGTCAGAGGTCTTTATATAGATGCTTGCACATGAGGGCTGTGCTCTTAGCACTCACAGTTGGACTGAGTGTGTTACTTCCTGAGTTACTCATGGCTAATCCTCTACTCCAGTGATGGCTATTATCTGGGCTTTCAGAACATCAATAAGCATGACTCACCTTCATGTTGTTGTTGTTTTTTTGGTGGAACTCAAGATTTGACCCCAAAGCCCCGCTATCACTGAGCTGCTTCTTTTTTTTTTTTTTTTTTTGTGGAACCGGGGATTGAACTCAGGCCCTTGCACTTGCCAGGAAAGCGCTTATTCCACTGAGCCATCTCCCCGGCCCTCCCGAGCTGCTTCTTCAGCCCTTTTATTTTATTAATTTTTAACATTTTATTTATTTGTATTTGTTTGGTTTTTTAGTAATAGGGATTGAACCCTGCACCTCTGCACCGAGCTGTATCTCAGCATCTTTTTATAAATTTGAGACAGGGTTGCTGAGTTCAAACTTGCTATCCTTCTCCCTCAGCCTCCCAGTGTGCTGGGATTATAGATGTGTACCTTCATGGCTGGCAGTGTTGTCCAGGCTGGTCTCACACTTGCAATCCATGTGCCTCAGCTCCCTAAAAATAGCATTAAAGAGAAAAGGAAAAAAAGTGTAGCTAATGTGTAGAGCATACAATCAGCGTTTGAGTGATTAACAAACATTTTACTTAATGTTCACTCTAATTTGTGTTTCTTGTATGTTGTTTTTTTAAACACTTCCCACGTGTGAAGCCCTGTGTTGTGCAGAGTAGAGAAGAAGGGACAGTTCTGTCCTTAGAGAGCTCACAGTGCCATAACCAGGAGCTTAGATTTGTTGGACACTACCAGTGAGGGTGCCAGAGAAGAGTACTGGCACTGGACAGGGTGGAAAGGACAGTGTGATTCTTCGCTAAATGAAAGGTTCATCTGAGAGGGTGATCCTTACAGTCTTTGAATGAGTGGGGTACTTTTGGAATTAGGACATAAAATTTACAGCCATCAGAGGAGACAGGATGCCTGGAAGGGTAGATTGAACCCAGGAAAGCCTGAAGTCAGATTGGCTATTACAGCAAGAGCAATAATTAGATGGGTGGATGGATGGATGGATGGATGGATGGATGGATGGATAGATAGATAGAAGACAGACAGACAGACAAGATAGATAATATTTACAAGCTAGTAAGTACCATTCATTTATTAGCATTGAACTCATGGAAACAGCCTTTTAGCTTGTATCTGAATGAAACTTGCTTATGACATGTAAGGCACATCATTTTATAAGTTAGATTTTAACTAGAAGTCCTTGGGGCCAGTGAGATGGCTCAGTAGAATAAGCGCTTCCCTGGCAAGCACAAGGGCCTGAGTTCAACCCTCGGTTCCGCCAAAAAAAAAAAAAAAAGAAGAAGAAGTCCTCCTGCTTCAGTCACCAAGAATGCTAGGTTTATAAGCATGCATTACCATGCCTGACGTAAAAGATTTATTTGTATAGGGGGAATTAATCTGTTACCTTGAGGTATTCAAATAGGTCTGCAGAAAAGGTGAAGGCACTTGTTTCTACAAGAAGAATGAAAGACTCTTTAAACAAAATATTTAAGGAAAACCTATTGGGGCTAGAGATGTGGCTCAGTGGTGGAGCATATGCATGGTATGTACAGTGCCCTAAGTTCAGTCACCAGCAGCAAAAATCACAAACAACACTTAAGTCTCCCCACTTCTGTAGGGTTGGGAATACAAATCTTTTTAATAAACCTAAACAAAGATGTGAATAGGGAAACAGGTAGACAGGTTACATAAATTTAACAGTATGTTAACAAGTGTATTTGTTGAGGTAACATTTCTCTGACTTTCATTGTTTACAAGTTCTCTTTTGATAATACTTTTCTTTTTTTATTTAGGAAAATTGTGGCTGAATATGAAAAGACCATTGCCCAAATGATTGGTAAGGAGAAAGCTTTTTTCCTAGGCTCTGAGCCATAGCAACTGTCTTAACTTGTTCTGGCTGCTATAACCTGGGTGGGTTATAAACAACTGACATTTCTTTCTCCCAGCTGTCAAGGCCATGGTAGGTAAGTGTGTAGCTGAGGTCAGTGTCTTAGTGTGGTGGCGGTGAGGCTTTGAGAGACCAAGTACCCAAACTGCAACTCAGAACCTACTTATATATTACAAAGTGCCAAAACTGCAATCAAACTTGAGTATGGAGATTTTAGTTTAGAAAAAACAATTGTTACCCAGTGCCTGGCTTATGTGCCAGTGGAGAATGCTCCATGTGCCTGCTATGGCAAGCACATCATAGGTCTGCACCACTGTCTCAGTCCTTTCTCACTTCATTCTTACATGGTAACTGGAGGGCTGCCCAGCTCTCAAGCTCTAGCTCTGCTCTGCTCTGGTCTGGTCTCAGTCTCTCTTTCCCTCCTTCTTGTCCCCCCAGCCCATCCCTCTCTCCCTGTCTGTCACATAATTGTTGTACATATTTATGGGTTACAGTATGAGAATTCTAAACATAAATATAATGTAATGATTAAACCAGAGTAATTTAATTACCCCATCTCAAACACTTATCATTTCTTTGTATTGGGAACCTTTGAACGGCTGTGTTCTAGCACTTTATGAAACAAACAGAACATCACGATAGTCTGGTCACCATACTATGCTGTAGAATCCTGGGACTTATCCTACAATCTACCTGAATTTTGGTACTTATTACCCAGCCTGCTCCATCCCCACTCCCTCCCACTTCACTGACTACTCTTCTGTTTGCTGCTTCTGTGAAATCAATTTTTCAGTGTCTACAAAATATGTAATGTTTGTCCTTCTATGTCTGGATCATCTCAGTTAATATAATGCTCTCTGCATTCAAGAACACTAATTCTGTCTATGCCCCTGTGACTTGATTACCTCCCCACCCAACATTGTCACTGGGGTGTAGATTTCCACCAGTGAACAAGGAGCAGGGAATATAAGCATTACTCATGGATACTTTCCAGATTATGACACAAACTTCAGCTTGTGGATCACTGACTTCCATGGGGACTACAAGGTTGCTGCACACACTGGACATTGTTCCTGAGGGATATATCCTACGAGCTCCTGGTCAAAGCATTTTCATCAGTTAAAGAGTGCACTCTTATCTCATGTGTGTTCTTATTTAAAGATACTTTATTTGATACACATTGTTCATTTATTAGCACCAAACTCATGACCAACAGCCCTTTAACTCATGTAAATAAAGCTTGCTTATCACATGTATTAAGGCACACTACAGCTTCTTATGCTTAGCAACACTTAGTAAGACTTCAGCACCACCTTTGGGGTCATTTCCAATAGCAAGATCACCAGCAAAAAGCACTAAAATACAAAATGTGGCACTAGTAGACCACAGAATGTTCACTTGTTGTGAAATGCAGAAAGTCATCTTGTTCACCCTCAAGTAAGATTATGCACATCCATTGATTAAAAATTTTAGTCTCATATCCAAAAGTAACTGAAAAAGCTAATGAGTATTGATTTTGAGATGCAGATTAATTTGAGTAAGTAGGCAAATTGGCAGATATAGATGGTAAATGACAAGGATCAACTGAATCCCTTGCATTCTGTGAGAAGTCCTTTGGGTGTTCAGTGCCTAGCATGTTGGTGGTCTACTGTGTCCGTAACACCTAGTCTGTAGACTCTTCTTCTGATGTAGTGTCTCTACTCACTAGAAGTTCAAATTTCTCTCCATTAGAGCCAGTATGTCTTATAAAGCCATAGTGCTCTGTCATCCTGCACTGAACTTAGAGCTCTGCTAGTGAATATTGTAGGATTGACTTCCTCAGTCAAAGTATGTCTCATCTTCCAGCACTTGTATATATTTTTTTTTATTTTTTCAAAATTTTATTGATAAACAGCTAGCAATGAGACAGTTTCAAATCAAATCAGAAGTACAGTTTCAACAAATAACACACTGCATATATTCTTCTTAGTGGTTAATTGCTGTACAAGATGTGGACTTGAGATCCTATTTACAAACACCATTAGAACAAATCATTCTATTCATTAAGAGAATGCAACTATATATCTATCCTAACCACTTTGAATACACAGATACAAAATGGACATTCATCTCTATACCCTATTTTTTCTAAGTTCCATTATTGAATATTATAGGTGTGTAAACTCAGCAAAATATTCTAAAAGAGTCCAGTAGACCATAATAGCATTGGGTCTTCTGTTTAACTGGTAATGTCAGAAATTATTGACCTGAGTCCCCCACAGCTCAACATAATAGCATGGCTTTACTTCCTATATTTCGTCTTCATACTTTTCTACTGGATGGTTAAGACCAAGGTAAAGCAGGACCTGTGCAATAAGAGTTGTAGCTTTTTGGTCTGGGAAGGTCAGTGAAATGCCCTCAGGATTTATCCTGAGATCCTGTACCTCAGATTGTAGAACCTTTGTCAGCCAGCACTTGTATATTGAAGTGAGTTTCTGCTGTTAATATCACCGAATGCCTTTCACCTGGGCCTTTGTTGTACTGTCCCTTCTGTGTACTCATTTCCCAGTGGCTGTGTGATTGCCACCTCAAATATCTGCTCAGATCTCACCCCAGAGGAAGACTCCTGTCTACCACACTAGACACTGTCCTGCCCTGTCCTTTTCCCTGCTTTGGCCTTTCCCACTTCCCTTGTCATCCTATTTCCCCTTCCTGGAATATGAGTCCTTGAGAAAGGAATTTTTTAACATCCATGGCTGTGTCCCTATTGCTACGAACATTACTTGGTTCACTGAGTACCTCTTAGCTCTCTTGAATAACATGCCAAAATAAGCAGCCATTGCTTTTGACTGGTTCTTCTCAGAAGACGAACAGAGGACCAGCATGACCTCTCAGAAGAGCTTCCAGCAGCTGACCATGGAGAAGGAGCAAGCACTGGCTGACCTGAACTCTGTTGAAAGATCCCTCTCTGACCTGTTCAGGAGATATGAGAACCTGAAAGGCGTGCTGGAAGGGTTCAAGAAGGTAATATGTCCTCCTTCATGTGTCCCCTGACTCATGAGGGAATGTCTTGGTGGTATACGGGGCTGGGAAGGTGACCTTTTGGCAGGTCTCACGTCCTCTTAGCCTTGTTTTCTAGCTTAGTCTTCTCTCGTAATGATGGCTTTTTCCAGAATTTTCTCTCTGTGGTTGTTCAGGTGGAAGCTAGCCTGCAGGGATAGGGAGGGCATGTCTTAGTAATTTCTACTGGGCCAAGCTAATGAACCCCAGACACACCCAGATTAATCAGACTGTGCTACAGAGGACAGACCTAGAGCTCTCAGACCTCAACAGGATTCTAAAATAATTGTTTTTGGTAGTACCTGGGAATGAACCCAGAGTCTTCGTATTGAGCTATATCACACCAAAATATCACTGAAAAAATCCAATCTGCACATTCTAGAATAAATTAAATGTAACAGTTTAGTTGTATGCTATCAATAACACATTTGCAGTACTGAAAATCATGTGCTGTGTGGATGTGGTGCTAGGGATGAAATCAGGGGCCATGCACATGCTAGGTAAGTGCTTTGCTACTGAGTTACACCCCCAGCCTTTGAAATTGTTTATTTTCATATGAAATAAAAATGAAGAGTGAATAAATCATGATTCAGTTTTGAACAAGGCGTTCTTAAAAGAGTTATGTTGGCATAACTGAACACCAGTGAATATTATCACAAAAAATTATATATAGCATTTATTCAGTTAGAGTAGCATTTGCCCATTCATATCTAAGTTAGTTTTTCCCATTTTTAAAAAGTATGCATTCTGCTAGACATGGTGGCACAATCCTGTAATCCCAGCACTTGGGAGGCTGGTGCAAGAGGATCACTGTAAATTTGAGGACAGCCTGCGCTACAAAGTGAGTTCAAGGCCAGCCTGAACTGCATAATGAAACCTTATCTCAAAAAGAAAAAAAATAATAAGTTAATTCTTTTTTTGGAACCAGGAATCAAACTCACTCAGGACTCATGCTTGCCAGGCAGACACTGTGCCACTGAGCTATGTCCTCCCTTTAAAAGTGTGCCTGTGATGCAGGACATACTAGTAGTAGAAGAAATACAAAATGACCTGCTTGTTTTTTTTCACTTTGAAACAGAATGAAGAAGCCTTGAAAAAATGTGCTCAGGATTACTTAGCCAGAGTCAAACAAGAGGAACAGCGATACCAGGCCCTGAAAACTCATGCAGAGGAGAAACTAGACAGGTAAGAGTTCATAGTTTGTTTTTGCTGTTTGTTTTGTTTTAGTTGGAATCTCACTATATAGTCATGGCTGGGCTTGAACTCTGTACTCTCATCCAGCTGGCCTCGAAACATAGGTGCTAGGATTTAGGTATGCACAACCACTGGCAAGAGCTGGTAAGTTTCACGTCTCATGATGTTATGGGGAGATTGAAGGGAGGCAGGTAGGATTTTTTTAAATCCTAAAATGTTATCCATGTACATTTTGCTGCCTGTGTTCCTATTATAAATTTTTTTTATTTCTCCTTCTTGTTCCCATAAGCACTATTATTAAAAGTTTATTGTATGTCCTTTAGTCCTTCCTTTGTGTCTTTGCAAATACCACTCAAAATGGTTTTATTTTCCTTTAAAAACTAGTAATATTGGAATTATAACTATACAAACTTTCTCTTTTATTTACTAATGCGTATATGAAGGCCATTATTCCACATCAGAAGAGATAAGTGGCCAAATTATTTTTATTGGATTGTAGAACTATAACTTTGTTTGTTTGTTTAGACAGTCATACATGTAGTTTAGGCTGGACCTGAACTCACTGTGTATTCCAGGCTGGCCCAAACTCATGATAATCCTCCTGCCTCAGCCTTCTGAATGCTAAAATTACCAATGAATGCCACCACCCACAACTGTTGCTTTCTCTTTTTAAAAAACTTTTTAAAAATTAATGGACAGTTAGGTAGTTACAAACTTTTTCCATTATAAACAGAGCAGAGTTTTTCTGTAAGTATTGGATTTTCTGGTCAGAAGATGCGTGCAGCAGGAAAACAACTAAAACTAAGGAAATCAAAATGTGTATACATTTCAAATTGTCCTAGTTACTATTGCTTTGCAAAACAAAATGACAGTGCCAGTTTTCCTTCCAGTCACCACATGGTTCTGTTTCCTTGCTTCTGGACTAACACATAGTCATTCTTGTTAATTTTTGGTGATCTGATAAATTTTAGAAGTTTAGCATTTGGGTGTTGGGTGTAGCCCAGTGGTAGCTGCTTAGCATGCATGAGACTCTGGTTCAATCCCAAGAACTCCACCAAGAAGTTATTTTACTTTGTATGACTCTTAGCTGGCAATAATGACACACTCATCAATCCCAGACCTCTGGGAAGCTGAGGCAGGAAGATCACAAGTTTGAGCCCAGGTTGGGCAATTTAACAACTTTGTGAGATCTTGTCTCAGAAGATTTTGTAAAGGGCTGGATGACAAAAACATCATGGTGTAGTGACAAAGAAACTGACCCAAGGATCAGTAGAACAGAACAGAAGATGTAGAAACAACTCCAAGGGCCAGCCAAATAACTCAGTGAATTAAAGCACTTGCAAGCAGGTGCAGGGGCCAGGGGTTCAATCCCCAGGCCTGGTTTGCTGGCCCTGCTGCCGGGGCATGCTGAGAGGCAGTTGAGACTGGGCATGGTGGCGCATGCCTGTAATCCCAGCTTTTGGGAGGCTGTAAACAGGTGGATCACTGTAAAAAAGAAAAGAGAAAGAAAAAGAAACAACTTCAAACACACTCAGCTGGGCTGGGGAGATGGCTCAGTGGAATAAGCGCTTCCCTGGCAAGTGCAAGGGCCTGAGTTCAATCTCTGGTTCTGAAACACACACAGTCTCTCTCTCTCT
>NW_004524664.1:3575322-3607056 GCF_000260255.1 Octodon degus | reverse complement strand
GCTACCTTGTTTTTGATAAAGTGGCCAAACACCGTCACTGGAAGAAGATAGTGGGAAACCTGACTTTCCACATGCCAAAGACTGAGCCTAGCCTCATAGTTCTCACCATGCACTAAACTAAAATTGAAATGGATCAAAGATCTAAATATTTAAAACCAAAGCACTTAACCTGCTTGAAGACAGACTAGGTACAACTCTTGAAGACATAGGCAAAGACTTTATGAACAAAATCTCAGTCACACAGGAAATATCACAAAGAATTAACAACTGGGATCTCATCATGTTAAAAAGCTTTTGCAGAGCAAAAGAAGCCACCAACAGAAGGAAGAGATAACCCAGAATGGAAAAGGATTTTTACCAGCTTTTTTCTTTTCAAAGGGCTAATATCTAGAATAAAGAAAGAACTTAAAAAAATCAGATCCCCCAAATTTATTTATTTATTTTATTTTATTTATTTATTTATTTATTTATTTATTTATTTGGCGGAACCGGGGATTGAACTCAGGAGATCCCCCAAATTTAAAGACCCAATCCAAAAATGGTCATCTGTAATGAATAGACACTTCTCAGATAAAGACATAAAAATGGCAAATAAGTACATGAAAAAATATTCAGCGTCATTGATTGTTGGAGATATATAAATTAAAACAACTCCTGAAAGGATGGCTATAATCAAGAAATCAACCAGTAACAAATGCTGGTAAGGCTTTGGGGAAAAAGTAACCCTTGTCCTTTATAGTGGAAATATAAGCTAGTACAACCACCAAGAAAATCAATATGGAGATTCCTCAAAAAATTAAAACTAGAGGTTCCATTTGACCCAGTGGTTCCCCTTCTCAATATCTTTCTTTTTTTTTTTTAAACATTTATTTATTTATGTGTGTGTGTGTGTGTGTGTGTGTGTGTGTGTGTGTCCAGCTCAGCCCACCAGGGGGAGGGGCTGGCTGGCATGTGGTGCTGGGGGATTGAACCGCGGTCCCTGTGCATTGCCAAGCTTGTTTCAAGTAGGTGCTTTAGACCACTGAGCCATCTCTCCAGCCCCCTCAATATCTTTCTAAAAGGGTTAAAAGCATCATACCACAGTGATGCTATGCATACTATGTTTATAGCAGCACAGTTAACAATAACTAAATCTTTGAAACAGCTCATCAACAGAAGAAGCATAAAGATAATGTGTTTGTGGAGTACTTCAGAACACAATTTTTTTTTTTTTTTTTTTTTTTTCTGAACTGGGGATTGAACTCAGGTCCTTGCACTTGCCAGGGAAGCACTTATTCCACTGAGCCGTCTCCCTGGCCCCCAAGACCACAATTTTAAATGAAATGAATCAGTTTCAATATTGTGTTGTTTCTAATGTGAGAAACCCAAAGGGTAAATAAGGAGCAAACTGGAGGATACATGTTAAGAAGTAGAAAAAAAAAATGTTCAAATGAGAAGGGAAATGGGAAGAGAAGGGAGAAGGGAAGGAAGGTAAAAGAGATTTTAAAAATCAAATGGAAGGGAAAAATGGAAACAAGGCTTCTGTAAATAGGAAGAGGAAGGATTGAAGGGAGGGGAGAGAAATGGAAAAAAATAAGATATGTACAGGTTTAAATACCCTGTAATGAATGTGATCATTATGTATGGTAAATATGTACTAATAAAAATAAATGTAAAGGGCAGGCCAAATAGCTCAGCAGATTAAAGAGCCTGCAAGCAGGCACAGGGGCTGGGGGTTTGATTCCCCGGCCTGTTGTGCCAGCCCCGCCCCCAGGGCAAGCTGAGATGGCAATTGAGACTGGGCATGGTGGCGCATGCTTATAATCCCAGCTCTTGGAGGCTGTAAAAATGTGGATCACTAGAGTCCGATCTAGTAGTGAGACCCTGAATACCCTGTAGACCCTTCCCTAAAAATACAAAAAAAAAAAAAAAAAAGTAAAACAAAAGTGCTGAGGATGTCTCAGTACAACCCCTAGTACTGCAATAAAAAGAATTACATGTCTATGAAGACTAGTGAAGTTCTAATGCCCTTTTATCAGTTAGCTGGCTATTATCAACTAATGTTTCTGGTCTTTAAGATTTCTTCTTGCATCTCACTAGCAGAGTCATTTCTTAGAGGTCTGTGTCAGATAATGATGGTTAGCATCCTCTATTAGCTATGATAACCTCTAGAGTTTCCAGCTCATTGTTACAGAAACTGATTTAATTCTGTCTTCTCATGAAATATAATTTTTGAAGAATTGTGTGCCATGGGAACTTGAGCAGCAGTTGTTTGAATTTTTGTTAACTCAAATTGAAGCCAGGGGACTGGGGCTATAGCCCAATGGTCTAAGCATCCGCCTGGCAAGCAAATGCACCAGGATCTGGCTTCAATCCCTGGTACCGCATACTGTGCTGGCCCTGAATCCAGACATTACTGGTGTACACGCTTGTAATGTCAACACTGGGGAGGCTAAGATGGGAGTATCACTATGAGTTTGAGCTGCATAATGAGATGCTGTACTAAATCAATTAATCAGTCAATTGAAAAAAGAAAAAGAAATTGAACCTAGGGAGACAGCTCAGTGGCATAAGTGTCTGCCTGGCAAGTGCAAGGTCCTCAGTTCAATCCCTGGTACCACAAAAAAAAAAAAAAAAAAAAAGGAAGGAATTAGAATTACATAGGTAAGTGATGAATACCTTTTCTCTGGTCATCTGTCAGAGTTATGAAAGTCATCCTGACTCTAGCTGTGCCTGATGCCTAACATGCTTTTTGTCTCTGTTCTATAAATAAACCCTATCTTTAGAGCCAATGAAGAGATTGCTCAGGTTCGCACAAAAGCAAAGGCTGAAAGTGCAGCTCTGCATGCCGGACTCCGGAAAGAGCAAATGAAGGTGGAGTCCCTGGAGAGGGCCCTTCAGCAAAAGGTACAGAGGTTCAGACTAGGTGGCTACCAAGGCCTCCACTTCCTCCCCACCATGTCAGGGCCAGGCCTGTGTGTGTGCATTTTACCATGGATCGATCTGTGGGTAGTGGCCTTCAACCCAGCTCTGTGAACTGACTTGGGGAGACAAGTCACACCATGGCATATTATCTGAGAATCATCCACAGGAAGGGTGCAGATATGAAGTTGAGTTCTCACAAGTTCAGGGGATCCAGCATTTCCTTGGCAGGGTCACAAGGCTGCCTTTTATTCCTCTTGTTTGTTTCTTATGCAGTGCATGAAATCATCTTCCTCTTGCATTGCTCTAGATCATTGGTTCTCAATTAGGGGTAATTGTGCCCTTCAGAGGATATTAGACAATGTCTGGAGATTAAATGGTTGTCATGACTAGAAGATGCTACTAGTGTCAAGTGGGGAGAAGCTAGTGATGATGCCAAGCACCCTGCTGCACACAGGATGGCCCCACACCGGAAGTCTGGCGGTCTAGCATGTCAGCAGTGCTGCCACAAGAGCTCTGCTGGCAGGAAACCAAAGTCTAAGAAAGCATCAGCCTGCCTCCTGCACAGCAGCTCCTAGCTTTGCTTATCTCTGTTACCATGCTTCATTTGTCTGTCTCCACTTACACACTCAAGCCTATGATAGCCCCTGAAATAAAGTAGGGTCTGATGGTCCCTCAGTGTCCCTGGGTTGTTCAAACCCAGCATCTTGATCCCTGGGAGAGATTCAGTTACTGGTGTTTTTAGAAAGTACCCCAAATAGTCCTGTGGTATCAGCAAATCTAGAAACTAAGAGGTTAATGGTCAGGCTTCATGGAGCTAGTGACTACCCCTGCCTTGACTCAGTTTAAGCCTCATACCATGAGTATATGCATAGTTTTTAGGGGGAAGAATATATAGTGTAATGAGATCTCAAATGTAGAAGAATGAAGGATTATTTGGGAAAACCCAGCTGGTCTTAGGACTCTTGTTGTAATTGCATTTATCTCAGAACACAAAAGTAGCCTGCATAATCATGTCGTCTGTCTTTCAGAATCAAGAAATTGAAGAACTGACAAAAATCTGTGATGAGCTAATTGCAAAGCTGGGAAAGACTGACTGAGATTTGTCCTGTCAGCTCAGCAGATCTGCACTTGGCTGCTTCTGTTGTGACCACAGTTAATCTTGCCTTATCCAACAATAATTGCCCCTTCGCAGAGGAAAAAAAAAAACAAAAACTTTATGAAAAGCACATGCCTCCTGCTGCCTGTCCTGCTTCGCTGCTGATGCCACAGCCTCGGAGGAGACTGGAGCATGGCCCCTTCAGGAAGGAGCGTAGACCTGACAGCCAGCGTCTCACGCTAGCTCTGGCTGCAGTCAAGTGAGCCAGGCCACTAAGTGTGGTCTGTCTTCATTTTGTCTTAGATTCTCTTTACTTTTTGTTCAGTTTGTGATTTCTGTGGCTTACTATTTAAGGTCATCTCTTCCACCTGTCTGGGACTTTTGTGACCTGCTTAACCTATTAATTCTCATTATCATCATTTTTATTGAAGGGAAGATAATTTGACCTGTTGTTAATTTCACTTTATAAACAGGAAGTATCATAGATTAAATCCTAAATAGTTAGTGTCGTGCATGAACAGCAGCACAGGACTCCCTCAGAGCTGAAGTTTGGCAAATGTACCTGGAATCATTTGGTTCCTTCGGCTTCCATTTGTTGATACAGACCCAACATCACATCGTTGCAATCTATTTTTCAAATATGCCAAGAAAATGTTTTTGTGAAAGGTTTGGATGAACTCATTTAATGACAGAGTAACTGTATCCCATTACCATTTATAAGGAAGAGGAACAGAGTTTTTTGTTCGTTTGTTTGTTTGTTTTTATAGGCCTGGTATGTTGTTCTTCACACAAAAAAAGGCAAAAAAACCTTTCCAAACTTTAACATAGAATTTTAACAAAACAGGTAGTAAAATCATGTGAGCCCCTCCATGTCTCAACATTTTGTGAGCATTTTTAAACAAAGACAGTGTGAACGCTGAGGAAGGGAACATGAGGAGTCCATACTAACAAAACCAAGCTCCTCAAGCTCTTGCTAGCCTTGGTTGAGAGTGGAAGACACTAACCCTGAAATGGATGCTTCCCACCTAAGGCCAGCAAATCCCTCCCTTTCTATGTGATAGGACAAACCAAATCTGTACGAGTGTTTTAGAGTACTCCTTTGTCTTAATCCTGCCCCCTGAAAGGCTTCATGGTGGTATGCATTATATTCAGTACCTGTACTTTCTTACTTGTAAAACTTCTGCATGAGCCAACTTCAACAATGAACCGTGCCTCGTGAAAACCTCTGTAGATCTTGAAAGTGAATATTTCCTTAGCAGTGTGTTACTCACGTGGGTGCAATCTTTAGCCCCAGGGAAGTCAATAATGTCTTTCAAAGCCAGAAGTCATGTTTTACCAATATGTATTTATTGTAATTGGTGCTTAGGCTGTATTTTAAAGCCTATTGTCTTAACATTTTTTACAAAAAAAAAATTATCTATGGTTAGAGAGTGGCTTGACAATCATTTGGGCTTTGGAGTAGTCACTGTGGCTTAATGTGAATGCTGTCCCGGTAGTCACAGCCTCAAGTGTCTCCTGATGGTGTGACCAGCTTCCTCTTAGTCCTCTTCTGTGAGGGAAGTTGATGCAGTTTGCAGAAACATTGTAAAATCTTCATAGATCCATATATTCTTATTTTATATCAGTCTGTTTAAGTATGAAAGGGTTATAGTGTTGTCAATATAAATCCATAGTCATCGTTCTTATTTTCTTTTCAAAAATTGCTTTGCCATGCTAGATATCAAACCCAGAGTCTTGCACAAGTTAGGCAGCCCTGTCAGCATCTTTTTAATCTTACTGTGTATTTCAGAATTTCACTATGCTGTGTTAGGACATAGCTGATGACAGTACTTCCCTAGCACACTAATCCAAGAGATCCCCTGAAAACTAGAGCCTGCTGAATGAGACTCCTGCACAAGGAGTACAGAAGGGCCCTTGTTTAAATGATATTTGCCATTAGCCTTGTAATCATGACTATTATAAGGAGTGTCCACCATTCTCACTTACTAGGTCCTCTTCAACAAGAAAAAAACATAGCTTGTACAGCTGGCATATCAAGACAACATATAGCCTAAAGCCAGGCATGGTGGTATAGACCTAGATCCTAGCACTCTGGGAGACTGAGGCAGGACAATCCCAAGTTCAAGATCTGTCTTAAAATTTTAAAAAGTGTGGAGATATAGCTCAGTGCAAAGGCCCAGGGTTCAATACCTTAAAAAGGGAGCAGGCAGGGTGGGAGTATACTAGGCAAAATGAAGGATATTTCTTCTTTTTTAAAGTCTCCCCACCACCAGCACCAAAAAAAAAAAAACACTTTTCTTCATCCTGGGGAATGAGAATATAGTCTAGGGCAGTGATGGCAAACTTTTTGGAACGTTCAGTGATACAAACAACTTGCTGCAGCACTGTGGCACAACTTCGTCACCACTGGTCTGGGGTCTGTTTCAACATGTGTGAGCGTTAAATTACTTGCTCAATTAAAACAAAAAATCTTGTTTCAAAAATGAAAAGGGGAAATAGAAGAAAACTGCAGGTTTACATAGGGATTTGGGAATCACTGTGTGATCTTGTTGAGACTGTGAGTCCAGAGCCATGTCTGTAGCTTCTGACTTTGCCAAAATGTAAACTGCTTTGATCCAGCAGTTTTTTGATATAGGCTGAGCAGTTTACTGTGTTCTTGGCTAGACAGTCACAGTCACACCTAGACTTGACCTCATTTGCAAAAAAAAAAAAAAAAACCTCCAATGACTTTGCCCCAGCCCTGTGCTCCTTAGAGCTGCTCTAGAGACACTGAAATGCCCAGTATCCAGCCCCTTTGGAACCAGCCCAAGCCAACAAGTGCAGAAGTGCATGGTGGTGAGAAACCAAGACTCTAGCAGCCTTCTGCAGTGGCTTGGATCTATGGGCCAATGGCTTTCCTGTTGCTCACACTCAGGACAGCCTCCACATGGATACTAGACAGCCCTGAGCACATCTGTCTGTGTATACGGGAACATAGCACCCCTATGCTCAGGCTGTCCAATCTGGATCCACCCAGAGCCCTGCCGCCTGCGGACAAGGCTGACAGAGGGCTCCCAGGGGCTGAGATCCAGTGGGTTAGTCTCCTCTACACTGAGTCATAGCAGCACATCCTTTGCTGTGGTGTGAGTGTCCCAAAGTCCCTTTTCTTTCCTTTGTGGTTTTCATTGCAGGTAGTACCCATCTCATGAATTGTTTGTGACTGTTGTTTCTCATGGTGGTGTGACCAGGTGCGTTTGCTCTCAGACTTGAATTTCCTTAACCTCTTGTTAGGAAGAGAGAAACTAGGTGTCAAAAGATTAAATGATTCAGGCAAGAGATTTTAAAGAGAAGATGTATATATTCTGAAGAATTTTAAAGATAACAGATTCCTGTGTACTTCTTAAAAAAACAGATATAGTCTGGGAATCCCAGAATGTCAAGCCAAAGGTCTAAGAAGTCATGTTCTTTCATAGATTTTAATAAACACTTCAAGGAAATTTCTGTCCAGAAAGCTTTCACTAGACTCCAGATTCCAGTTCTTTTTAAAGTCAGTTTATGGGACTGAAAGCATGGCTCAGCAGTGGAGTGCTTCCCTAGCATGTGTGAGGCCTGGGGTTCCCTCCCCAGCCCACAAAGAAAAAAAATACAGTTTCCCATTTAGTCCTTGAGTCTCTACACAGTGAAGGTGAAGGAATTGATGCAGTATGCTCCTCTCTGTAAGTGTCTCCTTGGGACAATAAATACATGGCAGCACTCTCTGGTGAAGACTCACTCCCTCATGCCAGAGCTTGCATTCTGGAGACTAAAGATTGCACTTTTTGTAGTTTTTCATCCAAATGCAATCCCATTTCTGTGCCTCTTAGCATGCAGTTAGATTTGGACAAACATGATTCCTAAGGAATGACTTTGTTAACTGTAATATGGTTACAGCTATTATGTAAATGTATATTCTGGTTATAGTTCTAATGTGGAGACATTGCGTGCGATGCTGGTCTGTGGCAGTCTGTATAGTGCTTTAACTTGTCAGGAGGAGGCCAAGCCCAAAGCTGCAGTGTGACCTGAACCTTCCTACTATTTCCTTTTCACTTTGCCACTGTCAGAGCGCCATCGCCTCTGCCTCTGCCTCTTAATGGCATCTGGAATATACAGTGCTCTCAATTGTATTTCCTAGTCAGATCATCAACTGATATTCTAGATTTAGGAATAATTTTTAAGTGAACATATGCAAATTTGAGCTCAGAAACCATGCCTAATCCAGATACCAGGCATCATAGATGGCCATACCCGCAGCATGGGCCTCACCTCTGTCCTTCCCAGCCACAGGGCAAGACCCAGGCACTTTTGCACCTCAGAGGTAGCAGTAGACTTCTCTGTTGCTGTTAGCAAGCGAATGTTTGCCAGTAGATCCCTATTGTAGACGTTCACTGCACATCTGCTCCCTGTGTCCCTGTGGCCACCCTAGGTCATGTGAGGAGCCCCTCATCTAGAGGGGCGAGCATTGCATTGACTACTGCTGTCAGGATTGTTGTGTGGAATAATCATCTACATAAATTTTATATACATAGTAATTTCCCTTTTATATGTCAAGTAAATATTTGTAAAAGTTATACTCATACAAATGAAATTATTAAAATGATTACTAATATATTTTTTCCATGTTTCATTGCCTGAATAAAAACTGTTTACCACTATTAGGTTCAAGTGTGTCTGTGTGTTATTGTTGGTTTTCCTAGTTGGAAGTTGTTTTATACCCAAGTGTGAAAATTTATGGCAGCTTCAATTTTATGAGTGTCATTTTTCAGCCTAAAAATAGATTTTTTTTCCCTACACTCATTTTGTGGGGTTTTATGCAAACGGTTGGGTGTGTAATGAAAAACAAAATAAACTTTAGGATTTGGACCTTAGTACAAATATCTGTGACTGCCTCTGTGCAGAAAGCTTTTAGCTGGATGCTTCATGGTTACTTAGAGATTCTTTGTCTGCCCTGGCCTTTCGCAAGTCCTAAGAGACTAAGTCACCCAAGAATTATGACTCGTTGAAGGCCATATGATAAGCCAGAGCTGTGTAAATGTCATAGCCCACAGAAAATAGTTCTCTTGTTTGTTATGTTTCTTCCAGGTTAACACTAGAAATACTTTAGAACTGGCTAGGCCAACTCTGTGAGTAACTCCATCGGAGATGAGTCAGGAAATGTCATGGACTGTGTCACTTGGGCGCTGGACCTGATGGCATAAGCCTATGCAGTTTGAGGTTGATCTGGAATACAGTGAGGCCCTGCCTCAGAAAAAGAAAAAGATTGCATTTCACAGCCTGGCTGGGAAGCCAGCATGCTCACTTTCATACTGTTCCATCCTCGCTCTGCTACCCAGAGTTCCTGCACGCCAGGTTGCCATGAGCTCCAGCGCATACCAGTCACTGAGGAGGCAGTGCTGCCTTTTGCAAAACCCCTGGTAGGAAGTCTCATTTCCTGAGAATTGCTGGGAAAAATCTGATGGAAGCTTATTAAAGAATTTTATTTGCTGGATAGAGCCTCTCGGCCACGCTGAACCGGGCGTTTGCGCCTCACGTTGGTTTCCTCTACTTGGCTCCACTCGGGCAGCGATGGCTGCTGTGAAAACCCTGAACCCAAGGCCGAGGTGGCCAGCGCGCAGGCGGCGCTGGCGGTCAACATCAGCGCGGCGAGGGGGCTGCAGGACGTGTTGAGGACCAACTTGGGGCCTAAAGGCACCATGAAGATGCTCGTTTCTGGCGCCGGAGACATCAAGCTTACTAAAGATGGCAATGTGCTGCTTCACGAAATGCAAATTCAACACCCTACGGCCTCTTTAATAGCAAAAGTAGCAACAGCCCAGGATGATATAACTGGTGATGGTACTACTTCCAACGTCCTGATTATTGGAGAGCTGCTGAAACAGGCAGATCTCTACATTTCTGAGGGTCTTCATCCCCGAATAATTACTGAAGGTTTTGAAACTGCAAAGGAAAAGGCCCTACAGTTTTTGGAACAAGTTAAAGTAAGCAGAGAGATGGACAGGGAGATACTTACAGATGTGGCCAGAACATCTCTGCGCACTAAAGTTCACGCAGAACTTGCAGATGTCCTAACAGAGGCTGTGGTAGATTCCATTTTGGCCATTAGGAGAAAAGATGAACCTATTGACCTGCTCATGGTTGAGATCATGGAGATGAAGCATAAGTCGGAAACTGATACAAGCTTAATCAGGGGGCTTGTTTTGGACCATAGGGCACGGCACCCTGATATGAAAAAAAGAGTGGAAAATACATACATCCTCACATGCAATGTCTCCTTGGAATATGAGAAAACAGAAGTGAACTCTGGCTTTTTCTACAAGAGTGCAGAAGAAAGAGAAAAGCTAGTAAAAGCCGAAAGGAAATTCATTGAAGATAGAGTTAAAAAAAATAGTGGAATTGAAAAAGAAGGTCGGACAGTATTTATGTTATTTCCTAAGTGGATAGGCATTGGTCAGCATAATTCCCTGACTTGTTCTGGGATAATGTTTGTCAGGTTTCTTTGTACCCAATGAAGTGTGTCCCATTTGGTATACCTGTGAAAGTTTGTAACTTGAATGTTCACAAGTCAAGAACTTACTATATCAGACTTTGTTACAGTTTGTATTCTTCGAGACAGGTCTCACTATGTAGTTCAGGCTGGCCTTGGTCTTACTATATGGCCCAGCCTGGCCTCAAACTCATGGCTTTATAGGTGGACATCATCAAATCTGGCAGATACCTTTTTAGTAGATTTGTTCATCCATTCACCAAACACAGTATTGGTGCATTTGCAAACCTTGAAAGTGAAACATGGAAAGATTTGAGGGATAGTTGGTTAGTGAGAAACCAGTTTTCAGTTTGAAACTTCATTTAAATATAAATGCTATGCTAATGAAAGCATTCCTTATCGGCCTTTCTTGGCTCAATCATGTTACATGTTATTTAAGTAAATTAGATACCTGAGGGTGGGGGAATTGTGATGTTGCAGTCTGTGAAGAAATCTAATCCCCATCAGGACAGGATGTTGTAAGGTTGCCAAAAGTGTTCAGCCTAAAGGCAGTACAAGTCTAAGAGAAGGCAAAGCTTATGGGCAGGATGGTTCCCTGGTATAAGCACTAGGCCATATGGAAAAACACAAACTCAGAATTCTTAAGATTATCTAAATCTTGGCCTAATAGTTCTTGCTATTAGGGTGGTAGTGAGGACTATAGCAATAATGTTTTACAGTGCCTGGTTCTCAGTCTTTAATAAATGATTAACAGTGCTTAAAACCTATAGTTTAGTGCTTAAAACCTATAGTATAATTCATATGTTGACCCTGCCCCACCCCCAGAGCCAAATGATTGTGTTAGATTTATTAGGCATTCCAGATAAGAAAACTTTCAAAACTAAGTTATCTGACTCTTCTTTCAGTTGAGGTTAGAAAACAGACAAACTAAAATTTAGCTGGAGAGGTCCTAAAGTTGAGTGTGAAAATCCCAACTTAGGTACCACATAGCTGTGGCAGCCATAAAGTACTAGGTTTCTATTGTGCCTATTTTTCCTTTGCTAAAACATGCAATCCCTTTGAAGCCAGGTTCCTGTGGGAATGTCTATTCCATAACAGACTGAAGATGCACCTCAGTGAACAGAAAGTCATTCTTTCAGCCAAATGAAATGAAAAGGCAACTGGCACTGGCGTCTGTCTGCTGGGTGCCAGGGGTCCTCAAACGCAGCGTATCAACTGCTCCATGTAGTGAGGTGATTTCCTTTAACTTATTGGAAGAAATGAGGCTAAAACATACCTCACTAGGAAGGTGCAGCTGGCTTTTTAGACTCCTTTTATCTCAAGTCCTTTTCTACTTATTCCTTCTCTGTTTTACATATATGCCATATACTTGCCGGTAGTACGGAAGAGGGGGTTTTCTGTTCACTAAGTGAAGGATGCTCTTGCTTTCCCTCACCTCCTGTCTCAGTTACTTTTCTCTCATTGCTGGGACAAAATACCCAATGCCCTTAAGGAAGGAAAGGTTTATTTAGCTCATAGTTTGTAGAGGTTTCAGTCCATTATCGGCTTGCTCCAAGGCAGACTGGCACATGGCAGAGGGCAGCAGTTCATGGTGGAAAAAACAGCATAACAGCAAAAGCAGAAAGGGAGGAGCAGCAGAGAAGGAGCAGCCCTCTTCCTTCTTTATATTGTAAGGTCAGTTGTATTACTCACACCCATAATCCATAGCCTTGGATTAAGAATTAATCATAGCTCTAGAAGTCTGCCCCATGACTACATGAGGCTTTGCAGAGACAACTAGACACAAACTGTAACACCTCCCATGGCTATGTCAATGGATACCAGAGGAGCCTTGGAATAAATAACATAACCAAAGCCAGGAGTATAGGTCCAGCCATGATACAGTCAGTTACACTACTGAAGAGACACTGAGACATTGATCAGAGAAAATAAAACTCCAGTGGGCCTTTCTGTCAGACATCTTGGCTTTTTTTTTTTTTTTTTTTTAAGCACTGAGGCTTGAACTCAGAGCCTCATGCTGAGAGCTACATTCCAAGGCTTATTTTACATTTTGAGATTGGGGATGGCTAAGTTGCCCAAACTGGGCTCCAACTATGGTCCTTCTGTCTCAGCCTTTCAGAGTGCTGGGGTTACAGGTGTGCTCCGCCATGCCTGGCTCAGGCACCTTATCTTATGAGTAGAGCTTTGATATGGAAGCCTGAGACAGGTTCAAGTCTTCTGTCTGCATTGTTTAGACTCATTTAGACTGAGAACTCCAGACAGAATCTTCCTGATTTTACAAGTTTCCCTACGATGCTGAGACAAGAGTTCCTCCAGTTTCCCTTTGGAAGCACTAACATACCTTCTCCAGCCATGCTGATGGTAGTATGCTTGCCAGAAGTTGCTGAGGCCATGGAGCTCTTTTCCATTTGCTTTGGCTACAACATTCAGAGAGGCAAAGTTGCTGGTCCGCATCACACTGTGAGGACCAGCATGGCTCAGACCCTGCATCGTCACCTCGTCTGGGCTGTCCTTTCCTCTGCTGAGGCTCCTCTCTAGCCTTCAGTGTTGTCTCTGAGATAAAGAGCTGGGTTACGGGCCCTGAACTCCCCAGGTAAGTGTTGAGACAGCTGTGTACCTGACAGATACACACCGAGCTCCTGCAGACCCAAGAGTCCAACTGTACCCTGCGCTTCTGAGATAAATTGCCCTAATGTGTGGAGTTTGCAACATGTGCAGTCGTAATGACACACAGTCAACTGCAGGAAGCTGAGTACACTTCGAGAGGCATTCAGTTCTAAACATAAAAGTGATGCAGCTAGGTAATTTGGGGCATGCCCATGCAGTCACACTATTTTGCTAAACTATTAGCACCAAGCAGTCCCTTAGTCACCCAGCAGAGTGACAGGCTGTAACGAACATGCCTTTGGCTTCTCAGGCTGCCATGTAATGCAATCTGCCTTTTGCTATATCCTGACTTCTGGGCATTTTTTTCTTTCTTCTTTCCAGCTGATTTTTATTTATTTTTTAAAATAATTTTATTAAGAAACAAATAGCAATGAGACAGTTTCCAGCTGATTTTTATGATGTTACCACTGTCAGTGAAGGTAAGGTGTTTGAACACAACTGAATTTCCTCTCCTGTGCAGATGTGTGTGAGGCCACTGGGGGGCTCTGCTCCCAAAGCCTGTGGTCTGGAGACACATTTTTCCAACTGTGGCTCAAAACCCACATGGGAGCCTGTGAAAGAAGAGAGCAAAAAAGAAAGGCAAATGCTCACTGTACAGGCAAACACTGAAGGGAAGTACGTTCGCCAAACTCTCGGCACACTTACTGTGATGCCTGCGGTGGGAGCAATGTTACCTGTCCTAGGATGGAGGCTTAAAAAGTTTTAAAACTGTCGAAAACCTTTTAAAAGGCACTAACTAGTCATGGAGGTGTGGTTGTTGGATTGGCCAAGGATTTTGTGAGAGTAAAACTAATGATTACAATATGTAGTTTTGTTTTGTTTTATTTTGTTTGAGACAGAGTCTTGCTATGTACTTCAGGCCCCTGACTCATGGAGATCCTCCTGCCTCAGGCTCCCAACTACTAGAATCACTGTGTGAAATCATGCCCAGATCTGCAATATCTGTTTTTTAAAGTGTAGCCACGGGGCTGGGGATGTAGCTCAGTGTCACAGTGCCTGTCTGGCAAGTGCAAGGTCCTGAGTTCAATTCCTGGTACCAAAAAAGTAAATAAATAAATAAAATATAGTCCGGGAAATTAAATCCAGGTCTTCATACATGCTAAGCTATACACGAAGCTTCTCTGTTTTTAAAAAGTAAGATTTAGGGGCTGGGGCGATGACTCAGTGGAATAAGTGCTTCCTGGGCAAGCGCAAGGGCCTAAGTTCCATCTCTGGTTCTGGGGGGAAAAAAAGTAAGCTTTAGAGTTAGAACATTAGTAACTGACAAGCACTGTTATAGTAACTTAAAACTGCAGGAACATGAAGCTGCACTCACAAAATGGCATGAAAATTCCTTTCTAACCTCAATGCAGATAGATGGAAAGAGGAAGGTGGGGGAGGCTTATAACATATAAAACCCTGGGGCTTCCCTTACATAAGAAAAATCTATTTAATAAACGAGAACGAGGAAGAAGCCAGATCTCTCCTTCCACAGTGCACAAACCACCCTCACTGCAGCAGCCCAGGCAGCCTGCTTGGGTACTGAGACCATTTTCTGTTTTGTACCCAGGGCCCGAACTAACCTGATTCACAACAGAAAGATAAACCCCGGGAGCGGGGTGCTGCTTAGAACAAGCACAGGGCCTTGGGTTTGATCTGAGTGGGAAGGAGGAAAAACCCTCTGTTAGAAAAATTCTTTTTGCTTTTGTTTTTTTGTTATTTTGAGACAGGGTCTCACTGCATAGCCCAGGCTGGCCTTGCACCCACAGCCATCTGCCTACCTCAGCCTCTCCAGCGCTGGGCTCACAGGCTTCTGCCACCACACCCAGTTCTTCTGCCCATCTCCCTCTTCTTTTCTCAAGCATCTGTATTTATGTGGTAGTGGGAGGAGTAAGAATCCCTCATCCTCTCTTTGGCACAAGAATGACCATGTGTCACAGCAGCCGCTTCTCCAGTAAGACGTGTGCAGTAACTCTGAGAGCTAAAAGGGAGAAACCCACCAGGATAATCCACCCCAGCTGCCTCTCTGCTTCTGTGTGAGACCAGAGCCTGGTTCAATCAAGGGCTGGGCCCTTTTGACTTGCCTTGCTGGAGGGGCAGCTGGGAAACACCAGTCGGGCGATGGCTGTAACTCCATGTTCTTCATGAGACTGCTCACGTGTTTGATTATTCCAACATTTTAAATTTGTCTCTCAATCTTGTGCTCACTTCCAACTTCTTTTCAGGTTTCCTCATTTTAGATGTATTTACACAACACAGCTGCTCTGATCTATTTGCTCGGAGTCCTGCACTGAGAAATGCTACCTGGTTTTTTCAGCTCTGGGGCTTGAACCACAACTTCACACATGCTAGGCAAGTGCTCTACCCCTGAGCAGCATCCCAGCCAGAGAATGCTACTTCTTAAGAGCTCTCTGTATGAAAGTTCAGCATGCAAATCAACATTTGCCTGAGCCCACAATGAAATCAGATAATGAGAACTAAAAGAAAAGAGAAACAAAAGGGAGCTAGGCTCTGCAGCACACACCTGTCACCTCAGAGGCCGAAGCAGGAGTATCAGGGGTTTGAGGCCAGCTCCTGCTACAAAGTGACACCTGCCTCACAAAAACAGAAACAGAAACAAAAAGGAAGACCTGGAATGATGGGCTCTTCAGTGAAAATGTAACTCCACCTTTGTCACTTAAAAAGTCAGGGTTCAGGGATAGATGCCCCTCAGGAAGCAGGGGTGTGCATCTGGGCATGGGGTGCGGGGGCCCAGGTGGGCGCCGGGGACAGAGCAGGCAGCACCATAGACCCCGCTGCACCACCTCAGTTCTGGAGCTCCATCGATTTCTGGGCCTGTCTGTGCTTTGGACATTGATCTGCCTTTTTTTTGTTTTTTTAAACTCTGGAAAAATCCCCATTTCTGTTCTATTAAAATGATCAATGCCAATAGCCTAATATAGTCTGATGGTTTTGCTAGCTTGACTGGAAAAGGTATTTTTTTGGTTAACAGATATTTTTTAGATTTGTCTATAATTCAACTTTGTTCCAAAAACAGGTGTAAGGCAGTCTGCAGGCACGACTTAAAACCATCAAGGTCACTTAACATTTCAGATAGTCGTGATTATAACAAAGGATGTGGTTGATGCCTTGGGGATGTCATGGCTGCCCCAGCCACACAGCCTGGCCATGTCCCCCCTCCTCCTGTCATCGCTGTGAATGAAACTTCTGAAGCCACTGGCCAAGCCACTCCCTCCAGCATCTCTCTTATGTCTTCATTTATCTGTCACCAAATTCAGTGAATGTTACTTAAACATCTAGCACATGAGACAGCCCAGGTTTCAGGTTGCATGAATAAGGTATAATTCTGCCCCCAGTGATCTACTGTCCAATTCAGAGAGCCGCAGTCATGGCCAGACCCCGATCTAGACCCTGCCTGTTTTCATATGGTGCTCAAACTGAGTAGAGTTTTACTTTTTTGTTAAGTTTTGTTCTATTTTTGTCTTTTTGCGACAGGGTTTCAATATGCAGTTCAGGCTGAACTTGAACTCACTTTGTAGCTTAGACTAGCCTCAAACTCAAAGCGATCCTCCTTCATCATATTTTGCCTGGTGTGCTGTATCTATGGGATTTACTGTCTGGTCTTCATACAGAAACACACATACACACACACACACACACACACACACACACAATTTCCCATCATGCTGGATGTGTTGCCGCACACCTGGGAGCCCAGTACTCTGGAAACCAGGGCTTGTGCACACTAAGCACACTACCACTGGGCCACACCCTGTTTATATACACATATATAAAAGAAACACATGTCAAATATTTCAATAAACTGGCTAATCAAGGAGCCACAAAATGCTACAACTGGTTCAAAGGAGGATGCAAAGAGCCGACTCACATTTAACTGAATTCTTGTTCATCTCTCAACCTAATGGTCAGGCCTATATATTCATACTTGCACTGACTCAAATATGGACATTGGAATCTTTTTAAAAAATCTAGCTGAATGTAGTAGCACATTCAACTTTGTTCCAAAAACAGGTGTAAGGAGTTTACCCCTTACCACAACTCTTGAGACACTCAGGCAGGAGGACTGCTGTGAGATTGAGGCCAGCCTGGGTTACATAGTGAGTTTAAGGTCATCCTGAACTACATAGACCCTGTCTCAAAAAACATCTTCATTATTCATTAACACTAACAATCATTCAGGACTAGGGATGCAGTTCAGGGGATGAGCACTTGCCTAGCTGCATAAGTCTTGGATTTGACCCCAACATTGCAAAATAAATAAATAATCGTGCAGAAATTCTGTGACTGTACAACATGCCACAGGAACACAACCTAGATGTTGTCAGCCACACTGCTCCACCTTGAAGTCCCTAAAGTGTGTGACAAAGCCAGCTCACCATGGACTGGAGCCCTGGGAACAGACAGAAGAAAGCACCTGGTGTGTCTGTGTGTCAGTGCAGAGCTAGCAGACAGCAGGTTCTGTGGCCCTTGACATCGTGACATGGGATTCAGCCAGCCATAAACTCCAACAGCTGAAGGAGGGAACAGGAGATCAAGTTCATACTGCAATGGCCTTCCTAGGTGCCACAGTGTAGCACAGCTCAGACACAAAGCCACTTCTCATGTGGAGGGCTGGCAAGAGCACTCTAGAGCTGCCTGGTGCCCTCGGTCTGGGACACTACCCTGCCCCACTCTTCTCTGTCTTTCTGCCATGTATCTGGATAAGAGAAATGGTTCTTAATAAATTTCTGTTTCTCACAATGAAATTGATGCTCCTGAAAGGAAAATCAAGAATAGAACCTAAATCTGAATGTTAGACATGCTTAGTAATATCTAATACTTAATAATTGCTTATTACGTGCTAGGTCCTGTCCAAATATTTCTATGCACAATAAACCACTGTAAGAATGCATGAGGTCCTAAATTTTCAATGCCCAGAGGTGCATTGTCTGGGGTAATGGAGTAGCTAGAGTGAGCTGGTCAGGTTAACTAAGATCCAGGTCAGCGGCCATCCTGCTTCTTGGCACCACCTACCTGGCAATGACTGAACCTCCCACCCAGACGTTAGCAGGGCCCATCCTGTACCTCTGATGAGCTAGATGTAGGATGGTGGCAGTGACTTCAGGAAGCTCCAGGTAGATGGTACCAGGAAGACAGGCTCGGAGAATGCTGGGGACACACAGTGAGTTTTCAGTCTTCTAAGGTCAGTTCACCCTTTGTCTTAGTTACTTTTCCTATGCTGAGAACAAAATTTCCAACATCCATGAATTTAAAGGAAGAGAGTTTTATTTTGGCTCAAAACCTGTAGAGGTTCCAATCTGCACTTGGTTGACTCTGAGGCAGGGTTGCATGACAGAAGGGCATCACAGAGGAGAAGCAGTCCATGGCATGGCAGGCAGGATGCAGCAGCAAAGCAGCAAGCAGCAAGCTGCAGCAGCAACCCTGCCATTGCCTTTTATCCCACCCAGGCTACTAGCCTTTTGGGTGGTGTCACCTTGAACTATTCTAAACCACTCAGTGGACTAAGTAAGTAAGCAAGCACCTTTGATCTCAGTATCACATGCCCTAGATTCAACCAGGTCCTATAAGCCCCCGTCTATAAGCACATGAGGCTTTGAGGGGAACATCTAAAGGCAAGCTGTTATGGTTTATGTCTAGTCCCCCCAAAGCCTCATGCAGCTATTGGGGCAAGCTTCTAAAGTTTGTGATTAATTCATGATCCAATGCTGGGATTATGGGTGCGAGTGCTACACCTGCCCTGGGGTGATAGCCTGAATGCAACATAAGGAAGGGAGAGAGGCTGGCTAGCTGCCACAGCCACTGCTCCTCCATTCCCCCCCACCCACTTTGGAACCAAGGATTGAACTCAGGCCTTGCGTTTGCTAGGGAAGCACTTATTCTACTGAGCCATCTCCCTGGCCCCCAATCATCCTGTATTTTTATTTGTTTGTTTTGTTTTTGTGGAACCAGGGATTGAACTCAGGCCCTTGCACTTGCCAGGCAAGTGCTTATTCTACTGAGCTATCTCTCTGGCCCCCTACTCCTCCATTTTGGCTCTTGCTGTTTTACTGTTTTCTGCTGCCACAAACTGCTGCCCTTTGCCTTGGAGGCAGCTGATTATGAACAAAACCTCCACAAACTATAAGCTAAATAAACCTTTCCTTCCTTAATTCTGGGTATTGGGTATTTTGTCCCAGCAATGAGAGAAAAGTAACTGAGACACAAACCATAACACCCTTCCATTCACATGCTGTTCTGCTCCTATAGAAAAGAACCTTAACCATGTATGCAATCCCAGCACTCTGGGGAAGATGAGGCAGGAGAATAGCAAGTTTTAGCCTAGCCAGGACAAGTGGATGACTTATGGAGACCATGTCTCAAAGCACACAAAAAAGGACTGAGGGTGTAGCTCAGTGTGAAGGCCCTGGGTTCAACCTTCCAAAACGAATAAACGCACAAACCTGAGTCCGAGCCTGGTGAGAATGGATGTGGGGTAGAGGATGGGACCTGGCACCAGTTCTCACAGGAGCACCAGCATCCTCCTGTGGTGAACTGCACTGTGGCAGGTTTTAGAGATGGGAACCGAGGTGAGCAGTTTGTGGAGCTTCTATCAGCCACTCTGCCCAGCACTGGACGGCCCTCGGGGCTTGCCTGTTTCAATTCAAAACAGTGACGAAGACGTATTCCTGCTTCTGTCTTTTGCAGGGCAATTCAAGAATCTCTCCCTGCACTTGGTCTGTCATTTCTGGGCTACTTCCAGGGCCTATCCCATAGTATCAAAATGTCCCTGAAACAATTCCCCGCTTTAGAGTGATTCCTCTCATGTTTATTATGTGCTAAAAGAAGAAACCTCCTTCTTTTCCTTATTTTTACAAAGCATTTGCTTTACCACCAAGCCACACAGCCAGCCAGAGGTCTTCTTGTTAAAAAATAAACCCTTTTAATCCTGAAAAATGGACTTTTTTTTTTTTTGTACCAGAAATCTAACTCCAGACCTTGTACTTTCCAGGCAGGTGCTTGGGCAACTGAGCTATAGCCCCAGCCCCTGAAAGATTGCTTTGAATCCACTGTTATTTATGTTTTTAAAGCAACTTTTGTCAAACTTTGGTGATGCAACTATTAACCACTAGTAACATGTTGCTGCATGACAGAGGCACAGCTGTGATTTTCTATAGCATGTGTTCATATGTGTGCGTGCGTGTGTGTGTGGTGCATGTGTGCATGTGTTGTGGTGTGCTTGTCCATGCTGTACTGTGAGCGGATCTCAAGGCTTGGTACTGTCCTACAACATGTCGCCTCCATGCAGGCACAGGCTGTGTGCCGACGGCACTGTCCACCTCCTCTTAGGGCACCAGTCAAGGAAAGACTCAGTGTGTACCAGCACTAGGTTATGGTCTCTGTCAGAAAATGTGTGTGATTTGATAGGATCAAAGCCCTGGAAGAGCCTTAATTTAGACCTCACAGCTAAACACTTATGAAGAAGTCATCTGCTTAACCCTCTTGTACCTTTTGTTTTCTCTGCAAAAGTGAAATCCTGAAGGGCTACAGCTGCCGTAATCCCAAGGGACTACCTCCTTAATTCTTTGAGTTAGTAGCTTAATTTTTTTTTTTTTTTATGAATTTAGTACAGGGTCTACAGGGTCTACAGAGTGTCACAACGTAGATTGGATTTGTAGTGATCTGCCTGTGTTCAGCCTCCCAAGAGCTGGGATTAGAGACGCACGCCACCACGCCCAGTCTCAGTCATGTTTCCCACTGGTGATCAAACCCCAGCCTCTGTGCTCTGCCTAAGCAGGCGCTTTAGTCTGCTGAGCTTTCAGGCTGGCCCAGTAACTGCAGTTGTGGCAGATCTAGGAAACCGTCCTTGAAGCAGAGGTAAATGCTTGCTTCTGTTTTTCTCCTATACAGTATCTGATGTGAACTGCAGCATAGAAAACAAGTCAGCTCAGGCATGGTGGCGTACACCTACACTCCCGGGACTCAGGAGGCTGAGGCAGGAGGATCACCAAGAGTTCCAAGCCAGCCTGGGCTACATAAGTGAGTTCAAGATCAGCCTGTACTGCTTAGGGAGGCTGACCTCCCATGGTGATGTTGGGCTGAGAGTGTTGGGGACCACCAAGTGGGGCTGGCATGCAGTGCCCCAGGTTTGAACCCAGCCCACCCCAGATACAAAACACACACACACAAAAAAACACAGCAGACACAGACACCTGCCTTTCCCCTTTGCTTCCCCCAAACAGGAGTGAATCTGCATGTGAAAGATAACATCTCTCTACCAGAGAGAGAAATCTTTCCACCAGAGATGGGGAGCTGAGGTGGAGGAAGTCTAGGAATGCACCTTGGGGGCCCTTGGGGGCGCTGCTTGACTTTCCCACCCTAGTGCTCCTTGCCACCTCGGTACAGAGTGTTCAGTTCCTGCTGCTGCTTTGGGGCCTGTGTTACTCATGGAGATTCCTGCTTGTGTGAGTCAAATATGCATGCCCCCCCCACCCCCCCAAATGTGTGGGCCCCCAAGGAAGATCCTAGGAGGGGGAGGAAAATTGTAACTCCTCCACAGAACTGTTTTTTAAGTGCATTATTTTTAACTAGTACGAAAACAAAAATGTAATATTTAAGTCAGGCTAGACATAATCTCCTTATTTATGCTTTCTTTATGGTAAAATCCTCCACAGTGTTGCCTTTGTGTGTGTGTGTGTGTGTGTGTGTGTGTATATGTGTGTATGTGTGTGCATATGTGTGTGTGTGTGTTTGCGCACATGCATACAAATGCATGCTGGGGATGGAATGCAGGGCTTTTGTGCTGAGCTATATCCCCAGCCCTTTGTTGTACTTTTAATTTTTAGACAGCATCTCCCTAAGTTATTCAATTGTCTGGGCTGGGCTGGAGCTTGCAGTCCCCTGCTCCCACCTCTCCCAGTACAGGAGCTCACCATCAGGCCTGCCTGGCTCCCTCAGAGTATTAATAGAAAAAGATGACTAATCAAGTGCTCCCCATCATATCAGTTACCAGTCAAAGAAATGATGCTCCTCTCTGCTGTGCTTTTGCCAGAGGGCAAGGCACATTTGAGGTGTCTGATCCCCTCAGTACCTCAGAAGAGAGGCATGACTAGCAACTGGCCCACAGTCCAAGCCTCTACCAGCACCCCTACCCCTGACAAAAGGGGAGGTGACTTGTTATCCTGACAGACTGCTGTTGACACATGTCACCCCAGAGCTGTGCCAGTGATCACTCAGTGTGGCCCTTTATTGTATCCCTGATAAGTAGTCTTGTTTTAAAACTGAGAGTCCATGTAAGGAAAATCAAACTAAACTAGAGAAACCCTTCAGCAGCAGTGTTAGCCAGGCTCAGTGGCTCACACTGAGGCCCCAGATACATAGAGACTGAAGCAGGAAGATTCTCATGTTTGAGGCTAGCTTGGGGAATATAGTGAGACCCTCTGCTCAAAAGACAGCAGTCGCAAGGTTAATCAAAAAGACATGAGGCGAGATAGGCTTCACAGGCCTGCTGAGGAGCCCTTGAGCTTGATGAAGAAGTTACTTCACTGCCTTTCCTCTGGTGGCTACCACTCCTCTTTAAGTCTCCTCACTGAAAAGCCCTGCTTTGTGCTGCCCTGGGACCATTGCTGGCCTCAGCAAAGCCTGTCTTAGAGGTGAGACCTGTGGCCCTCCTGATGATCAGGCCAGGGGTATGGCAACCATGATGGCGGGAGGGCTCTTGGAACAGGCTCGCCTCTCCTGACCGTTTAGGCTCCCATCTCAGTGGGTCTTGCTTTCGCCACAGTCCAAGGAGGAAGGGGAATTTTCAGAAGGGGGCTGTGTTGTAACAGGCAGTAGAAGTAGTTTGAATTTGAGTTGTTGAGGAATAGGGAAGTTGGAGAGCGAGAGTGGAGTTGGGGAGTTTTAGCAAAGGGAACAGACTAGGAGTCAGTCTGACTGGACCTTTGAAAGACATTTCCTTAAAATGTGAAAATGATTTTGCAGGGAAATGTTTACCCCCTCCCCCCGCAAAAAAAAAAAAAAAAAAGCTAATCTACAGGAAAAACAACTTACACACAGGAATCTAAATGTCACTGGATTCCCAGAGGGAATGAGCTCAGAAGTTAAAAGGGGAGGGATGCTCTCCAACTATTAAATGTATTTTTAAAGGCCCTTTGGGTTTAACTTGGTTCCAGGAAGAAGACAGGCTCTTCCCCCAAGGGAGGGAATCTTTGCAAATGCTAACAGAAGCTTCTAGAAGCTGGTGTTTGGGCTGGTGGGGGTGGGAGTGGGGGCCAGAAATATTCTGTCCATGGTGGTTTCAGTCAGACTTTGAGATCAAATGTTTGGAGCTGGAGAGACTCCCTTTGGGCTGGTCTTTGTTTGTTCTCTTCCAGGCCATCAGAGTTCAGGAGTGATGTCACCCACAGCCACTCCCAGTCCTCGAAGCACTCTGCAGGAGAGACAGCTCTCAGGGTGAACCACACAGCTGGCCCAGTGAGGAAGAAGCCAAAATGGAGCTGCCTGCTGCAGAGCAGCCACTGGTTGCCCAGGGAAAGTCCCAGCCCTGCTTCTGTCACATACTTGGGACAGGAGTCAGCCCTGCAAGGTAAAAGTAGCTTTGAAAATGAAGTTGAGCACTGGGCTATAGTTTAGTGGAACAGTGCTTGCATAGCAGGCATTAGAGCCCTGGGTTCAGTCCTCAGCACTCCCAAGAGAAATCAGGAAGAAAGAGAGGAAGGGAAGAAGGAAAAGTAGCAGAGGCAAAGCAGCTGGCTGGTCTACCAAGCGCAGAACACAGAGCAGGAGCCTGACTCTCTGGGGCAGCTCTACCAAGCTAGGCCTCTCATTGCCCTAGCATGCTACCACCAGGGACCCAGATGGAGCACCCTACAACCAGAAGGAAGCAGGTCTGGGGCCCAGGAGCCACTCAGCATCCAGCAAGCAGTAGCTCTGCAGCAAAACGTCACTTTAGGGCGCTCAGATCTTTCTGCAAAACCTCCAACTTTCACCACAAGCCAGCACCTCAAGTTTCATTTGATCACTCTGGACTCTGGTTAGGAAAGCAGGCAGCTGGGCAGGGGAGTTTATTTCCTGCTGGCCTCTTGAAGGACACATAGCAGCAGGTCCTGCTCACCCAGCCTGATGGGATCAGAGGTGACCGCTCCTGCCTGCACTACCGGAGCAAGGGCCTCCTGGGAGGCTGAGGCCCAGCAGCAGGGCTGGGGGTCTGTTCAGGAGCAAGAACAAGGGGTGTATGTCCTTTCTTTGGAGTCTCCTGTTAGGGGATGGGGCTGTGGAGAAGAAGTGGGTGAGAGAAGACAGGGAAAAGACCCTTGAAACTGGGAGGAACATGGCAGTTGAACTAGATGGAGGTGGTACTCACCCAGGATCTCAGAGCAGAGGCCGGAGACCCAGCCCAGTCCTTAGCCAAACAGCCAGCAGGGAGCTGGCCTTGCAGCTGTGGTGTGTGAGGAGCAGGACAGACTGGTTACTTGGGGCCTGGAGTCAGGTGAGATGACCAGCCTGTCCTGCTGAGCTGGGGCAGCTCTCCCTCTGAGATGAACTTGGAGTGGGCCTGGGTGGGGGGCTCTCCTCAGACAGCAGCAAGCCCACTCCCCAGGGCTTTTCTTGTATTTTTTCCTAACTAAAACTCCATGTAAGAGAACCTGAAACTGTTACTGCTATGCTGGGGTGATGTGGGCTGCTAAAGAATCTCTCTAGGTTCTTGCTGCCCTGAGCAAAGAATTGGACAAGAAAGATTCAAAAGACAGTGAAATTTTACTTTTAGTGAAGGTAGGAAAAGGCCGGGTATGGTGCTACCAGCCTATAATCCCAGGACTCAGGAGGCTGAGGCAGGAGGATTGAAAATCCGAGTCCCGCCTACTCAGTTCAGCAATTTAGCAGACCCGATCTCAAAATAAAGATCATATTAAAATGTTTGGGAGTGCTGCTTTGTGTGGAGGTCCTTAGTTCAATCTCTAATCTTGAAAGAAAGAAAAACTGAAATGGGGGGTGGGGGAAGCTGCACACGAGAAGCCATGGCAGGCACTCAGGCGGTGAAGCGTCACGGTTCCATGGTGACCTGGACAGCAGACCTGCGAGGTCCAGGGCCCTGGGTCGGGGCTCAGGAAGTGGACACGTGCTTGCCTGGCACCAAAAGGGGGACAATCTTCCTCCAACTTCATTCATTCAGCTTTTTTCCCTTATTCCTCACCCAAAACCCCCTTTTCCTTAATTTTTCTTAATTCAGATAGTGGCATTCTCATGCCACACTCTACCCAAATTGACTTTAACAGCAACTTCCCAGCATGCTTTTAAAAAATGGTGGGTTTTGTTTGTTTATTTGTTTGTTTTTTGAGACAAGATCTCAATATAGGGTCAGGGAGATAGCTCAGTGGCACTGTGCATGCCTGGCAAGCACAAGGTCCTGAGTTTGATTCCTAGTACCGAGAAAAAAGTCTCAATATGTAGTTCAAGTTGACTTTGAACTCACTTTGTAGTCCAGGCTGTCCTCCTGCCTCAGCCTCCTGAGTGCTGGGATTGTAGACCTGCGCCACCACATCCACCTCTCAGCCTGCTTTTCAGGCCTACCAGACCCCAGTGGTCCCAGAAGGAAGCCAAAGTTTCCCAAGAATGGGACTCACACTCCCACCTGGTGTTGAGTCACCATCCCCAGCTAGGAGCTTTAGCTGCCCCCTGAGCTATGAAGTCACACTGCTCCTAGAAGTCTGGGCCTTTGCCCCATGCATTAGGAGGAAGGGGCAAGAGTGCTGACCTTCACTCTCGAGCCCTGGGTCTCTGTCATCCCTCTGTCACCCAAGAAAGTGCTTGAAGTCATGGCCTCTGCTGCTGGACAGACAGCTGGAGCAGAGGAGAAGGCCTGTGCTATAAATAAGCGGAGCTTCTGGTGAGGCATCGCCTCCTCCCCTTTCGTGCCCGTCACCCTTGTGACTGTCAGAGCCCAGTAGCCTCAGGCCAGGGATTAGTGCACTCCCAAGGTCACTGGTAGCGGCGGTCCCGAGCCCTGCGGAGTGCTTTAGTCACTGGCTGAGCATGAGGGGAGGGAGGGAAAGGGAGGAAGGTGCTGGGCGCCATCCTTAAACAGCTACCGTCCTAGAGCCTGATTTTCCACCGGAATATGATCATCTATGAGGGGAATGAAGAAGGGAGGGGGAAAGGACAATCCCCACAGAAATCCTTTCGATTTTAGAGAGGTCGGCGCGATCCTCAGAACAGATCTGTCCCCCACTCTGTCTTTAAAGAAACAGGAAGCGGCAGCACCAGCGAGGGCAGGCTCTGTGCTGTCAGAGAACCTCGCAGAGCACGTGTCGGGAGCGCGACTGGCGAGCGCGCGAGCCCTGCACGGAGAGTGCTGGGCCTCGGGCGGGGTCTCCAGTCGGCTCAGCCGCGCGGGCTCGCTGTCGGCTCTGAGGCCCCTGGGATGGGCAGCGCTGGGGCTAAATCCCGAAGGCCACTGCGTGCGGGATTGGACTCCTGGGGAGGAGGATTGCTTTACTGTCGCCAGCAGCACCACCTTCACAGCAGCACGCACCTAGAGTAAAATGCAAGGGAGCTGCTGACCAGGGTAATTAGTCTGGGCTTGAGTGTCCCCAGCCTGTGGTGCTGCTGGGGGTTGGGGTGGCAGAGCCATGGGGGATCTTGCCCATGGGGGGGGGCATTGGGACCCCAGGCCCTTCCTGTCTCTCTTCACTTTCCCATCCCCACCGCTTCGATATGAGGGCTCCTCGGGGCCCATGCTCCCTGATACTCAACCCCAGCAGAGCTGTGTCCAGGCCCAAGGATGTGCTGTAGCCCCGGTGTGAGCTGTGCTGGCCCTTCCTCCTGGCGCTCTCAGGCATTATGTCAGAGGCCCAGAAAGCTCACAAACAAGATCTTGGTAACATCTTTGTTTTCTGTACATTTATCTGTTTATTTATTTGCAGTACTGGGTATTGAATCCAGAGCCCTTACCCCGAGCTGCATCTTCAATCTTTTCTATATTATTAGTAGTAGTACTAATAGCAGTATTCTTTAAATTTTGAGACAGGGTCTTTCTAATGCAGACATTCTAAGTCACTCAGTTGCCAAACTTGGGCTTAAACTTGTGATACTCTTGCCTTAGCCCCCTTAGTAGCTGGGATCATGCTGCCATAGTCTCAGTAGTTCCTGAGGCATGCACCACCATCCCTGACTGTCCTAATTTTAAAAATTGAGGTAAGTTCCCTTTCCCAGAGCAAATTTGTGCCTACAGCTGGCATCAGGACACAGTGCGGAAGCCTGCCAGATGTGCCCACCCCCTGCTGCTCAGTTATTTGGTACCTGGGTGGAGGCAGAGCCTGGCACTGGTGAACAATAGATGTGACAACAATGTGCCAGCTCTTACAGAAAAAGGACTGGGCTGTAGCTCCATGTTGGGACACATACTTAGCACTTGTGAGCCTTTTAGTTCAATCCCCATTGCATGTACACACACACACACACACACACACACACACACACACACATACCCCAAATATTGCTGGGACTAGGCTTTCCCTTCTCCAAATATTTGGAACAATTTATTTACCACCCCAAAGCCACCATTAACCCTTCCCTTCCTCTGCTTTTCTGCTCTTCCCCTCCCCTTCTCTCTTCCCCTTTCTTTTTGGTGCTGGGGAATTATATACAGGGGCCTCACACTAAGACACTTCCTTAAGCCTTTATATCTATTTATTTATTTTTATTTACTCTTCCTTACCTAAGCACAAAGCAGGAAAGGCTACAGCACGGCCTTCTGTGCCCAGCTGTCCTACACTGGGCACTTACCAGGCACCCTGGCACTGCCAGCTGGGAGATGAGACTTGTGCAGACATTCAGCTGTGTGGACATTACAGCATGGTGAGAAGTGGTCGTCAAGTAACTGGATTCCGGATCTTTCATGGCCTGAGCATATTCTTGCTGGCTCAAACTCTCGTCCATCTGTGCTCTGAGGCTTGAGGCACAGATGTAGCAATGATGGAACACCCTAGCTCAAAGACAAGGTAGCCTGCTGGGAGCCTCCCCTGTACTGTTCTTAGAATTCACCCAAAGGGAGATAGCTTGGCGGTCTAAGTGCCTGCCTAGCAAGCACAAGGACCTGGGTTTAATCCTGGGCACCATGTGCTCCATGCCAACTCTCAGAAGCCTGGGTGCATCCCTGTGCTGGCTCTGAAATCAGATGCGGTGGCGCATATGTCTCAGCATATGGGGAGACTGAGAGAAGAGGATCACTAGGGGTCCAAGCTGCACAGCAAGACCCTGTAACAAATAAATAAATAATTAAAAAAAAAAAAAAAAGAATTCACCCAAGCTCCTAGAGTCTTGACTTTTGCTCCTTTGGCAGGACTTGCATGTATCATCGAAACTTGCATATGTGAAATGGGGATACTCAGCTGCATGTGCAACATCGTGAGGGTTCCCACCTTAATGCTCAGTGGCAGAGAGCAAAGGTGAGAAAGGAGCAGACTGCCTGATGAGCGGGTCAGCAGTAGAGCGCAGAGCGGGAGGCCAGAGGAAGGCTGGCTGTCCTCTGAGGGCCGAGCTCAGGCAGGGCTGCTGCAGGTGAGGTGACTGCTCTCTATCTGCTGAGAGGCGAGATTCTTGTTTGATGATGGGGTAGAAGCGCAGTGCCTAGAGTGATGGGTGAGAAGAGTGTGGGAGGTGGTGGGTGATCTGGAGACCTCTGTATGCGACAGCATTAGAGGACTGGAGAGAAAGGATATGAGATCTCCATGGACTGATGGGCCACCCTGAGCAGTGGTGTCACCTCTGTAGGCTACTGAAGCCACTTGAAGTTTAGGCTCCTGAGAGACATCAGATTTTCATCCTGAAATGCCTATTTGGAGACCAGCCACATGGAAGGATGACTGGGGTGATGGTGGCAGGAAGCAGCCCCAGGGATAGGTCACGCTCCCGCTTAAAACCTTCCAAGAGCTAAGAACAACATCCAGGAACTGGGGAAAGCTCAGTGGCAGAGCACTGGCCTGGCACCTGTGAGGTCTGAGTTCCATCCCCAGCACTGTTTCAAAAGCAAGCTGGAACAAAGCATGCACTCCTCTGCTGGCCAGAGGACTGGTCTCCACACCTGTGCTGCACCGAGGCATCTTCTTCAGCCAGCAGCCCATCTCTGGCTTTTCCAGTTGCTTCTGTCTTTTTTGGCACCAAGAATTGAACTCAGGAGCCTGAGCTTGCCGGGCAGGTGCTACTTCACTACAGAGCTACATCCCTGGCTTCTCTTGCTTGGCGTTTTTCCTCACTTCTCTAGCACTCCTGACTTTCAGCTTTCTCATTCTTACCTTTTTGAGAGTTTGGTCCTTCGTGTTACTCTCATACACCTTTTGCCTTTTGGATTCTTGTTTGTTGTGTCAGATGTGCTCTATGAGGGGAGATGTTTCCCCTGGCTTGTTCACCAGTGTCCTTCATCCCTGATTGATGACTGAATGACAAGGGACTCATGCAAGGCTCCCTCTGGTCTGAGTTAAGGCAGTGGGGACTGGGAAGGAGGAAGGGAGAGAGGCTGTCAGTGTGACTAGGGGACTCGGTGGACCTGGCAGTGAGGGAGAAGCAGGTGGGGGGCATGGGCTTTTGGGTTTCTGCTTGGGTGGCAGGAGAGGGTTATGAGGTACAGGATGAGGTACGATAAGTTGGGGCCGTTGCCAAGTAGGAGACCTGGAAGGAATTAGATCTGAGAATCTGGAGCTGCGGGGGAAGGTCCAGACTCAGGATGCACAGCTAAGCTTCATCAGCTGGGGATCACAGGAGACAAATGTCAGCCCTGAGGAGAGAAGGACACAGGGAGAAAGCAGCTGTGGTCTGGGCTCTGGGAAAGAGGGTCACTCCTGATGGGACAGTGCGCAGCCCCTGCCCCCTGCAGCCTGGGGAGCAAAGGCCTTGGCCTATCCAGGGGCTTGTTGATACAATATAAATGGAGACCCCCAGTCTTGTCTAGTGTTTCAAAATGTTAAATTGTTTTTTATTTTTATTCATTCGTGTTTGCTGTACATGATTCCACCCATTGTGGAAGGTTGGTCATAACAGGCCTTCATTCCCAGAGTCTGCTCTCTGTGTGACAGGCAGGCTCACTTTCTGTCTGTGCTCCCGGGGGCTGAGCCCAAGGCCTTGCACATGCTGAGCATGCTGTCTACCGTGCATCACACCCCCAGTTGTATTATTATTATTATTATTATTATTATTATTATTATTATTATTATTGTTTTCACAGCACTGAGGTCACAGCACTGTGACCACTCAGCTACATCTCCACCCCTTTCCCTCTTTTTGAGATAGAGTCTTGCTAAATTGCCAAGACTGGGCTCCAAATTTAAATTCTCCTGCCTCAGCCTCCTGGGTAACTGAAGCTAAAGGCATGTGACACCATGTCCAGCCCAACTTGCTTATTTGAAGAATGTATTTTTCTTTCTTTCTTTTGTGATGCTGGGCATCAAAACATGTTTGACTTTTTTCAGTACCAACAGTTTAAACTTATTAATGAAGAAAAGACAATATGAACAACTAATGTTCATTAATAATACAATTATCTGTTTTGTTCTTGGATTTTTTTTCTTCCATAGGCTTTATGCAACATGTTTGAAATTGCACACACAAAATATATCTTGCTGAGCTTTTTTGCTACATATTATCTCAATAAATAAATATTTTTCCCATGTAACCTTACCATTGTGGTCATTGTATAATATTCTTTTCCTAGTTACTGACCACTTAGGCTATTTCTAGTTTTTCTCTATTTTTAATCTATGTATATAGTGATTTAAAAGTCACTATTGGAACTTTGTTAACAGTGTGGTAACAGAGAGTGTCTCAGATTGAACACCTTAGACAGGAGCTTATTTTCTCCATGAAGTGCTGGAAGCTGAAGTCCAAGGCTCAGGTGCCAGCCAGGCACTCCTTGTGCAGCCTTGGTCCTTGGCTTGCAGGAGGTCACCCTCTTGCTATATCCTCCCTCACCAGGTCTTTCCTCTGTCCTGGAGCAGGCCTAGTGTCTCCTGCCTAGACAAATAGCCTGTCTTAGGAGGACACCAGTCACAATGGTTCAAGCCCACCCCAATGGGCTTGTTTTAAATTTACCACCTGTGGAAAGGCCAGAGCTCCCAATCTGATCACATGTTGAGGTAGGTACTGGGGGTTAGGGCTTAATGTGTAAATTTTGAGGTGGAGGATATGATTCAGCCCAAAACACGTTGTATATCTTTTTTTTCTTATCTGGATTTCCAGTTATTTCCCTCAGATAGATTTCTGCCTAGAATGGGAATCATGGGACCAAAAAATAAAAATACTTGAAAGCTCTTGGAAATTGTTTCCACAGAAGAATTTAATAATTGGCGTTGTAACAAATCAGTTAAAAATTTTTTTTCAATAAGTGAATGAACCAACTAAGGATTCTTTTCATTTGCTTGTGACAATAACTCATCACAATGACTGAACTTAGCAAGGGGCTGCACTGTGACAGTGAAGCAGAAGGCAACGCCCACAAGACAGTGCCTCAGGAAGGACCAAGTATGGGGTACCTTCTTAGTTTCTGTTCCCCGTCTTAGCACAGGGCCCACCCACTAGGACTGAGCATTCACCGCTTGAC